>NC_056737.1:1235145899-1235263399 GCF_019279795.1 Protopterus annectens | reverse complement strand
TACAAATTTAGTGTATATTGCTGGGGAAGAACTTAGAAGGGTTTAACTTTTGTTTTTCTCAGAGGAGAAATGCAAAATAGAAAAATAAGAATGATATCCAGTAGTTAATGTGAGCTTAAAAAGATCTTGCAAGTTATTTTATGTTGTGCATTACAGAAGTGGTGTAGCCATAGAATTTAATTTTGTACTTGTGTGCTCTTATTTTTCCATCCTACCTGGGAGTTAAAAAACAGACACACACACCCCCCCCCAGCACAACTTTTTGCACCACTTTCACTCTAAGACCATTAAATATATATTTTTTCAATCTATGCAACTGTTAATGGCAACATTAATTTAGACAGTTGTGGACATAGTATGGCCTAAAAAAGCAATGGTTTCTCTAAGTAATATTTAGAAAAATTGTACTCAGTAGAGTAGAAAGAGTATGCCTAGATACACCCTTGCTTTACAAAGATTTGAAGTCCTACAGCTGCCATAGATACATATGTTACCGAGATGAAGAAGAGTTTGTGATTATGAATATCCTGTGCTACTTGATTCATTGCTAAGAAAGAGTGCAGCATGGCAGGCTGATTGGTTATGATCTTTGCCTCCCAGCTCCATTGCCTGTGGGTCAGTAATAATATTTAGTTTCTGGAGGGAATTTAATAAAGTCTGCATGGTCTTTTTTTACCGTGTAGACATCATGCCACGCTGCTTACATGAAAGTAAGCAGGTTTTAGATTCATAAACACTGCTGGGCGGCACATGCACATGCCAAGACAAGAAGTTCTGTTGCATGCAAATCACCTCATAAGCAGGTGAATCTCATGTAAATGAGTCAGGTAGAGTGATCCAGCAAGCAGATAGGCAGCTGTTCAGATCCTGGGGGATTCAGTAATCCTCAGTGTAAGACTAACCAAGTCTTACTCGGAGACTGCCGTCTAAGACTATGACGTCAGCGTGCCATGCATATTCATGAGGGAACATTGTGACTCAACTGGAAGGCTAACATGGGCGTGTAAGACTGCAGGGGGCATGTAAGACTGCCGAGCAGTCCAAATATCCACGCCCCTGCAACCATATAAATGTGAAAATGACAAGTGCAATGAGCGAGTCCGCTGAAATGTACACATAGAAAGCAGTACACATCCCCACATACTAAACCCCTTTGTAATTGTAAAATGCAAACTATTTTTTTTTTATAATTCCCGATATAGCTGCCCGTATTTGCACGTGTTTGCACGTGTGTGCCCATTGCTTAGCTACAGTTAGCAATTTCGACATCGAAGAGCATAATAAGAAATGTTTATCCAAATTAAGCCAAATAGCAATAGCGTAGTGGTAGAACCTTCACACAAAGAGGAGGCATTCCCGGTTCTAGTCCCACCACTCCTCTTTCTATTTTATGTTTTAAATTAGTATATACAATAATTCCTGACATATATGAATGAAATTTTAGTAAAAAAGCATTGAAATGGCCTATGTATTAGTGAACAAAATGTATATATATATATAAATATACGAAGGTGAGCAGCATTAAGGATATTTACATATAATTGCCCATAGCTAAGCAGCGTTGTACCTAGTGCAATGTTGTTGCCCATAGCTAAGCAGCGTTGTACCCAGCGCAATATAGTTGCCATAGCTAAGCAGTGCTTTACCTAGCGCAATATAGTTGCCCATAGCTAAGCAGCACTTTACCTAGCGCAATAGGTTTGTGCGGAGCTGCGCACCGCGCTAACCAGCGCACCATCCGGCAACGTCAGGCAACGTACAGCAACGTTGAGCAAAGTCGCCTAAACACAGCCACACCCCCTAGCCTGCCTGGACAGAGGTAAAATAAAAAGCAATGACAAGGTTCAAACTGGGGACACTGTGCACCATAATCAAAGTACTGAACCACTAAGCCATGACAGCTTAGCCTAAGCATGCACTGTTAACATACATATACTTATAAATGGAAGTTAAGCAGGTTTGCTGTTAGGTGAGAATTTTCAAAAATGGCCAATCACAAATAAGTGTGAGAAATGAGGCATATTTAAGCTCCATAGGCAGGAATACTCGCCATAACTGATTGTAGCTCCCATCTGCAGTCAGAATGGCCGGTGCTGGAGAGGGTACTCACTTTCGAGCGCAACGGTGGGGCATCGAGGAGTCAAAATACATGGTTTGGCTCCTTTTCCACCATCATGAGTCAAGACTCCTGCAGGGCCAGTTTCAAGGGATGGAGTACAAAGAGGAGGCTTGGAACCGGTTAGATCATGATCTCACTAGTGCCACAGGCGTCCTTCGGACTGGTGAGCAGGTCCGTCACCACCATGCAGACCTGAAGAGATGGAAGCAGGACCTACTGAACCGATGGATACAGGAGGCCCGTGACATGCAAGATGCCCCAATACTGAGTAGGTTGCCATGGAATGAAGTATGTAAGAAATGCTATTGTAGTCTATATAATGGATAGGTATGTCTCAGTATCCCTTCATTTACTTCACAGCTGCAGGTGTCCGTGCTGCAAATCAGCAAGCCTATGCATATAGGCTGCTAAGGCTGCACCACCAGGCAGGTTAGTAATTATTCTGCATGTATTGTTATATAAAATAAGTGAGCGAGCCTGAAAAAAGTGTTGTAGCCCAATAATAAAGCCATAAAATGCCCTAAATAATTTCTCTGCATGTACTGTTATATAAAATAAGTGAGAGAGCCAGAAAAAGAGTGTTGTAACCCATTAATAAAGGTAAAATAAGTCCTGAATAATATCTCTGCATGTACTGTTATATAAAATAAGTGAGCGAGCCTGAAAAAGAGTGTTGTAACTTATTAATAAAGGTATAATACATCTTGAATATGTCTTCTGCATGCACTGTAATATCAAATAAATGAGAGAGCCTCTAGAAAAGTGTGTAATGTAATTAATAAAGGTATAATACCTGGAGTGTGTCCGTGTCACTTACTTTGAAATGTCGTTGTACTCTTGCATTATATAAATAGTACTGTTGTGTTAAGCGCTGTCAACCCAAAGTTGGGCAGTCCCATATAAAGTGGATGAAGGGAGTGCCAGTAGCTGTGAAGCATATATACAGTCCTGAACAGTTGGTTAATGGCTGGCATGCATAGGTAAATCTGGCACACAAGTAGCTTGTTAATGTATTCCCCAGAAATGTGAGTGTGCTGCTAGAAATGTAGGGGGCTGTAGAAATATAACTGAAAATGTCACGTGAACACATCCAGATATGTAGATATATAAATATAAGTAAAATAAATAAATACGTAGCAGTAACATCTGCATCCTGGACAGTTAGTAAGTCAGATATAGGTCAGGTATATAATAAACTAGCCAAACCCATTACACAACCTAATGCACGTTGCCTAGTGTAATAATACATGTAGGGGATATACACCTGCAGTCAATAGGAATGTCGTGTAAACTATAAGTACATATAAGATGATAATGGAGGTATCTTTCTACATCCTACTGTATGTGCATAAACAATGCAATTCCACACCTCAGTGGGTATGTGTAATCTCAAAACATTTGTTGGGACATATGTCCTATTGTTCTATAAATATCTGCATTTACTTTGATGCATGTGCCCTGTTCAAACACCACAATCTTGGTGGCCTGTTGCCACCAATCATTCCTGCATGCTGTTGGAATGTCCACTGTCGTTCAATATATGCATGTGCTATGCTTGCTGTTCAACTGTTGGAACCCTTGTGTGTTGGGTTAATGGGAATATTACTGCATGCTGTTACAACTAATTTGGAATGCTGTTGTCTATGTTGTCTTTAAATACACCTAAACACAGAATGTATGGGAAGGCCGGTCCCAGCGGACCCACCTGTCCCTCCTCAGCTGGCGATGGCACCTGGCACCAGCAGGTCTGGTGTCCAGCCCGGGCCCCCCACCTCCGTTGGTCCTGTGCCACCTTCAGTTAGAAGCACTGCAGGGGATGTGGCTTATCTCCCCCGTGCAATCGTGGGAGGAGGAGGGCCACCTGTCACCCTCCGAAGGGTCCGGGCTGTGGTGCATAGGGAGATCCAGTGTTCAGTCGCTGAACAACTACGCCGGCTCGAGGCAAGAGTGGCGCGACTCATGGGTGAACCTGCACCTCCAATGCAGCCCCCAGCACAGCCACCCTCCGGGCTGTGAAGGTGCAGTGGTGACTGCCCATGGGTGGGGATCTCAGTTCCACTGTTACCATCTGTGGGCTCATGGGCTTGCGATTTCCAAACATCCTTCCCCGTCAATTGTGTTCACCCACCCCATGTGTCATATTCCGCCCCTGTATGCATCTTGTTTGTCTTGTCTGTTTACCTCCCCAACTTACCTCCCACAACTTACCTACTTCCCCTACCTCACATTCCACTCTCACCTGAAAAAAAAAAATGGGCAATCTGCTCCCACAAAAAAATCACGCCCCATACATAGCTGCCCATTTCACATACATGTCTGCTGGACAATGTAAACTGATAATTATAATTGGCAGTACAACATACTTTGTTGTCCTCATCCCTCTCTCAGGGGTGGAAGGTTTCAAATTTCACTCCAAATTTCTAACATATGCACAGCTGTTGCTGGTAAAGAAATGGGCAGCTATGGACCTTCCCTACACCCATCCTGCACATCCTGAGCTGGTTTCCCTACTGTCTTTCTCTCTTTGTGCCCCCTTTTTCATCACTTTCCTATCTCCCCATTTTCTTTTCTTTCAAAGAAATTAGCCTGGGGGTTAGCGGGAGTAAGCACTTTTAAGCAGTAGTAAGCAGGTTTGAGCAAGTGTGCACATGTGTGCGCTTAGCTTAGTATTGATAAGCTTCGCACAAACCCGCGCAAACCCGCTTACAACTGCTTAAAAGTGCCTTAGTCACTCTGCATGGCGGGGCCCTTTTTCTGCTGAGAAGCAAAATAAAACACCTCTGTCAGTCTCAAACTCCAGCCCTTAGACACACTACACTGCATGAAGTATCACTAAGCCACAGTAGACATACAACAAGTTGGTGCTGTAATAAATATATCATGCATTACAATGAGTGAATGTAAAGGAAAAATAGGAATGCCATAACACAAATCTTGTTCTGTGGATCTTTACCAGCAGTTGTTGAGGAATTGCATGACATGACTGTGAAAAGAGAACCAGCCATTCTAGCAGGAAATAATGTTACAGTAGCACTTTACAAACCCAAAACAGTATCAGAGCAGGATAAACACTGGCATATTTGAATAGGGCAGAGGCCATACTTCCCAACTGTGACTGCTCACCAGGGATGTCCCTGATTCGTAAACAAATGTTAGCTGCATCCCTCTGAATCCTTCTGAAAAGTACTGACGTTAGGCAGAAAAGTGGGGAATTACACGTAATGAATAATATCAATAAGTAAGAGTAGATACTGCTTGCACGTCAGAAAAGGTGTATTAATACATATGCTGTGATTTTCTCACAGTCTCAACTTAATGTCTGTAATATATTACAGGTGTACTGCACTTATATGTACCTTCCCCTGAGGCTGTTCAAATATATTCCTGAGTGTATTAGAGGCCTGGCAGAGGCAGAAACACACAGGCATATCAGCTTTTCTGCTGTTACACACTCTCCCACAAGCATACCCTTATGTAGGAGTACAACACAGAAATATCAAAGGATGTAGCCATGTACTGGTAGCAACCAACTGTGACAGTGCCAATGTGCTAGTGCTGAAAAGACCGGTGTGGTGCACAGACAAAGAATAATAGGCTAACCTCTGGCTACCATCTGGATATGTCCACAGGTGGGAGCTACACAGACAGACTACTTGCCTTGATAGACTAACAGGTACACAGCAACCCTGTATGTTCAGCAAGATAAACATCACACAATAATAAATAATGCTCTCTGTACTTCTGCACCCCTACCCAAAAGAACAATATACCTGTGTATTCAGGCTCTACCAAGGATGTAGGTAGGCATACTCAGTACTGAAATTTGTCCAGTTGTCTTGAGCAGCCTTTGCTAATGTCAACACAAAAAAACCACAAACTGTTCAGAAGTGAGTAAATTAATATTTACAGTATAGTAGTTCACAAACAGTTCATGTGCAAGGAGAATACATTGCAATAACTACTTTTGTATGGCAGTTAATTGTCTAATTAGAAAAGAAAGTACATACTCCCATGCATCTTGTGTTAGCATTTGGAGTGGTGAGTAATATTCTACACTGACAAGTGTGTACTAGAAGCAGCAACAGTCAGGTTTGAGTACAACATGCAAAGCACTGGCTACAACCCTAGCTTCAGATATAAGAAGTATACCAACCTTCTGACTGACACACCGGTGTCCACAGCAAACAAGCATGGGCCCCACCTTGGAAAACTGAAAGGGCTACGCCTACCTAACTTAGCATTTTATAAAGTGGGCTGCTATGACAATGAGTACTGTAATTACCACACAGCAGGCTGCATGCAATTACTAAATGGTGGGCACCAATTGATGCAGAGGCCATCACATGCACATGTGCAGATACCTAGAAAAGCAGGTTGTACTTGCTGTCCACACATGCAATAATATCATTGCAGCAACAGAGAGAGAGAGAGAGAGAGAGAGAGAGAGAGAGAGACAGAGACACAGACAAAGACAAAGAGACAGAAACAGACAGACACAGAAAAAGAAAGAGCAACATCAATAGACAGAGAAAACCAAAAAAAATGTTTCCTTTAAAAATAGACGGAACAGAGAAATACAAAGGAAAGGTATGCAACACATATGTATTTGCTGGCATGTAGTAGATGTTTTTGAAGAGTACTCTACATACTGTGAATCATCCATATGTGTCAGCACTACGTATCTTTATGTATCTGTACATGTGCATAGGGCAAGGGACATACTGCAACTGTTTGTGAATGGTGTGTGTGTGTGTGTGTGTGTGTATATATATATATATATATATATATATATATATATATATATATATATATATATATATATATTCTTGGAGCATGTTCTTTATGCACATCTACTGAAATGCTGGCAAGCTGTTAAACTGAGTCATTGGAATTGTTTTCAGCATTTGAACTATGCTGAATTTTTTCATTTATGCTTTTGTTCAGCATTTGATACATATGCTGAAGGCATACTGGGACTAAATATCGGCTGGCCCAGGCTTTGTTAATTGTGCTGTTTGCTGAATTTTTGATATTTTATTACAGCACACTCCTGAGTTCCGGACTTATTTTGTTTGTATATATATATATATATATATATATATATATATATATATATATATATATGTTGTTGAAGGTTGTTATGTGCATATTTCTATGTAGGTTGTAGTGTGTGGCAAAGAAAACAGCATGCAGTGCTGGTATCTGACATGTGGGTATGATTTGTCAGTGTTGCAGTGTTGCAGCCAGTGAGGCCTGCTAAAACTACATGGGCTGAGGACACCTTCAATGCATTCTGCACAACACTGTGCAATATTATTACAAAACTGTATATCTCACAACTGTCGCATAATTGATATTCCCACCATGAAAAGTGGACTGTATATCTGCCTATATGTACATCTATATGTACAGCAATTGATGTTCATATGTATGTGTGTATGTATGTGTGTGTGTGTATATATATATATATATATATATATATATATATATATATATATATATATATATATATATATATTGAGAGAGAGAGGGAGAGAGAGACACGAGGTCATACTTACTGCGACAGGTGCCTGGAGACCAAGGCATGGACTGAAGCTCAGTGTTGACACTGCAGTGCCATCCCTTCTTGCCAAAACACTGTACCCATTAACTACCACATAGGTGGTAGTCTACCTAACACAGAAGGTGTGATAATGGAACATGGGATACAGGTGGACAGTAGCCACCCCTTTGATAATCACAGTGCTACACTAGTTATGTACTCTGTCTACATGGTACACATCATCACAAAAGGTGTGTCGTCTAGAGAAATATAGGTCAGTGTTCCCCTCTACTCATCACACTTAAAACCCATTATAGAGTACAATGCCCCATGTCGTATGTACCTCACATGACAACTACAGCAACTGGAAAGGCCACAGACATACCTCACAAAGAGTAATACTGGCCTCAAATAGATGCCCTATGCAGACCTACTCACAAAACCACAGCTAGACTGTGATGCATACCGCCTACCCAGAGGTGACCTCTGCCTAACATACAGAGCTATGTCACACCCATAGCTGTTGGAAATCCTCCACGTAAACATATTACAATCCCTCTGAGATACACGCTCTAGGGCCCTAAACCTTGTCAGCTCACTAAACAGCACATGCTGGAGGGATAGATTCCTATCTCAGAGACATGCCATATTCTGGAACCAACCACCTGTCAATAGCAAACAAAGCTCCTCATTAGCAGTTGTCATAAATACTCCTGATGATTGGTTGGGAGATAGGAAATACACCCCGGGAATCACATCTGTGGCTCTGGTTGACAGGGGCAAGTGAAATTAAATTACATGTGTGTCAAAGGTCAGGGTAGCGTATGGCTAGGCTGCTGTAGGCCCTAGGGCCAATAGCGTATTACCTACCTATGACACGATGCACACACACATGTACTTAGTGCAATAGTTGACTGAGTGTGATGGTGAATGTGTTAGTGAATGTGTGCAAGGTCTGTAAAGGTGTGATAGCTTAGTGTGAAATTGTTTCTGTCATGGTAGTTTGTGTCCTAGCTGTGATCCCAGCAAAAGATGTGTATGCTATTGCTAGGCAGAAAAAGTAGTATGGCATACGGTGTGACATAGTCCCTTGTTGTCAATTGTGGTGTCCCATTGTAGGCTAAAGCAATACATGTATGCTTAGTGAGTGGTACTGCTGGTGAATCCAACTCCCATATGAACTGTAGTACTACCTGAAGCTGTATGGTGTATGTTCACATTGCTTGGAAACACTGTTTTGTGTGTTCCCTGTAGTCCTCACAGATTACATACCTCAGGCATAAGGTTTTGTAAGTAGTGACACACAGTGCTGTATGGTATACAGGTAAAACTCATCTGGTTTGGCATACATTTGTGTGTTGTATGTATGTCTGATGTGTGTGTAATTATGCCTGTACCATGCCCTCAATCATATGTGTGTTACAGGGTATACGTGTGTATCTAGCAACATGTATAGTCTAGTACAGCAGTATGCCACCTATATTAACAACTGTGCACATATGTTAGGCAGGGGTTTGGCATCAACGACTAGGGTGGTATACTGGTAATACTGTAACTGTACTTTACATTCATTGCAATAGATGACATCTTTCTTTATGCATTAACTTGATATATATCTCCTGTGGCTAGGTGGTGCATTGTGTCACATACAGTGTGCCATGTACTGGTGTATAGTCTTACATACTGGCTTCTCTTTGCTGCTGTGCAGAACATGGTTTGGTATATAGAGCGTGCCAGGCACTGTCATCTAGTTGTGGCCTGAGCACTAATATGTGGTATTGAACGTGTGTATCCTCTGACAGCCAGTCGGATGCTATATATGGCAGTTAATTGATATCTGTACTTTAGAATGGTAAGTGTGCCACATGACTTGCTCACACATATTGTTTAATTGTCTTCCAGGGGCATGGCCCACCAATGGAACCCGTGTTATACAGCTGCAGAGAAACAGGAAATACACAGCAGCCACTACACCCTGCTGTTCTCTAGAACTAGCCAGGACCAGCATGAGCGGACTGCACTGTGGCAAGATCTTGTTCTTCGGGTAAATGCCATAGGCATGCATAACCGGACATATGAGCAGGTACGCCATCACTGCAGTGATTTAATTAGACATGTCCGGTGGTGTGCATCTGATATCTGTAGACAACAGCTTGCCACAGGTGGTGGGGTAGCCATTCATCCTCCCCTCACCAGAGTGGAGGAGCTGCTCATAAGCATAGTGGCTCCTGGCCAACAACAGGAACAGCAACATACATGTGTCATCATGGAGGCCGGAGCCACCCAGCATGTTGACACGGAGCGTGCAGGTAACATGCCCTATCTGTAGACTACTATTACCTGTATTGGTAGATTATGCATATGTGGGATGTGTACTGTGTGTTTAGCAGTTGTGCTGCCTAGTGTTGTGCAATACTGATATTTGGAATTTAATCTGTACGCCTGTGACAGTCGACTGTTGTACTACTGTAGTTTAGCAAACTCACAGTAGCAATGCCACAGTTGTGGCCACTGACAAACCGTCTCATATTCTTGTAGGTCCCTCTGGTGTGACAGCAAGGCAGCTAGTTGATGCTGGTGAGTGTGTTATAAATTTAATATTGCTAATGAAATGTGCATGTCATAGGTGAGGTGTAGGCCATGTACACGTAACACACCTACGCATAATGCATGCTTTGCATGTTTTCTGTGAGACTATGCACATCTCAGCAATGTCAGTAGCTGCCTCAGTCACATGCAATACACAGAGCATCACACACAATTGTGGCAACACCGTACTGGACATTGGATAGGCATAGTTGATACACATGTACACAACATACACAACTTTGTCATACGCAGTACACCTTAACATGCTACACATGGCGTATCCAGACACCCACTGTAAAGTCACACTTCAGTATCCCACATGTCATCCACACAGCACACATAATATACCTAAGGGGTAGAGGCCTATCATGGGGCTGTGCGACACTCTTCAACACATAACACATTCATGTTAGGCAATGCTCCCTATTGGGCACCTTATAAACCCATGTAACAAGTGGCTGTGTAATTGTGAATGTAGCCACTGTACTGCAGTTCAGGTACAGCATGCTAGGTGGTGGTCTGGCACACATTAGTAGCCTTGAGTGACCACATGATGATGATGGCTCATGGTCAGGGGAGGCCCGTTCTATTGAACTGCCGGACTGCAGCCCCCTCAACTATGAAATAAAGAAAAATAAAGAAATAAAAAGAAATAAAAAGAAAAACAAAATTTAAAAAATCTCGGACTTCGCGCTTGCGCACTAGTCCGGACTGCTGCTGAAACAGTCTGGAGCATGCGCAGATTGTCTCAGCAGCAGTCCTGACAGCTCCCAGAAGTCTGCATAGACTGTCCTGGAACTCTCTGGGAAAATACATCAGGGTCAGACTGCAATGACAGTAGTCAGAAGTTTGCTGCAGTCTCAGCAGGGGAAGGATCTCATGACGGACAGGGTCGGATTTGCGCGGGTATTCATACAGGGATTTGGATGTATGGTTTGCTACAAGGTGGGTGTGTGTGTGTGTGTGTGTGTGTGTGTGTGTGTGTGTGTGTGTGTAAATGCCCCAGGTGCAATATACTGATGGTTAGACTCATGGTGGTGTGGTAGGGAATACCTCAGGCTTGAACCCTGTACCTTGTATGCAGGAGTTAAAGACCTGAATTCCCTACCCACTACCATTTGTAAAACAAATTGCAGATTTTTGCCTCATATTTGATCTGATCTGTTCCTCATAATATCTGTGGTTTGTAAATATTGCAATGCTTGATATTTGATGGTGCAGTGGTAGCATTGTTGCCTCACAGCTGCAGGCTCTCAGGTTTGATTCTTGGCTGAGGTGCTTTCTTTGTGGGGGTCTGTATCTTCTCCCTGTGTTTGTGTGGGTTTGCTTTTGTGTCCTCCCATGTTACAAAGACATGTCTGCATTATTTCTTCCTGATCCTCTGCTGAAAATTGTTTTTTTGTTCCAAGTCAGACTGTCCTGATTAACAAATGTTAAATAAAATTGACAGGCATTTGAATTTCAGACTTCAAGTTTCTGAATGTTTAATTCCTTACATATTTGATGGTGCAGTGGCAGTATTGTTGCCTCACAGCTATAGGTTTTCTGGTTTGATTCTTGGCTGGGATGCCTTCTGTGTGGAGTCTGCATCTTATCCCTGTGTTTGTGTGGATTTGCTCTGGTGTCCTGCCATTTTACAAAGACATGTGTCTACAGTATTTCTCCCTGGGCCTCTGCTGAAAATTGTTTTTGTTCCGTCAGAAGTAAAATTGACAGGCATTTGAATTTCAGACTTCATATTCTTCAGAAAATACATAGTAAAACAACTTTTTATTCTAGCAATAAATATATAGTAACACAACCTTTTATTATAGCAATTTTTTTAAGTTTATAAGATGACTATTTGAAATTCGTCCTTATTTTTGGGACTGTAATACCCTGTTATTGGCTTTGTCCAGGTTTTTGTGCTAAGGTTGACAGCTATGGCAAGAACTGAATTCACTGAATATGTTTGAGGGCTGTATTCCCTCATTACTGGGTTTGTCCAAGTGTTTTGTGCTAAGAGGTTGACAGCTATGGTGAGAACTGAATTCATTAAATGATAGCCATTTAAGTTTCAGTCTTCCTCTCTTTCACAAAGCAGCTGATTTGGTGTAGTGGTATGTTGCTCTTGACTGTTTTGCACAGGGACCTTGGCAGTAAAATGTACGGTGGTAACACATCATTTTTCTTTCACAAAGCAGGTGATTTGGCATAGTGGTATGTTGTTCTGACTCTTTTGCACAGGGACCTTGGCAGTAAAATGTATGGTGGTAACAGCATTTTATTCTAGCAGCTTTCCAAGATTATACAAGCAATGTTTAATGTGTCCCTGGTTTTTGACCTTTAGACCCACCCCAATAAATATGGCTTTTTCCAGATTTCTTGTGCTGCAAAGTTGAGATGCAGTTGAGTATTGAGTAGATTTTACAAGGAGCTGAGAGCTGCAGGGGAAGAGAAGTTTAGTGCTGATTATGCTAAGTCAGCTCTCATTGCTAATAGCACAACAGGTTGTGTACTTGCTTTTGATGCAGAAGGTTGTTGGTTCTACTCCCATAAAGGATGAATGCTGCCGTACTGAAAGTTAAGATACTATGAGCCTGTTATCAGTTTGCCATCCATTGCCTATTGCAATATTACTAGCTTATTTTTAATGTAATTTAGGCAATTTATTCCTCAGGGGCATCAGACACTTTATTTTTCGATGAAACCATGAAATATAAAGGTGATTGCTAGCAGCAACCTCTTCATTACAGATTTATTTAACGTGGAATTATTTAGATTACTTTTTTACTACTTTAGAGATTGTGCATATTTACTGATAATGGTTGACTGTAGAATTGTGCATATTTACTGATAATAGTGGACTGTAGAAGTTTGAGTAGACTTTTATGATGGAAATGTTCTGAATTGGGCAGTTTTGTCATTGGTGCATGCGTTTTGTTTCATTGTTTACTGGAAAAATGTTCAAAGCAATAGGAAAGCGTATCAAAGAGCACATGTAAGTTTCATATGCAAGGGGCCTATGATTTGAAAACAGCCCAGAATTAATCTTTATCTGCCACGGGTAAAATATTTTTTCTTTGAATGTGGGTTTCAATGTTGTTTCAATGAATGTGAGTTTCAATAGCAGAGAAGTTTTAATGCCAAGTTTGTTTAGCAGATGTCTTAGTGTTTGTGCTGTAAAATGCAAAATAAAACTTCCAAAATGAAGTTCAAATCATCATAGAAGTAAATCAGTATGCACATTAGTATTTATGGTAAATAGAGTGAAACAGCCAAGTAATGGATCATTGTAATGGCTGCAGGGGGAGGCTCCATTCGACCATGGTTTTGTGAGGGGGAAGGGCGGCAAACTTAGGCAGCCCCAGCTGAACCATACCTCCCAACTGTCCAGATTTTCAAAGAATGAATAGATTTTTTGCTTCTTATTTTTGGTTTGTTCCTCATAAAATTTGTGGTTTTCTGGCAAATCATTTAGGAATTAAGTCACTAATGACACACTGAGTTTCAGACTTCATAATCTTCAGAAAAATGCATGCTAAAGTAAGACCTGTTCTATCAACTGTCTCCGTTTATACAAGAGCAATTTTTAGTACTGTTTATATGTTCCCCAATATATTTGGCCTTGTCCTGATTTATTGCATTAACGGGTTGAGAGGTACATGCAAATAAATTGCTTTATAGAATTAGGCATAGCCAAACCTCTCAACTGTCCCTGATTTTGGCTCAAAATGTTGCTCTTCCCCTAATGATCCCTCCACAAAATAGCAATTTTGGAAGAAAACATGGAGGGTTTATAATTAAGAAATAACTGTAATAATCCATTAGATTACTTTTATTTCAGAAATGCATGTAGATTATTTTATTTTGTCAGCTGCTCAAGTTAGCGGTACTAATATTAAAGTGTCCCTTCTTTGACAGGTTCCCAGCTGTATTGTGTTGCTATTTTATATTTTTACATCACATTTTTGGTCCATTTTTCATAAAATTGTGTTTTTTTGGCAAATTAGTGAGAAATCATTAAAGACTGAAGTTAGAAAATAATGATAGACATTTGAGTTTCAGATTTCATACCATTCAGAAAATTCATACTAATGCAAGACCTCTATTATCTTTCTAAGTTTATAAGAGCAATATTTTAAAAATTGTCCTTATTTTTGGGCCTTTGTCCTATTTCTTTGTATGACTTTGTCCAGATTTCTTGCTCTGAGGTTGAGAGATATGATGAATGTGTCAGGGCCATCACAAGTCAGCCAGAGACATTTCAAACTGTGACATACTTGTTGCACCCCACTCCCCCATGTAGTGACTCTGGATGTGTCGAAGCAAGGCAAGGAGTAGTTATGCAGTGTAAATGTGCAGAGTACCCCCCCCCCATCCAAGGCAGACACAAGTACTAGAGTGGCTTTTTATCTGTCCTTGATTTTTCCAGAATGGTCTGGTTTCTGTTATATTTTTTGTAATGTTGATTTATGCTTATTACTCAAAGTGCCTGTTGCTCTGTGTTTAAGTAGCAATACTTTAATGACCATCAGGTAAGCTTGGCTGAGATTGCAAGATGCAAGTAAGCTTTAATAAGCATACTGTTAAAGAATTGCCAACATTGAAAGCCTTTCTGTTGCCATGTAGAGAATACTTAACTAGATAATGTATAAGCCTTGGGTATTGAAATGCATACGCCAGTATTTGTAATAAAGAACAGGATTACATTATTTTAAGAGTCTCATTACACTTGGAGACTTCCAGTCATCTCTGCAGGCTTTACCCGTAAACAGAATGCCAATCATGTGGTCCATAACCTGTACAGTAATCCTTTTAAGCAATGTATATTGAGCTTATTTCTTGTTTGCTTTTCATTTTTTACTTTGATCATGTTTTCCCCATGAAACAAGTACATGTCAGGCAGCAGGTCTTTTTTTTGATAAGGAACATTTTTACAAGTGGGGGCATCAGAGATTTCTACTTTCAGCATGTTACTTGGTACTTCAATAAAGCTGAATATAAATTATAATTAGAAATGCAGTGCAAGAAGTGGTTTGAGTCTACTTGATTTTGACTGGCATTCCATTAATGTATTTAAAAAAAAGTAATTTATTTTTTCATGCCTCACAAACATTTTTGTTTCCATCTAGATATTAAGCTGTCATGCAGTCAATGCAGTGAAATATTTTTATTCTTCTACACTTCATTTTGTCTTGATTGGACTCTCATAATGACGGTATGGCACCCAGGGCAGTATATTTAGTTTTTGTGGTTTTGAGCATAGCCCCTCCCCTTTCTAGTTGGCCACACCCCTTCTCATTGACCCCACCTATTCAGCTGTCTCCTGCAGCCCCCCTTTGATTTGAAGTCACCAGCCGCCACTGCTCATGGTACTACACCCCATCCAGTTACAGTGACCACAGTACTACACATAGCAGTCATTGCTGTGCACCTCAATGTTGTCTGTGTGCAAACATATGCACCTATACACAATATGCATAGCAATCACCATTTGTACAAAGTAACACATATATGTCTTGTAATGCTATTGAGCGTATAGGTCACATGACACACATTGGGTATGTGTGATGTTTAATGTTGCAGTCATGTTGTAGCATGCCATGTCATGGCTGGCACTGGCATGTCCACAATATGTCCTACACTCACCATAACCACTGTGCAATGGCCATGTTGAGCAATGGTATTCCATCACGTAGACATGCACCACTCATCCTGTGTGGATACATAGCATATATGTGCTAAACCTGTGTCCACAATTATCTGCTACAGACACAGACACTGTAATCAGAAATGGATATCTATGTCACACACAGATACACATCCAGCCATGGTATGTATACCTGTGAGTGATGGTGCACAGGACATTGCAGACCTTTTAATACTTGCACAGCAATGTTGTGTCCATGTACACATTGCGTTCCAGGGTGAGGCCAATCACTGAACAACAGCACACATGCATCAAAGCCATGTATACTGTTATTAACAAGGGCTGTCTACACTCGCACTGCATGGTCTTGAGCAACAAATTTTCTTCATGCTGACACGTGTGATATGACTGTTTGCCTTGTGATACAGTAACCCACCTTCAACCACTATTAAGTATGTTTTGGATTGCTGGTGGTGTGTGTGGGTATCTGCTGTAGTGAGGAGTGTATTTGTGTGCATGTGTGCATATGTGTTCATATGTTCATGTGTTCATGTGTGCATGTGGGCATGTGTTCATGTGTACATGTGTTCATGTGTGCATGTGTTCATGTGTGCATGTGTGCATGTGTTCATGTGTTCATGTGGGCATGTGTTCATGTGTGCATGTGTTCCTGTGTTCATGTATGCATGGGTGCATGTATGCATGTGTGCATGTGTTCATGTGTTCATGTGTGCATATGTTCATGTGTGCATGTGTGTATGTGTGCATGTGTGCATGTCTGCATGCGTGCATGTGTGCATGTGTGCTGACATCATGTACAGGTCATAAAGTGTGTTTCCTGTCTTCCTCCCGCAGGTGCTGTGTTAGGGCTGGTTCACTGCAGCAGGGAAACTGATGTCACTGAGCCACATAGTGATAATGAAGATAGATGTGTTGAGGCACAGGCGTGTTTGCCAGGGTCTGTCATTGGGTCACCAATCGACAGTACACAGCTGTCCACCCCATCCATGCATACAGTCATACTGCCAATACATCCATCACCAATGTCCATAGCTGAGGGACAGCATACAGTTGGCATTGGCCAGGACAGTGTGGTATCCATGGCACATGCATCCCAACACAGCAGCCATACCCAGATGTCTGGAAGGGTACCACATAGGCAGATGTCCGGAGGTTCTCGTAGGAGCACTGCTGCTCATCATGCCACTGGCAGACGTGCCACAAGTCTGACAATGTCATGCATGTTCCAGGCTGTCATGTAGGCACAGGCACATATGGAATGGTTCACCAGACAGGGACTAAGGGCACAGAGGGCACATAACACCGCCATCATTGACAGTATCCGTGACCTAGCAGGTGCCATCCGTCATTACAATGAGGTCACTGATAGACATTGGGGAGAGACATTAGATATCCTCCACAATGTCATGTCCATGAGTCAGGACAGTACAGGACAGGTGAGATGTCAATGTGGATGTATGCCAGCAACATCAGCAGCTGGCAGTCTTCGCGGACGTCCATCAAGCCACAGCCACTCCCGTAGTGCCAGTACCAGCCCAAGTAATGTTGGGGGTGGGCTGTCCATAGAATGTCCTAGAAGACCATGTGCACGTGAATCTGGACAGTCCCAGCAGGGACCTGTGTCCAGTGCACATCCATCCACCTGTGGGGATAGTACCCAGTCTTGCTTAGTACCTGATAGTCTCAGTAGCACACCTGCCAGGCCCAGGTACCATATCCTTGGCCAGAGACGGTGATCTGTAAAGCCTCGCAGGTACAGTCTGTGGCTGTCCAACAAATACCCGTATATGGCAGCCACATGGTGGAACTGTGTGCATGCAGACACACACATATACTCCAGACACCTAGGGCTAACACATACCCACACACATTACAACAACATTGGCCTATTAGAGTATTCTTGCCCCACACACACACACACACACACACACACACACACACACACACACACACATGCACACACACACACATACATGTCAATTGGATGGCTCACTGTAGGCCGCTGGCAAACCAACACACTCTGTGCATACGATGAAACCTGTGCCGTCTCCTGTCATCTGTAACATCGATGCAGGAACAGGCTACCATGGTGCTGATGCACAGGGTGTCTATATAGCAGTATAGCAATGTTAGCATGTTGTCAGCAGTAGAGTGTAATGATATGCTTGAAGGTGAAGCTGAGCAGGCATGATGCATTAAAGCTATGATTGTCATTGTAGTGTTGTTTACACCAGTGTTGCTTCCAATTGTGTATTGTCCGGCCACTTGCCACTTGGCTGACTTGCAGTATTGGCAGCATGTGTTAGAGAGTGGACAGTATGTGTGGGATGTGTGTAGCACAGATTTACAGGTGTACAGTTGTGAACATGGTGGAGGTGCACTGTCTGCATGTACGTGCATAGTGGACACATGGGCAGGGTGACATGCTCTGTATTACACAGTAACGCTCTATAGTTTCTATTTGTGGCCAGTATGCATTGTACTACACGCATTCCGGAACCTGACTACACATGTGTGTATGACATGGTTTGACACTGTGCCGTGGGTGATACTGTTACTATCTGTCATTGTTTTGCATTCTGATAGTATACATCACTTCAACAGCCTGACCATAACCAATCATTAGATGATGTCTTGACAACCGACACACAGATGTAGGACACACAGCAACATTTGGATCCTTCAGGTACTACACAATGCCAGTAACCACTGGTATTCACCTGCACCCATTACTGAGACCACTCCTGTTTGGCATATAGCTCTCTTAGGTACAAGCAATCACAGTAGGGATATGTCCGTCCATGTCTGGTAATGCATACTGTGGCCTATAATGCATTCTCCAGATGACACACACATCCTCCACAAGGGTATCATACAGACAGATGCTTGTTGTCAAACCCATGCTGTAAAGCTATAAGCCAAACTAAGCATAGTCATCCACCTTTACGGAACATATTATCCCCACAGTACCACATAGGTAGTAGTCACCAACATGATGAACAGGTACCGATGTGTACATGCAACAAAGTGTTATGTCATCTCTCCTTTGTTAATCACATTTCCAAAGGTATTTTGGAATCCCTTGGTGGATCACATAAGCAATAAGGGGTCTGCATGCATATCCACATAGGTTGTTCTACACCTGTTATGAATAGTCATCATTGACAGACTTTGCTGCGTTTGAACAGGTCTGACATATACCTCGGCCATAGACCCTCACTCACACATTCCAATAGGAACCATAATGACTTTGTGTGACACAGAAGACCTAGGCCAGGGATCACTGCAGTGGCTGGCCTTGTCACAAGCATAGAAATGTGGCCTAAGGTCTGGGAAGCAGCAGCACAGTCTGGCAAGGATGACAGCTGTGTTCTTGGAGAAAGCAGGGTTCCCACACATGCAGTCATTGAGGTAACATGTACAGATATGTATTTGACACACAGCTAGCTCACATGTGCAATGCATACTGATATCTCATACAGTGGTAAAAGCAAAACCCACAACACATTAACCAACAGTGTCACACACATACAGGACACACACTCACCAAGTGCAGGATTCAAACGCTTACCTAAGTACTTCATGATATTAGAGGAGTACGCATTAACACGACACACTATGTACATTACTGGGAGTTTTCTTTTCCACAGGTATATTTGTAGGATGGTGACATCATCAGACTTGACAAAGGTTAGATTACCACTTTTGAGGTGTTTCACTACTCTCCTAAAAGGTTGTTCCTTCGCAAGGAGAACACACACACACAGTTGTCCGGTGCAGCATTCAAACCCCTACCTGACTACTTCATGATACTAGAGTAGTACACATTAACACGATGCACTATACATATTTCTGGGAGCTTTCTTTTCCACAGGTATATTTGTAGGATGGTGACATCATCAGACTTGACAAAGGTTAGATTACCACTTATGAGGTGTTTCACTAGTCTCCTAAAAGGTTGCTCCTTTTCAGGAAGACCACACACAAACACGCACACAGTTGTCCAGTGCAGGATTCAAACCCCTACCTACCTACTTCATGATACTAGAGGAGTATGCATTAGCACGACACACTTTACATATTACTGGGGGTTTTCTTTTCCACAGGTATATTTGCAGACTATACGAAGTGTGTTACATTAGGTGACATTAGATGGCCTACATTGAAGGAATGTCTAAACACTTTGGCCATGTGATCATCAAAGGTGAGTTTACTATTTACCTGTGTCCCCAGGGCCATACTGACTTTCTCTGTACATGCTGGATTATCACCTATGTGGTAATTTGTGTGCACTTTGTATTACCCAAAGGGGATGACTATGCATTCTTTGCCATTCAGCTTGAGGGCATTGTTTTGACACCAGGTATCTGTCTCTGTAAGACACTTCTGGAGGATGTCTGTGTCAGCTGTACAGTCCATTATGGACCACAGTTTCCAGTCATTTGCAAACCTGTTCAGCCTTACACCTGCTGTGCTTGCCTGTACCTCTAAGCAGTATCGACTGAACAGGTGGGGTCCCAGGACCAAGACCTGTGTGATGCCATTTGTGACTGACTTAGAGTTGGACATGGCACCCGCAACTATGAACATGTGTGTTTGATCTGTGAGCCACTTGGCCACCCATCCTGTGACATAGCTGTTCATGTTCAAGCTGGTACACTTGTCCATGATGACAGATTGGGGAATGGTGTAGTAAGCCCTTAGTGAGGTCCAGGTGGGCTGTGTGGACTACTTTCACCTCCATCTATGTTCATGGTAACTGTTTTAATTAAGTCAACTAGGTCTGGGAGCCAGGCTCTGCCTTTAACAAGGCGAAGTTGTGTAGAGTCCAGTGTCTGGAGATCTCCAATGCCTCAGTGTATGGGTTCCATGATGATTTGCTCAATAGCTCTGTAGACCAGGCTGAGTACACATGTTGGGCAATGGTTTCCAGGTTCTGTTTTGGCACACCCTTTGTGAAGCTGGATGACTGTTAATGTATGCCATTCTTTGGGTACATAGCCTGTGGTACGCTTTGGTCTGGACAGTGAATGTAGGTGAGGGTGTAGTTCCTTATGGGCCTAGTGTAAGACGCAGCCTGGGGCAACTTACATTTACATTAATGCTATGTTCTTAGCTTTGGTGAGGGCTGTCTTTACCTGCATGTCCATGACGCCTGGGTCTCTGCATCCTTCTGTGATGGACACAGGCCCTTTTGGGAGTGATGGGGGGAGTTTACACTGAACTTGTCCCCCTGAGTGTGGGCAATGAAAGTTGGTTTGGTGTATCTCATTACTTTTTTCAGTAGCTGACATCATATTTGGAAGTTGACACCTACATGTCTGGTATAGCTACCGAAGGCTTTGTGGTTGTTATTCTTACATTCCTTGGCAATTTGTCTTTAGAAACTGTCCTTGAATTATTTTATGAGCGATCATTGTTTCATCCTAATAATGATCAGTGATGCCTTTCCTTTAGTGAAGTTGGCTCTATCAGGTGTTAGTTTCCTCCTTCTGTTGTCTAGCTTATTTATCGGCAATGACCACCAAATTGTTTTCTTATTTTTGGAGGATTACATCTTGGTTTTATTTGTGATGTCTCGATCCATGCATCCCTGTAGATGCTCATAGGATGCACTTGTAAATGATTTGGCAGATTGTATACCATTATCCTATAGCAAGAGGGCTTTGGAACTTTCCACTTTGTTTTTGGGAAGTGTGCAGTTTGCTTTTGAAAATGTCTTCACAGTGGTTTCATTGACTGGGTGTGGGGGGCGGGATGTGGATGTCCAGTGTGATTACTTAATGATCTGATATTACCAGCGAGGGGTTTATCTCTGTTGTGGAACACTGGTACCCCATGTTGGTGATGAACATGTCCAGTATGTTGTCACCTCTAGTGGCCATGCTGACCAGCTGTTCCAGGGCGTTTCTTAACTCTAGGACACATTAGGTAAAGGACGTTGTATACTAGTAATTCACCCACTCAGTGTTTGGGTAGTTGTAATCTCAACATATAATGGTGTTTGATAGGACCTTTATATTTGCCATTGTTCTCCAGAATACTGAGTGAGGTTCCTGAGACAAGGTACATTATCTGTAGCAGGCTACAATCTGATGGGCAGCTTTGCCCAATGTTAGTTGCACTTGCATGGTCTCCAAGGCCTCATGCTGTGCCAATAACCTGGAGGTCTGGATATCCATAAGGTAAATGGCTACACCACTTCCTTTTGTATTTCACTCATGGTCTTGGGTCCAAAGGTCAGGGTGATTGTGAGTGTTTTATATCCAACAGCTGTTTGTTTGACATAGCTTTGTATCTTAGGCAGTGAACACCTCTGAGTAAGCGATATGCAAGGGAGTACGGATGGAGCATTTTGCGATGGTCTGTGTATGACATGTATTTCAGGATACTAATGCTCTTTGTGAGATATTGCTGCTGGCTTTCCAGTTGTTGTAGTTGTCTTGTGAGGTACATAGCAACAGAGGCGTTGTACTCTTTTAGAGTTCTAGTGAGTGGTGAGTAGAGGGGAACAATGTCCTCTTCTATTCTGCTTGAGACACATTTTGTGATGAGGTGTGCCACATAAGAGGGTTTCCTGTCTACTGTGGGAATGTGCTCATCACGGTTGTATCCACTGTCCACCCATGACTCAGGGTGTATTGTCACGCTTACAGTGTGAAGTATACTACCACCTATGTTCTAGTTCTTGGCTACAGTGATTTTAACAAAGGTGATGATAATGCACCTTTTGGCATTGAGCTACAGCCCATGGCTTGGACAACAGCCATCTGCCTCAGTGAGGCCCTTTTGTAGGATGTCCACATCTTTAGTGTTTACAGTGATGGCTCCTAGTTTGCAGTCCTCTGGAAACTTTAGTCACCACAGGCATTCCATGTTAATGTTTACTTCAGGGATGTAGATACTACACAGCCTGGGAAGTTATCTAGTTCCATGGCTGCTGTGATACTGGCTTTGGAGAGTGTTTTATACCTGCGCAGCTGTGATGACAGCAACTTTGCAGTCTTCCATTATAGACATGTGCTCTTTCATGGGTGAGAGGGGGGTAAAGTTAACACTGATCCTATCTGCCAGGGTGTTGGCAATATCAGTTGACTCTGGACATTTAGTGCCATTGAGCTGTAACTCAGAACAGATCTGAGTGTAACCATGACATGGACCTGTCTGTTGGGCAGAGATCTCCTCAGTAAACAGTATGCAACAGAGTACAGATTGGGTTACATTTCAGTCTTGTTGCATGGGACAACTATTTGAGGCCAGTAATCCTCTTGTGAAGGTACTTCATTGGTATTTCTAGCTGTTGAATGTGCCTAGTCAGATTCATTGCAAGTGTGTTGTGGTGCTCTCTGACAAGTCTGATGACTGCTGAGTTGTGGCAACCTCCTTTGACCTACATGCACAGTCCTTGGCAGTTTGTGTGAACACATAGCAAGATTTTCAGACCACTTTGTGAATGTGTTTCTGGAAGTAGAGATGACTGTACACATTTGTCCATAGATCCCTTATTATCACATCCGTATTTAGCCTGTGTGTGTGAGCATGCCCAGTATGACCTTTCAGTGTAATGCTAAATGAAATCCACTAGATTTGTTGGAGTGTGTGAGCATGCACAGTATACACATTTATACTATATGTGTATGGTAAATAAAGTTGTATTTTTATAGCAGGGCTCACATTTGTGTCATAGATCAACAGGGATCATGCTGTGCCTGCAGGGCTTCCATGCTACAATTTGCATAGACTTATCAACATTTCTGCATACAGGGGGGACAGTTATTCTTTGCACATTTCTACCCGTGGGCACACCGTATTGTTACTGTGGGTGTACATAGGATGTGGGTTTCACCTGACACTTATACACATTTGCTGTGCCTGCACTGCTATGTACAAGACACCATTACAGTCTGTGCTGTTGCCTATCATACTGGCTTGAGGCATACTACTGTACTACAGATCTTAGCGTCCAATGTCACGTATATTAGCTTGCGACTTCATAGCCTACACAACCCACATCACAATGCCTGGCCTGATGTTCTCTGTCTGCATAGGCGTGTGGGGAAGGTTACCCATTTGCCTCTTTAGGGGCATGGTACAGCATTGCTTTGTGTTTGCATTAGTGTACAATTGTCTTGCTGTGTCTGTGCCACTGCAATGCTATCATGGCATAGTGGCTCAGTACTGTGACTACAGTGCACAGTGTCCTGGGTTCAAGGCCTGTCACTGCTTTTTATTTTCATGCTGGCCAGATCAGACTGCTTAAGAAACAGTAAAGCAGATATGAGCATGTTTAACTGACTTTTCTCAACTTGCCCTGACCTTGCCCAACACTGCACGAGCAATTTTGTTTACATATACTAGATATTGGTGAAAGCTGCTTAGCACTGCTTTGTATTGCTTAAAACATGGCAATCATGCCTCAGGTGGTGCTGCAGGGCTGCCTATGTCGGATGCACATACTACACTGCCTATACATGTTTGGAAACAGGTAGTGTCAAGTTAGGCATCCCTTTTATTTTATGTGCAAGTCAGAGAGAGGTATCATTTACATGGCTCCTACTGAGCCAGTGTATGTGCTATGCATTGCCTCTTTGCCAAGGACAAGGCATACTGGGCACGCCTCCTTCTGCCTACTGGGGCAGGCTCAGGTTGTTCCTCCTCTGAGTCATGCTGTGCCTGTGCAGGCCTTGGCAATGGTGGGGGGCTGTTTGGCCCTGCCCCATGCTGTTCCTGCTGCAGCTGTTTTCACAGGATCATATTGTGTAGCATGGCACATACCATGACAATTTGGGTACTTGTAGTTGGTGAGTACTGCAAGGCTCCACCAGATGTGTCCAGGCACAGGAACCATGACTTGAGCATACCAAACACATGCTCGATTACATTTTGTGTTTGTGCATGTGCCTCATTATGGAGTTCTTGTTCAGTTGTGTGTGCATTTCTGATAGGTGTCATCAGCCGCGGCTCAAGTGCGTATCCAGCATCCCCCATTAGGTGACCGTCAGGGATGTCCCCATTGGGAAATGTCTGGTACAGCTGCGACAGATGTCAGATATGGGAATCGTGGTAGCTTCCAGGGCAGCCAGCACACACATTCAGTATTATGCCCTGGGCATCACACATGACATGGCAGTTGATGGAGTGGAAGCCCTTGCAGTTGATGTAGGCCCTACCCCGCTCACCAGCTGGTGCTTTGATGTGTATGTGCATGCAGTCAATTGCACCCACTACCTCAGGGTATTCCGCTATTTGCTGGAAGAGATGCATATTGCTGGCCAATACCTTATGGGAAAGGGGAAATATACATTATCACCGACATGTGCTGACATAGCATTCAGGAACTGGTGCAATACCCTTGATGCTGATGCCTGTGAAATCCCCATCATATCACCAGTTGGTCTCTGGAAGGTACCTGTTGCTAGCATTCTTAGGCCAACACATACCTTGGTTTCCACTGGGATGGGTTCCCCTCTGTTGGTTCTGTGTGTGAGGCGTGGCCTGCACAGCTCAACAATTTGCTGCAGGAAGTCTGTGTCCACTCTATAGTGCTCCACTATCTCCAGCTCATGTAGCCCCTGGTAGGTTACCCTGGGTCTGTACACTCTTCTCCGTCTCCTCACTGTGGGTTGCTCAGCAGCATTCGCAATGGCACCACCCTCAGCATCTTGCACATGTTGCCTTATAACAACAATGGCAGCCCCTAACATTTTTATGTCTCAGTTTAAGCTTTTTAAGTTTTCACTTCTCTTTGTAGACTGCAGTGTTGCAGTGTTTCTGAGAAAAACATGGGGGAATGTTCTTTGCAGAGTTTTAAGTGCTGGGCTGGGCTAGTGTACTGCCTGTGTAATTGGCTGATTCTGATTGATTTCACCTGGCAGCTCTGCTAGTTCTCCTTGGTTAACTTCCTACTACTTCTTTTCCTTCCTTTTCCCATTTCTGTTTCCATAGGGGGCAGTGCCGTGCAAACAAGTGCAAACACGAACACACGAGTGCACACGCACGCACACGCATGCACACAGCCTTACACAGGCTTAGGCGGGTGCACATTCGTGTATACAAGCTTAGACGGCCTAACACAGACTTACACAGGCACACACCCGTGCACACAGGCTTAGACGGGTTTACACACGCGCACATGCACGCACTCTCACACAGTGTAAGCAGCTTTGCAAGAAACTTTAGTGATAGCCACGGCGTACACCTTCAGTTTCTTGATTTCAGTTTAGACAACTGTAGACACACCTCTTTTAGTCCTGAGTAAGTCAAAGCAAACACATGCCACTCTGCTCCAATAAGCTTACAGTCTTTTTGATACATACCCCCTCATGATGTCACCCATCTTCTACTCTGTTACTCTCCTTTTCCTACTCTTACACTCTAGGGACATGGTTCACATAGCAGGAAATATTGGGATTCACTATCCTTATCCTCATTTGCATAGGATTGCCTACTAATGCTTGGTTACATCTCGCAGACTGAGCTTCCCCCCTTAGCAACCTCTACCTAGTAGCCATGTTGTCTTCAGCTTGCCATTCACTTGCATGGCAGATGAATATTTTGAATAAAATCCCTATTTATGGTTTTTATTTTTTGTTTTTCTGGTTTTTAGAGCACAGCACATTTGTGCAGCGCTGCGCTATGCTTAAACATCGAAGACTGAGGAAAAAAAATATATTTTTTTATTTTGCAACGGAAAAAACTGCCAATGGCCATATATTTGGCCATTGGCATGCTTCCTCAACTGGATGCATTCTTTATTTGGAGCTGTTATGGCTCCATTTTGCTATTTGCAGAACAGTACTCAGTTGCCAACCGAGTACATTTCTGCAAATAACACTACCTTGCTCAGACAGTTAGTGTTTCCTGGATCGCAAATTTACCTCATTTGCATAGCTTTCAGCAGCAAATTGGGTAATTTGCATAAACTAACTCTGTCCGTGCAAGAGTCATTTTAGGAGCTCTCTTGCATGCCCCTGCCAGCTGTTCCTGGATCGTTCGGCAGACATGTTGGCGGCATCGAGTCTTACTCTAGTCTTAGACTCCGTGCAAGTCTTTGTGAATCCGGCCCCCTGTGTCAGTGTCTGTAGTGTACATGGAAAAATTCTGTGTACAGGAATGTAGACAGACAAAAGGGGCTGTAAATATGTATATCGATGGACAGAAATGGCATACCATGTACAGATATGAGTGAACCTATCTACCGTGTGTCTGAAAAATTGAATGAAATAAGTTAAATTACATTTGTTTTAATAATCTGGCCATGCTTGTGTGATGTGCCATAGTGCACAAACATGCTTTATAAAAATTAAATAAAAACAGAAAAAACAAAATGAATATTATGTTACAGAAATATATTGCAGGACCCAGCATGGAGAATCTGCAGTGGTGCATTGGTGTTGTTGCTAATATGGTAGGGCTTTGAAGTTTGTAGTTTCTAGACTGTGAGTACGGATCCATATGCAAATGAGGTGGAGTTACTGAATAGCATAATGAGGTAATCGTATCTGCATATCCCCTCTGTTTAGGCAGAAAACTATGTTGGTGTTTACAGAGAAGGTAGCTGACATCAAGGAAGGGTGTGTCCAATAACTTCTAAGATTATTTCAGCTTAACTTATCCTGTTTGAGCAGCATGTCACTGTGCTGAGCGTGTCCTTTCAGGGGTGTGTGTGCACTGACGTCTAAGCCTTGTTTAGCTAAGGGGAGCTTGTTTCCACATGTTTGCTCAGGGCACCACTATGCTGAGTGTGGAAGACTGAGTGTCTGTGTATTAAGTGCTCAGCTTTGTTTACCTATATTGCGGGGTTCACCGCAGTGCTGAGTGTATCTAAAAGCCAGTGGCATATTAGTTAGTTTTGACCTTTGTTTAACTTAAACTAGGGCCATTAAATGATGATAAAGGTACACTAGACAGGTGTAATGCATCACAGGTAGCCAATCACAGAGTCAGCACTTACAACAGAGCACTATAAAGTAAGCATACACCCTACAATTTGATTCTTCCCCCATACTCTGCACCATTGGAGTACAGACTTGAGAATTTTAAATGAAAGAATGCTAGGGGCTGCTGCAGGTGTGCTACATCTGCATGTGCTAGATGTTGAAGTCATTGCTGCTGCTGACAATAGGCCTAGACAGAGAAGGAGAAGAGGGTTCAGGCCCAGGGTAACCTTCCAGGAACTATAAGAGCTGGCGATTGTAGAGCACTACAGGGTGGACAGGGACAAACTGCAAGATCTCATTGGGCCCTGCTGCCCTCATCTCAGACCTAGAGTCAACAGAGGAGAACCCATCCCAACACCCAACACAGCAGTGTTCCCATATAACTGCTTTAACAGTAAGTCAGCAATGGTATATCATCAGACCAGGCAATCTCAGGGCTGTAACATAGCACTTTAACACACATTGTATGTCCCATGTAAAGCAGAAATAACAACATACATATTTGTGCTGTTGAATGTTTGACAAATGACTTCTCTCTGTTTGGCAGCTTGTGTGGCTCAGTGGATTAGGGAAGTTAGCAAGGATGATGGTGTTAATGGTTCTAATCTGGAAGTATTCACGTATTCTGCAAGCGAGGTATTATTATGTCAATTTTTTCACATACTGTCAGTCTGTGTGTAGTGTAACATTATGAACCTCAGTCACATATTAAGTTCAGCAGACAGCTGGGGAATGCTGTGGACATTTTGAGTGAAGTGCAGTACTGAAGAAATAGAGACAGATATCAATGTCTGTAACATACCTCTCAAACTCTTACTGCAAGAACTGTGGACAAAGCATGACAAAATGGAGAGACAAAGGCCCACAAAAAGGGCATATTTTAAATACTGCTCTCATAATTTTAAAAAGTTGCTAGAATAACAGGGTTTGTTTCAACAGACATTTTTCTGAAGGATTTGAAATCAGAAACTCAAATGTATGTCATTATTTAATTACTTCAATCCTCAGGTCATCCAAGTGATTTGCCAGAAAACCACAAATTGTAAGAGGAACAGACGAAAATTATGAGTCAAACCTCTGGACATTCTGTGAAACTGTGAACAGTTGAGAGATATGTTCTGTAACACAAAAAAACCCAGACTGGAGTACAGGTAGGTGTGGCATGGAGTCACTTTATAAGTACTGACAGTCACACTGGGCATGCCCAAACAATTAGATAAAATGAGCGGAACTCTGTTGCTCCATCACCAGAATGAGCTGATTTATACGTATACATCTCTGCCTGTCACTATCTCT
Organism: Protopterus annectens; assembly: GCF_019279795.1. Taxonomy (NCBI): domain Eukaryota; kingdom Metazoa; phylum Chordata; order Ceratodontiformes; family Protopteridae; genus Protopterus; species Protopterus annectens. Next base: position 1,235,234,261 of record NC_056737.1, on the reverse strand, counting down.
CACATACCTAGTATATCTATCGCTATGTAGTGTCAAATAGATATAAATCAATATATATATAGCTATATATATATCACAGTGATACATAGACTCTCCCCATATATTTATTATTTTATTTTTATTATTTATTTTACATTTGGTAACTGGGAAAGTCCGACTGGACACAGGTCCTTTTTCAGCGGATGCCCGGGGAGAAAAGCTCCACATACAAGATACAAAATTTGATACAGTTACAATTTGTGTTACAGTTACGAGACATACAACGTACAATACAGTGACACTAAGTACAAAATACAGTACAATTCAATTTCATTTAGGAAAATATAAGAAAGATGACAATATACAATGTACAGTACAGTGAGTAAAGAATGTCTAACAAAAGAGGCAAGTTTCCTACCTTTCCTGTAACTAGTGTTCCAGATACAGATTTGCTGTATCCAGGAAAGTATGTAAGCTTCTGAGCCCCCCAAGCCTTTCTGTGTTGGAGGGAAGCCTTCTAGCTTATCAGTGGGAGTGGTAAGAACTAGGTAACCTGTCTACCACATAAGGAGTGGTTCTGGCCCAGAAATTGTAGTTATTGGCCGTTTGGGCAATCTCTTCCATCTCTCTCAACTTTCTGATTTGAAAGCCTGCATTTGCACTTGTTTCTGTCCTGTAACTCATCTAGTGCAGATACAGATTCTTAGTTTTAGCACATAAATTTGCTTATTCCTGCTCAGCACTTGTTCAGAACTTGTAAGCACTAAATAAGCTACTAATTACTATAACACTCAATCTTCCTCATTACCTAGAAGAAAAATGTTTTTGTACTTACTTTTCTCACTTGCTTAGAGAAAAACTTTCCTCACTTATCTAGAGGAAAATAGTTTTTATTCAGGCATGTCCAAGGGTCAGCTCCCAGTGTTCTCTCCTGTCTATCTGATGAATCTGGGCATCCTGAGGCAATGTAGAAATTGCCTCATGTACACAGACAACCCTCTCCTCCTACCACCCAACACCACAACTTGTGAGAGATGCACTTATCTAGCCAAACTGGAGGTAAAGCTCTCTCCAACCAAGACTGAACTTGACAGTCATGAAGAGAAGGTAAACATTTGCACCACACCACACTCATCACATAGTCTCACCTAATCTACACCACCAAAATCCACACATAGTAACAAAAACATTTGCGTAGGCTCTCAATAATAATCTGTCTAAGCAACAGAGACCTCCAAAGCAGAAATGCAAGCAACCTCCATCCCCCAACACAACCCAAATGACACATAGCCCACAGACTCAGTGTGCCACTCAACCACAGCCAATAAGGTAAAACAACGTACCCAACACACTAGTCATAGGTGACTCTATAGTCAGGCACACTGATGTCCCACTCACCAGGCTAAACAAGGAGAAGGTTACTGTCAGCTGCCTGTCGGGTGCCAGGATCTGCCACATAACCCACGCACTCAGGTCGCTCCACAACAAGTACAAATATGACTCTGTCATTGTCCATGTTGGTGTGAATGACCTGAGATGTACCTCCCTGGACTACATGAAAAGAGACATGGAAGAGCTTTCTGATCTTGTAGCCCAGGCGGGTATAACCCTAGCCCTGAGTAGCCTTCTGCCATTGCTCAGAATGATACCGCAGTATAAGGACAAAATGATTGACTTAAACAGTTGGCTAAACAACTGCTGTCATTCTAAGGGGATCCAGTATCTGTCTGCTTGGGATGACATGGTCGACAGACCACGATGCTTTGCCACAGATGGCCTGCACCTGTTGCCCCTGGGATTCCGGATACTGGCTAAGGCTCTTGCTGTCCCTATAGTGCCTTTTTTAGGCAAGGTTCAAATAACAAATTCACCACCATAACAGGAACAGGCACGCAAAAACTGAGGGTAGTGCTACTCAATGCTAGATGTCTAAATCTCAAACTGCACTCACTCGATGCACTCTTTAAAATGGAGAACATTGATATCTGTGCAGTGACTGAGATCTGGTTCAAGGCTCCAGAGAGCACCCCTGCACTACCAGACTATAACTCATACCACACTTTTCGGCCATGTAACCTGGACTGAAACACCAAAGGTGGAGGTGTGTCCAAATTCATTAAGGATATCCACACCTCCAGGCTAGCTGCTCAGCATAATGCATCCGAGGTTATCCAAATGCAACTAACTCTGGGCAAAACTGCAGTCCAAATTGTAGCTTGCTACAGATCCCCCACCATGCCCCAGGATTCCCACTCCTCTTTTCTTGATGTACTGGAAAATATTAGGGTTCAACCAAACACCCTAATAATGGGTGACTTCAACTACCCTACCATTAACTGGGAAAAGTACTTGTGTACCAACTCCTTAGCTCAATGCTTTCTGGAATTCATAAACTCCAATGCCCTGTATCAACTTATCCACATCCCCACGAGGGGCAACAATAACCTAGACCTAGTCATTACCAACATGAGTGACCGGTGTCCCACATCTGAAGTCAACTCCTCGTTGGTCAATCCAACCATAAGCTAATCATCCTTGATATCCACATCCCTCCCTCAACCCCCATTAAGGAAACCACAGTAAAATATTTCTCTATAGCCAACTTCATGCTTCTTAAGACAGAAGTGGTGAACTTCATGTCACCCATGCAGATGGACAATACAGTTACAACTGCTGCATCCTACACAAATGCACTCTCTCTATAAGCACTTACATGAGAGCATGGATCATGCTATCCCAAACAGAACCAAGACGCTATCCTCCAAAAAAAGGAAGCCAATCTGGTGGTCCCCTGCCTTAAACAAACTGTAAAACAGAAGGAAGAAACTGCTGCAAAAGAGAGTAAAATCCCATGAGTGGAGGAGCTCCCTGGTCAGCCTCAGTAAGAAGCTGAGATCCCTTATAAGATCCTCCAAAGCTAGCTACGAAAACAAAATTGCCACTAATTCCAAGGACAACCACAAAGCACTCTAGCTATGTCAAGAAACTCGATGGCAACACCCAGATCTGCTCTGAATTACTGCACACAGGCAAGAAAATTACAGAACAAACTAATATTGCCAACATCCTCACAGACAGGTTCAGTGCTAGCTTTACCCCCCTCTCACCCCCTAAAGGGCCCATATCTATACAGGAAGAATGCAGAGTCCCTGCAATCACAACTATGCAGGTAAAAGCTGCACTCTCTAAAGCCAAAAACACAGCATCCATGGGACCGGACAACATCCCAGGCTGCATTTTACATGAACTTCAGAATGAAATGGCTCCCCACTTTAAGCACCATGTTCAGTAATAGCCTTGCATCAGGCTTTTTGCCCACTGAATGGCACACAGCAACAGTTATCCCACTCCAAAAAGGGGGAGCCACCACTGATCCCGGGAACTATCGACCTATTAGCCTGACAAGCCTGGTCTGCAAGGCCATGGAACATATCATCATGGAACTCATAAACAAAGACATTGGTAACCTCCAAACTCTGGATCCCACCCAGTTCAGGTTTGTGAAAGGCAGATCATGCCTCCTGAACCTGATCGACTTCTTTGAGGCAGTCACCAAAGCCGCATATGTGGTTAAGGTGGTTTACACAGCCTGTCTTGACCTCACCAAGGCTTTCAACACCATCCCCCATTCTCGAATTATAGCTAAACTCACAAAATTAGGTATAAATCCCTATGTCACAAGATGGGTTACCAAATGGCTTACTGACAGAACCCACACTGTAAAAGTTGCAGACTTCAAATCTGACCTCAAAGCAGTGACAAGTGGAGTACCAGGGTTCCATCCTGGGACCCTTCCAGTTTGGTATCTACTTCTCTGAAGTACAGACTAACACAGAAGGCCTCTGGCTAATGAAGTTCACAGATGACTGCAAACTTGGAGCCATAGTCAAGTCCCCAAATGATGTGGACATCCTACAGAAGGGCCTCGCTGAGACAGATGCCTAGTGTCAGAGCCATGGCCTCAAGCTCAATGCCAAAAAGTGCAGTGTCATCCCCATTTGATTAAAATTCTGTACCCATGAACTACCACATAGGCAGCAACATACCTAACACCGAATGCGTGATAAGAGAACTTGGGATCCAGGTGAACAGTAGTCTCTCCTTTGATAGTCACATCGCCACATTAGTCAGGAAGTCTTTCTACATGGCACACCTCATCATAACAGGGTTCTCATCTAGGAAAAAAGAGGTAATTGTTCCCCTCTACTCGACACTCATTAGACCCATTATAGAGTGCAATGCCCCCTTTTGGAATGTACCTCACAAGACAGCTGCAGCAGCTGGAAAGGCCACAGAAGTACCTCACAAAGAGGATTACTGGCCTCAAAAAATGTCCTACACTGACTGCCTCAAAAAACTCCAGCTTTACTCCGTAGCATATCGCCTACTCTGAGGTGATCTCTGCCTAACATATAAAGCTATGTCAAACCCAAAGCTGTTGGACATGCTACACCTAAAGAAATCCCAATCCCTCTGAGCTACATGCTCTAGAGACCTAAACCTTGTCACCACAATAAACAGGACATGCTGGGGGGACAGATTCCTGTCCCAGCGACTTCTCATACTCTGGAACAAGCTACCCATCTATGTCAAGCAAAGTTCTTCATTAGCATTCTTCAAGAAAAATTTTGATGAGTGGATGAGAAATAGGAAATACACCCCGGGGATCACTTCTGTGTTTCTGCTTGACAGTGGCACAGGAAAATAACTTTCTTGGGTGGCGTAAGCCAGTAAACCTTGTTGGCTAGGCTTACATAGGACCTTTAGCTGATAGCCTAGTACCTACCGATGAACCTATGAACCTGTGTTTAGTTGTCAGGGAAGAATATATCTACATAACACATATACATATCATGCACACTCAGAGCTACACTTATATATATATATATATATATATATATATATATATATATATATATATCTAAATTGGTCTAGGACATTTTATTGAATGCACATTTCACTGAAAGTCAAATTATTGGGCACCACTGAAAACTCAATTCACTGAAACACATTTCACTGAAACTTATATATGGCCTTTTCCCCATTGTAGTGCGACCCTGGAGTTAGTATATATAGTAAGGGGGTGGGGGCATAGTCCCCCATATAGTTTACATATTTTGAACTATATACATGGATACTTGCAATTCCAATATATTACTCTTTTTCGAACATAATATATACTTAAAATATGTGGGGGGCAGTGCCCCCACACCCCCTGATGCGGGGGCAGTACCCCCACAACCCATCTTAATATATATATACTAACTCCAGGGTTGCAATACAGATGGGAAAAGGCCATATATAACTTTCAGTGAAATGTGTTTCAGTGAATTGAGTTTTCAGTGAATTGTGTTTTCAGTGATTTGTGTTCAGTCATTTGAGTTTCAGTGAAATGTGCATGCAGTCAAATGTCCTACACCCATATAAACATCCCTGTTAATTACATAAATATTTGTGTGGATGTCTGTATTGTCCTCCATACCCTAATAATGGTGAGTAAATCTGCACTATCACACATCCATACTGTTGCTCAAAGGATCCAAACTAAGGGAGCAACAGTACATATTCCACTTACCTACAGCTCCCTGTGCCTGCTGGTTATCACCACATAGAGAGACACAGGTGAGCAGGTGGTGTAATGTATAATGTTGTCAATGCATGCATGGACAGGGCACATTGTTCCTGCCCACAAGTTTGCATGTCTAACTGCAAGCAGCCACATATATCTATACTGGTAACAGTACACAAACAGCTAGGATAATAGTTATCAGACTGCTCGGATACTAGATACAGATAACAGTACAAAGCAATATCACTGTGCAGGCCACAGATGCTATTAAACACAAGCTTAGTTTGTGTATTGCACAAGTACTGTGCCTGCAAGTATATATACAACAGACTCCATCTGTGGTGCATGTGAAAAATACTGTGATCTATAGGAATTAAGACTAAATAGGTAGTGGTTCTAATCTAGTGTGTGTGTGTGTGTGTGTGTGTGTGTGTGTGTGTGTGTGTGTGTGTGTGTGTGTGTGTACCCCTGCAAAACAACTGTCATGCCCTCATGGGGTATCCACCTGCAATGGTCATGCACTTTTTGTCTCTGTAACTTGCTGCTGGCTTCCAAACTGTCATCTTTTACAAGGCCTGATGATGTCATCACATTAAGACTACCAGCTGATAATATAGTATCAGACTTAAACCATGTTGCACGAGATAAATAATGTGATCTATAGCGGGTAGGTCCTACATAGGTAGGGGTTCTAATCTCACTTTAGGCTACTTTGTGCAGATGGCATAAGTTTGATCTCCTTGATAACATTGAAATAGGTATGGTTTTGCAGTATTTTATTTGTAGTGTGTGATGTTGCCCCCCTTAAAGGACTGACCACAACAAGGCCTGCTGATGTCATCAAGCATAATATGTTCTGAACTGGTAGTAGTAGCAGACATGAGGTGTGTTGTGGGCATCACGTGCTGTGATCTGTAGTGTGTATCATTACATAGGTAAATGTTCTCATCTACATACAGCCAACTTGTACTATGTGTGTGCCTTGGCATGTTCTGTACACAGTACTTGGAAGTGGTGCTAGCCTCAAGGTAACCATGTTTGTGTGTGAGCCTGTTAGAGCATATTGCATCATGTTATGGAACCATAGGACATTTGAACTTCACTAGCATAATGGCCATATGGTCCTCACAATCATAGACATCTTTACACCCGCAGTTACAGGATCAGCACATATTTCCCCAGTCCAAGAGGGACACAAGCAGATACCATGTGTTGAGATGATGATCGCCCAGGAAAAAATACAGACGGCATGTGGTAAGGTGCACAGAGGTGCTCTGTGTGTCATTAGGCAGGGTTATGTTTCAAGGATATGTTTAAGTCTGCTAGACAAATCTCTCCAACAAGCATGTAGTACTAACATCTCATACAAGGTTAATGTCATTAAAGAGCGTTATCCATCTACTAAGCCTCCTACAGATATGCAGCATATGCAATCAAGCAAGGTCACACATTACCCCATATGCAAGGTACAGATCACCTCTGAGTAGTCTATATGCCACAATGACACTCATTGCAGGCGATCCCCATTGAACATATACTGAAGACGTGAAGTGTCCTTGTGAGAGACCATACTGTCCTGTGCGATTGCCAGTACTACTTGAAAAGATACATTATCAAATTTCCATTGCACTCAGATATTGGCATGCTGAGGGAAGAGTACTTGGAGGTTATGAGTATGTCACTTACAGGTGACTGTGGCTTCAGCTGTGCCATATGATTCCTGGCATGCCACTGTAGAGACATTGTGATCTGAGACACATTAGGTGTAAACCTCTGTGGTCTGGTCTGTGTGCCCAGTTCATTCACCCCTGAGTATGTACGTCACATGTTGCAACTGATGTGCTACTTCCCAGGTACATAAGTCTAACTGATGGAAATTATATTACATATATATTTGCATGGAGTTTATGGCCATTAATAAGTCAACAGGCATGTGTTCGCAATACCCTATTGCAGGACAGTGACATACCACAGAGACTCAATGATTGCTCACAATTTGCAGGCATCAGCCAACATTGTTAGCCACAGCCAGTCAGTAGTCACATGTATTGTGGTTGAATGGATTCCAAGCAGTAGAGGACCCAGGACTGTGCCCTGTTGAGCACTGCTGCTTACAGATCAGTTATTGGAGGTGGATGTCCCTATGTTGTGTATGTGTGCCAGCATTGGACCAGTTGGTGACCCCTACAATGACATTATCATGGATACCTAAGTAGGTACTTTGTAAATGTTGCCTGAGCAGGGGATATATTCATATGGCTGGGCTCAGTCTAGGGGGTTACATGCCCTGATGTACCCTCACCCAAGTCCATGGTGACTGGCTTGGAAATGTCCATCATTTATAACAGTCATGCTCACCCTGTCACACATCCAAACTGTGTACAGTCAATTTTGTGTAGAACACATATATGTGTGCTAATCAGATCCATGATGATCACCCCTATGGGTATACAGATATGGATACTTAGACAAAGAGGTGTATAGTTATGTTGGTCAGTGGATGCACCACCTCTGTACAAGGGTATAACAGTTGCCATTGTCCACTCAGCTGGTGTGCAGCCAGTAGTGTCGGTATGATTGTAAGGGTTTCCCAATGTTGTTAGCAATTCTTGTTGATTCATATGTGCGATGCAGCCTGGGAATGCTAGCATGTGCAATTGATGCTGTGCATCTTCCAATGAGAGGCCAGTTATGAACTGCTGTGAAAATATGGAAGTTATAGAACAGGTTGTAGGAATGTTATGTGTCACATCTGGTGGGGTCAAGGGTGAGTAGTTGACACAGACAGTGTGGGTGTACAGGTTAGGTATGAGTACAGAATCATCATATGTGGCATCATGACGTATGAGGTCACTGACAATCTGGGCCTGTCTTTTGAGGTCAAACATATAAATACACTGTGTTGTGGTTCTGCTTTGTGTGGGTGGCTACTTTTGTAACTTACCATGTCTACACAACATCACAACAACACAATGTGCTTATGTACCAAACAAATAGCAAATAAAACAGTCGCCAAACATACGGCACTAAAATCATATACTTTTTAATAAAACACAAAATATATTAAAAAGTATATGATTTTAGAGCCATACATTTGCCGACCATTTTATTTGCTATTTGTTTGGTACATAGTCACATTGTGCGGTCGTGGATTTATCTGCCTAGTATTTTGTTACATTTTATTAACACTATGTGCTTGTTTTAACTAAGGGGGCAGTTCTCCATGTTGGGGGGCACCCTCACCCCAATTGTCACACAGCACTATTCACCTGTTATTGTACAGCCTGCTAATGGCAGTAGTCCACCAGTCAGGTTTGCTGAGCCATAATGAGCCTGTGCCCCTCCTGTCAATTACAGCTGAGTTCATGCAGTTCTAATGCTGCTGACATAATGCATGGGTGTACAGCTCTGCATACTTGCCTGTCCCATATGAAGGGGGAGGTGCAGTCACACTATGTCAACCATCCCACAGGAGGCAATAAATAACAAGCTTGACATATATGTCTGTATTGTCTGCAAGGTGGGGGTATGTGCCGGCAGTTCTAAGGAGACTGATTTGTGGCCAGATCCCACCAGGAATTACCTCACATTTGAGGAGGATGTACAGGTCACCCATATTGGTAAAGACATGATGCAGTCATTGGTTCACTGTGTGGGGATGTCACTGCACTGCTGCAGGTCATTGTAGGTAAAGACCTGGACCATCCTTCCGGTGAGTCACATCATGACTAAGCAATGCAATGTGTACATATTACAACATGCTGAAAGTAACTGCAGTACTTACTTGCACAGAAGACAACTAGCATGTAGTACCAAGCAGTGTCCTCAGATCTCTGAGTCATGTCACTTTAAAAGCCATGATAGCAGTTAGTATGACTATGAGCACTGACACTGTTGTACACCTATTGACAGTGGATCAGACATTGTTACTTTTGCTCAAGGCCAGATCATGCCTACTGACTGAAACCAGCAGAGCACATTGACTGTTACACTATGCAATGGATGTCAGACATATGCCTCACTCCACCAACCATGGCCTGACAATGTGTATGACAATATTAGGCCAGAAGACCATGCTGGAAACTGTGTACATCATTTACAGAGTGTTATATCAGCTGGAGGAGAGGCAAGTTTCTGACAGTCATAATCTGGGAAGATAGCATTGGGAGACATATTCTGCAATGATGCCAGTCACCAGTGGAGTTTACCATTCTCGATTATTGGTGTACCCTGTCTATCTATTCCCTCTCTGCAGTCACAGCCATTGTCAGTGACCTCTGATTGAGTACATTAGCAGGTGCTTGCATATTGGGAGCTGGCACAGAATCCCACACAGAACCAACAGTTATCCAGGCTGGCCTAAGACATAGTCAGTTGTACTCTAAGCCACTGGCAAAGACTAACTGCCAATGACTGCTCAATACTATCCCATGGGAAATCATCTACCCCTGCAAAATATTGTAGTGTCTGCACACAGGTGAGCCATTACATGTGGAGTTATGGACACAGAGACTGATGTAGCCTTTGACTCTCACTGATCGGTAAGATGTGGGGATGCATTCACTGTTGTACAACCTATACTGACAGGTTTGGCATATACATCCGTAACTGCTTTACTGAGTGTGGCAGTCATCACAGCTATTGTTGTGCGCAATTGCACCCTTGCTATGTCACTACACAGGCATATCATACAACAGTAGCAGCCAAACAGGTTCCATGGTACACCAATGCACAGTGTAGATAACATGTCCTGTGGAGTCTGTGTCATGACCATACATGTGTAGTCTGTCTACTAAATGCTTTGGAGGGGATGTATATGGCTCCATGCAGAGAGGTGTCACATCCCACTGTGTACCTCCCGCGTTTCCATGACAGGACTGACACATGTCTCACCTGTTCTTCTATGGTATACATAGTACATGCTGGAGAAATAGGTATGTAACACAGACAGTGCACCCTACATGAAACAGGCCCCCCCCCATGCATGTAAAGCACACATCTGCTGTGACGCCGCATGTGCAGGTTACAAAATGGGATGCAGAACATGACAATCATAACTGTTGTCAGGCAGCTGTCTGTACTGGACACAGGATATTTGAGGATGGGTCATCTCCATCATGACAGCTTGTAAATGTGAGTTCCCAAAACTCCGGTGAGACTTATCAAGGGTAGCAGACCTGTTCAAAGATTAGGGATGCATGAGTACTCTGAATGCCGCCATTGTCCTTCTTAGCCTGTTACATGCATATGAACCTATGGAGCCATGTATTTATAGTGTTGTACCTTAATATTTCTGCTGTGCTAACATACCATCCTCTGCTGCTTTATTTCTGCTGTGTATCTATAGGTTATCCCAGTAGACTCTTGAAACAGAAACATAAACAGGTCCATGACACACCTGTCATTGTGTAACTATACAGCCATTACAACATCATACAACATAAGGTACACAAAAGTATGTGGAGTACTCATGACCATGCCAGCATACAGTATCTGTCATTGCCCACTACAAGTGGTAGGGTAAAACAGCACTCCATTACACAAGTACATGCTAACTAATATAATGACCCTGTGCATCATTCACACAGCTTCATTTCCCTGCATCAATAGCAAGGATGACAGTGATATGGCACAGGTGTCATCACTTGCACAGAGTGTTGTGTGGGGACACATGAGGCCTAGGCTGAACCAGTGCTTGACAGTATGTGTGTGAGTCAGGAAGGGAAGCAGTTAAGATGGAGCATGGAAAGGTGCTGTGTGTGCCTGTAGGTGACTTGTATTTGACAGTGGTTGTGTGTGTGTGTGTGTGTGCGTGTGTGTGTGTGTGTGTGTGTGTGTGTGTGTGTGTGTGTGTGTGTGTGTGTGTGTGTGTGTGTGTGCATGTACACAGTCAAACTCAGTGCTAGCCCTACATGAGTGTATGTTGGACAGCTTTGGACCATATATGGTAGAGTTGACAGTTCACTGTCTCTGGCCCTGAATACAGGAACTGGTTCTTCTAGGAGTTGCACTGGCACCTCCATGTACAAGGTCAGATGTGGTGCTAGTATCTGACGGTGACTGCTGTCTGCTGGGACCATGTCCCCCATGGGAGCATCCAGTACCATGAGCTTATGGCCTGTCACATTGTGGTGTGGACAGCATACCCCCCTCTGTAGCACTGGATGTACTGCCGCTACGAGAGCTTGATTGTGCATGGCCACGTGGGACTCTCAGCAGATGAGGTTGCTGACCTACATCCATGAGTCTGGCACTCAACTCCATCCACACATTCCAGCACAGACAATGTGCAGTCCAAAATAGACAGTGTCACAGCCCACCTTCTCTCCACTGCATCAGTGACCCAATCCAGGGTGTCCCCAATGTGGTGGAGGCAGTCACAGATATCAGATTGTGTTGCATCCATAACCCTAAGCATATATCTGGTATTCCATTCAGAACATGCCTGTGCCTCCATGACAGCCTGAAACAATCGCTGAGTCTGCCTTTGTGGGACATAGAAGGCACTCTGGCAATGGACAGTGTCTACAGTCACTGGAGCCATAGTTGCCACACTTTCCTCTTGAATGTCCCCACCTTCTGACTGCCCAATATCCATGGTCTCCAGGGACTGGGAATGTGTGGGCTTACTGGCTGTGTGCAGTGACAATGGAGGCAGAAGAGGGATGTCTACCTCTGGGACAGATTCAGCCCCTGACACTCTAACCTGTGTCTCACTGTGGCCCCATCATCATCAGAGTCTATAGAGATACTGACATCAGGTTGTGTAAGGGACAGACACTAACCACGACGGACACCTGTGATAAGAAAGAAAAAAGCAGTACATGAATACCTGCACTATTGTGTATGAAAAAAATCCACCAATACTCATAATAACAAAGAAACGTACTCTGAACAAAATACTCATTCAACTCAAGACTTTAATAATAATCACTTCAAGTAAATCAAGTAAAACTTGACCAGTAAAATTTACCTTTTAATTAATCAGTATGAAAATATACTTGATAAAACAACACATAAAAACCCAGTACACCTATCTTAACAAATATATTGAAATACACATTTTACTGCCTAATTTATTTTCCTTTCAACCTTTTGTTTTTTAAAAGGCATTTTAGAGTAATTGCCTCATTTAAACCAGGAGGCTTATCTGCTCTTAAATGTCACTGCCAAAGTGTTTCTTTTTGTTTAGCTATACTCACTCCCATGATTATCCCCCAAATATCCTTAGATACCTGTTCCAGAATGGAAAAGAAAAACATTTGACTCTGTTTACTCAAGAAATTATGTTTAAATAGAGAATTACTATGGCCATTATCTTTAATATAATATAAATGTTCCTTAACGAAATAGTGTCATGCTTAGCAAGAGCAGGACCATGGCCTTGGCCAGTACCTGATGGACCTGTGAAAAGGTGAGAGTAAGGTAATGTCAGTACCAATGCATGTTGCAGCACAACAAGGTAATACATCCATATATCTTACATTTACAGTAGCTACTGTGTTACTTGTTGTATTGGTCACATTTTGAGTATGAGAGTGTACAGCCTGACACACTGATCACTACAGTATTACAATGCTGATCACACTAAGTCTACCTGCACACTCCTCTGCTGTGGAAACTGTGGCACCCACCTCCATGATGTGTGGTGTGATGGATGTCTGTGAGCAGTCATGTGTGCCTAGGTTCATCAGGAATTGCTTAGTGGCCGAAAATGGTCGCTCCGCTACAGATGCTCCATAGGTGACGGCACGATCCCTGGCTATATCTGCTGACTTTTGACGTGCAGCATTGATCATGTCCATTGCATGGTGTTGAACCTGTTCGTATGTCCTGCCCATTCACATCATGGACAAGGTCTGCCCGATGCAGCCAGCTGTTCCCTGTTTTGCCTCCCCCTGGACAGTAGGATGTGATGATGTTGCCTTAGTCCTTCCAGTATAATTTCATTTTCTGCATCAGAGAATGGTGCATGGTATCTAGGGTACATGATTCCTGATAAACAACAAAAGGGGAACACATTACAGGATCACATATGTGGAAGTACCCTATGTAGAGATATAGCAAGGACAACATGGCTGGCACTATCCACTGCTTGCTCACACATGTCATACTCCACAGTATGCAAACATACTAAGTGTTTGGATACAACTGGGATAGTAGATATAGTCAGGTATTCCCATGTGTACAATGACAGATACTGTTGTATGATCATACACCCAATACTCGAGTCTACTGTGGTGTGTCTGCTATGGGCACCCCCTCGCCCCTGGTAATATGTCATAAGAACAGTGCCATACAAATAGCAGTGTGCTATTACAACCACTATAAAGGGACAGTCCAATGAGACCAGTGGGCCACAATGACAAAAGACAATGCACCCTTGATGTAGTGTACATCCTGTGCAGGTGTAAGACAGCAGGAGACCAATAACATGTCATTATCATTTGTCTAAATATCTTAATGCTGTAATCCCTATTCCCTGTACCTCTATTCAGCCATTTGCACCCTGTTGTACACAAAATCAGTTACATACCTGATGGAGTGCAGTACTCCTCTGTTGACATGTGGTGATAGTAAAGCTTTCACAAAGGCATGCTCTGTGTGAGGAATGTCCCATAGAGAATGGCTCCCCATAGCCAGCTGTTTGCCTTTTAAATATGCTTCTCATCAGCAGGTGACTGCCTCTAAACCAGTCTGTGGATCTGAAATGTTAATTGCAGCCAACCCAGCTGATGTGCACTATCATCAGTCAATGACATGCAAAATCTGTACAATATATAAGGCCTTCATGTAGATTGGGTCCTCTTTCTGATATGTTGTGCTGAACATTACTGGGGTGAGGAGACTACATTGTCACAGAGGGTAGGTAAGTCTGTAGCAGAAACCTTTACAAAGAGATGTGTGTGCTACAGGCCACAGCTGCTGCTGAAGGTAACAGACATAAGCAGAGAGTGTGAACACTTTGGAGGATTGTTGCTGTTGGAGTAACTGTAGGAACTGTGTCAACCTTGTTATAGAGGCAGAGCCAGAGTGATGCTACCCTTTGCACTCCAATTAAGGCATGAGTTTAAGGTAAGTACGTTAGGCAATGGGATCACTAACCAAGTACTAGGCAATGTATTTGGTGTGTCTCTGAGTAAGATGGGGTATAAACATAAGAATATATCTATGACACCCCTGCACTGGCCCAGTAATCAAGGAGCCTCAATCCTCACCACTAGCACCAGTGAGGGACATACACATTGGGAGGATGACAAGTATACATACAGTAAATTACAATTTCCTTTAAGAGCACACAGAGATCACAGTCAGTCTGGGGGCTGGTTTCTCCCTCTTTCTCCAGATCCCCAATAAGACTCCCCACTGGCACAGCTATAAGGTTAAGATCTCAGCTGAGGGGTCAACCCAAGACCTCCAACACCCTCTCTGTCCAACCAGTGCTTTGTGTCCCTGCCCTAGTAACTGGCACACAGACTTTGAGATTTCGTTTGTATACAAACACACACACACCCGGGGAAGGTTGGCATATGTTTACTAGCTATGTCCCCTTCTGCCCAGACTGCAAGGTAGTTATCACTGCCACCAACCCCTCCTTATCAGCTACTTTAAGGCCCTTATAAAGGGTGACCAATCCTACTGTGTAATGTTACTATTATCCAAATGGTTAAGTATGACAAAAAGCAAGACTGTTTAGGAATGGA
Source organism: Protopterus annectens (assembly GCF_019279795.1). Lineage (NCBI taxonomy): Eukaryota > Metazoa > Chordata > Ceratodontiformes > Protopteridae > Protopterus > Protopterus annectens. The sequence continues at coordinate 1,235,219,009 of NC_056737.1, read as the reverse complement.
CTGTACAGTGTCATCAAATACATATGCAAGTACTCTCAGAGCTTAAATATTTCTCACAAATATCAGCAACAAAGATAGGTTTAAATATATTTAATAATAAATAATAAAAGAACAAGACAATATTCAATCAACACAGTAACTACAGAGTTCAGAATCACAGGAAATATTTTAAAACAACATTGCAGGACAGTCCCAAATAAATGCAGAAAACATCTAAACAATTCTTTACTATATTCCTAGCTATATCTAAAAGAAATTACTTTTCCCTAGTTACATGCTATTAGCAAGGCAAGTGCAGATGATTGTGATGATGGATGTTTCCAGGTCAAAGACAAAATACAAAATGCACAGTCTTTGAGAGAGTTCTTAAATTACTATCAAACATTACTGCTGGGTCAGCTTGGATGACATCACTCTTTATCACCTGCCTTTAGTTCTAAGGTTAACAGATACTAACGTAAGTTTAACATCTCTGTGTGAGAAGTACATAGCTCTCAGAAGTTTGCTCAGAAATGGAAGGTGTAAAACAATTAAACACTTCAATTTTTAAACATAGTAAATACTTCTTCCAAGAAAATAAAAAAAAACTTCTAGGTCTAGACATCCGGTCTTCTTGCTGCAATGAAACTTTTATAGCACATCGTAAAGCACTTAATTTCAACTTATTTTCTTGAAATTTTGTAAGTTAATCTTCTATGTTCCAGCAGGATATGCTGTGGTTACATTCTTGAAGATCAGTACATAACATGCAGTTCTGCATAAATCATATCAATATTCACAAATGACATATAATTATTTACAAAATTCCAGATAGCTGGGATGGCAGTGTCACAATGTCCACCATTTGGGCAACCACCAGGCCATGTGTTACAGTCTGGTAGTAATTTGCAGTGTGTATGAGGGCAAGCCTTATTAAAAGCAGGGACTCCCAATGTGTATGTTAGTTGTGCAGCTGTGATAATCTGCACAGTGACTTTGGAAAGACTGTGTGGTGCACTCTGATATTAGTGACCATCATTTGCAGTACCTGTGTTGACATTCTCTGTGAATGCATATTAATGCATGGTGTGACACTTTATGCACATATAGTTTTACTATAGGGATATGTGAAGTGTGTTCCTACCTGCAGGCCTGTGACTTCCTTCAGTGAAAAGCAGAAATGTCATTTGAAATGCATTTTGTGGCTAAAGAGTGAATGGCTCAGTCATTAATTGCTTCCTTCACAATACTGTAAATTCACTTCTACACAACACTAGATTTGTATCCAGGACTGTGGGTGGCAACATGCACTGTTTGCAAGGCAATTAACAGACTGAGCTACTGAGTCATGGCTAGAGCAGGTGTATTTGCAAGACATAAGTGCAAACATACAGACTATGACATACATTTTCTAAATCCATCAATATGTGCATGGCTTTATATGTTGGCATGTGTGTACCAGGGTTCCATTTGAAGATGTATTTTGGCATTAATGCCTTAGCAGGTGTCTTTCTATATGTTGTTGCTGAAGGGCATATTTACCTGCTATCACAGCCCTCAGTTACATCCATTATCATGTCTTTGGCTGTCTAGTGGTGCACTATTATATCAGAGGCCTGCTGTCACAAGCCTCAGTTACATCCATTATCATGTCTTTGGCTGTCTAGTGGTGCATTATTATATCAGAGGCCTGCTGTCAGAGCCCTCACTTACATCCATTATCATGTCTTTGGCTGTCTAGTGGTGCACTATTATATCAGAGGCCTGCTGTCACAGCCCTCAAGTTACATCCATTATCATGTCTTTGGCTGTCTAGTGGTGCACTATTATATCAGAGGCCTGCTGTCACAGCCCTCAGTTACATCCATTATCATGTCTTTGGCTGTCTAGTGGTGCACTATTATATCAGAGGCCTGCTGTCACAGGCCTCAGTTACATCCATCATCATGTCTTTGGCTGTCTAGTGGTGCACTATTATATCAGAGGCCTGCTGTCACAGCCCTCACTTACATCCATTATCATGTCTTTGGCTGTCTAGTGGTGCACTATTATATCAGAGGCCTGCTGTCACAGGCCTCACTTACATCCATTATCATGTCTTTGGCTGTCTAGTGGTGCACTATTATATCAGAGGCCTGCTGTCACAGGCCTCAGTTACATCCATTATCATGTCTTTGGCTGTCTAGTGGTGCACTATTACATCAGAGGCCTGCTGTCACAGGCCTCAGTTACATCCATTATCATGTCTTTGGCTGTCTAGTGGTGCACTATTATATCAGAGGCCTGCTGTCACAAGCCTCAGTAACATCCATTATCATGTCTTTGGCTGTCTAGTGGTGCACTATTATATCAGAGGCCTGCTGTCACAGGCCTCAGTTACAACCATTATCATGTCTTTGGCTGTCTAGTGGTGCACTATTATATCAGAGGCTTGCTGTCACAGGCCTCAGTTGCATCTATTATCATGTCTTTGGCTGTCTAGTGGTGCACTATTATATCAGAGGCCTGCTGTCACAGGCCTCAGTTACATCCATTATCATGTCTTTGGCTGTCTAGTGGTGCACTATTATATCAGAGGCCTGCTGTCACAGGCCTCACTTACATCCATTATCATGTCTTTGGCTGTCTAGTGGTGCACTATTATATCAGAGGCCTGCTGTCACAGGCCTCACTTACATCCATTATCATGTCTTTGGCTGTCTAGTGGTGCACTATTATATCAGAGGCCTGCTGTCACAGGCCTCACTTACATCCATTATCATGTCTTTGGCTGTCTAGTGGTGCACTATAATACCAGAGGCCTGATGTCACAGGCCTCAGTTACATCCATTATCATGTCTTTGGCTGTCTAGTGGTGCACTATTATATCAGAGGCCTGCTGTCACAGGCCTCAGTTACAACCATTATCATGTCTTTGGCTGTCTAGTGATGCACTATTATATCAGAGGCCTGCTGTCACAGGCCTCACTTACATCCATCATCATGTCTTTGGCTGTCTAGTGGTGCACGCTTATATCAGAGGCTTGCTGTCACAGGCCTCAGTTGCATCTATTATCATGTCTTTGGCTGTCTAGTGGTGCAGTATTATATCAGAGGCCTGCTGTCACAGGCCTCAGTTACATCCATTATCATGTCTTTGGCTGTCTAGTGGTGCACTATTATATCAGAGGCCTGCTGTCGCAGCCCTCAGTTACATCCATTATCATGTCTTTGGCTCTCTAGTGGTGCACTATTATATCAGAGGCCTGCTGTCACAGGCCTCAGTTACATCCATCATCATGTCTTTGGCTGTCTAGTGGTGCACTATTATATCAGAGGCCTGCTGTCACAGGCCTCACTTACATCCATCATCATGTCTTTGGCTGTCTAGTTTTGCACTATTACATCAGAGGCCTGCTGTCACAGGCCTCAGTTACATCCATTATCATGTCTTTGGCTGTCTAGTGGTGCACTATTACATCAGAGGCCTGCTGTCACAGGCCTCAGTTACATCCATTATCATGTCTTTGGCTGTCTAGTGGTGCACTATTATATCAGAGGCCTGCTGTCACAGGCCTCAGTTACATCCATTATCATGTCTTTGGCTGTCTAGTGGTGCACTATTATATCAGAGGCCTGCTGTCACAGGCCTCACTTACATCCATTATCATGTCTTTGGCTGTCTAGTGGTGCACTATTATATCAGAGGCCTGCTGTCACAGGCCTCACTTACATCCATTATCATGTCTTTGGCTGTCTATTGGTGCACTATTATACCAGAGGCCTGCTGTCACAGGTCTCAGTTACATCCATTATCATGTCTTTGGCTGTCTAGTGGTGCACTATTATATCAGAGGCCTGCTGTCACAGGCCTCAGTTACAACCATTATCATGTCTTTGGCTGTCTAGTGATGCACTATTATATCAGAGGCCTGCTGTCACAGGCCTCAGTTACATCCATTATCATGTCTTTGGCTGTCTAGTGGTGCACTATTATATCAGAGGCCTGCTGTCACAGGCCTCAGTTACATCCATTATCATGGCTTTGGCTGTCTAATGGTGCACTATTATATCAGAGGCCTGCTGTCACAGGCCTCAATTACATCCATTACCATGTCTTTGGCTGTCTAGTGATAGGTTCATAGGTTCATAGGTTCATACTAGGCTATCTGCCCTAGGGCATTTATAAGCCTAGCCAGAATGTGTTTGGCTTTCGCCACCCATTTTAAATTTATTTTGCTATGCCCTTTTTCGAGGTTAGTATACTGTGCCTCTATCTAACAGTGACACAGAAGTGATACCCGGGGTAAACCCACAATCTCCCATCCACTCATCAAGATTCCTCTTGAAGAGAGTCAATGAGGGACTCTCTGCCTAACCTGGACTGGGATTTTATTCCAGAGTGAAGGGCCTCTGGGTTATGAATCTGTCCCTCCAGCATGTCCTATTTATTTCAGTGCTGAGGTTCAAGTCTCGAGCCAGAGCTCGATGGGATTTTGATTTTCTGAGGTGCAGCATGTCCATTAATTCGGGTTGGACATGGCTTTATATCGTCAGGCACAGATCTCCTCTGAACAGGCGGTATGCCACTGAGTAGAGCTGGAGTTTCTTTAACCGGGCAGCATATGGCATCTGTTTGAGCCCTTTGATCCTCTTGGTGAGGTACTTTTGGGGTCTTTCCAGTTGCTGCAGGTGTCTGGTAAGGTACATCCCAAAAGGGCATTGTACTCAATTATGGGCCTGATGAGGGATGAGTAAAGAGGCACGATGACCTCCCTGATCTAGATGTGAATCCTTCATGATTAGGTGGGCTATATAAAATGTTTTTCTAACCACTTTGGCCACGTGGTTGTCAAATGAGAGATTGCTATCAACTTGGGTCCCCAGGTCCCTAATTACTTCTTCTGTACTTAATGGATTTCCACCTATGTGGTAATTTGTGGGCACTTTGTTTTTGCCAAAGGGATGACTATACACTTTTTGGCATTTAGCTTGAGGCCATGGCTCTGGCACCAGTTGTCTGTTTCTATGAGGCCCTTTTGGAGGATGCTTGTGTCGGCTGGAGAGTCGATTATGGCACCCAGTTTGCAGTCATCTGCAAACTTGGTCAGCCACAGTCCTTCCGTGTTGGCCTGTACCTCCGAAGTATATACCGAACAAGAGAGGACCCAGGACTGAGCCTTGTGGGACACCACTTGTAACTGGTTTGGAGTCTGACATGGCTCCAGCAATTCTAACCATGTGGGTTCTGTCCTTGAGCCAGTTTGCAATCCATCTAGTGACATAGGGGTTTATATTTAAGCTGGTGAGCTTATCTATAATGCCCGAGTGGGGTATTGTATCGAAGGCTTTAAGCGAGGTCCAGGTAGGCTGTGTGGACCACCTTCCCTCGCTCGTCAATGGCCTTGGTGACTGTTTCAAAGAAATCAACCAGGTTTAAGAGGCAGGATCTGCCCTTAACAAAGCCGAACTGGGTAGGATCCAGTGTTTGTAGGTCCCCAATATCTTTATTTATGAGGTCCATGATGATCCTTTCCATAGCTTTGCAGACCAAGCTAGTCAGGCTTATGGGGCGATAGTTTCCAGGATCCGTTGAGGCACCACCTTTATGGAGAGGGACCACTGTTGCTGTCACGCCACTCTTTGGGCACATATCCTGTAGTAAGGCTGAGATTGAACAGTAGTTTTATGTTTGGGTTTAGCTCTTCTTTGAGTTCATGTAGGACGGCCGGGACACCATCTGGTCCCATTGATGCTGTGTTTTTGCTTTGGAGAGGGCGGCTCTTACCTGAGCATCTGAGATGTCAGGGGCAGCACTCTGCTGGGATAGATATTTGCCCTTTTGGTGGGAGGGGAAGTTTGCGCTGAACCTGTCAGCTAGGATGTTGGCAATGTCTGTGGGTTCGTGTATTTTTTGTCATTTTGGACTAATTCTGAGCATATCTGGGAATTACCACCCAGGTTCCTAACATAACTAAAGAAAGCCTTGTGATTATCCTTCGTGTCCTGTGCAATTTTTCTCTCAAAGCTGGCCTTAGACAATTTTATGTGTGCCCGTAGTTTTTGCTAATACTGATCAGTGATGCCTTTTTTTATTATCATTTAGTAGCTTCCTCCTTCTATTGTATAGTTTGTTTATGGCTGGGGTCCACCAGACAGGACGTCTGCCTTTGGAGGATTGGGTCTTGGTTTTATTTGGGATCGCATGATCCATGCATTCCTGAAGGTGTTCATAGAATGCGTTTATAAAGGTTTCTGCGGTCTGGGCTGTATTTTCCACAGGCCCGGGGGCTTTGAAGGATTCCACCTCAGTTTTGAGGAGTGCAAAATTTGCTTTAGAGAAGTTTTTCACTGTGGTTTTCTGGGCAGGGGGTGGGGTCGGGATGTGAATATCCAGTGAGATTAGTTTATGGTCTGATCTTACCAGTGAGGGATACACTTCTGGTCTGGAGCATAGAGTCCCCATGTTGGTGATGATCAGGTCCAGTATGTTGAAAGTAAGTTACTGTTTGTCGTTTTTGCATTTAAGTTACCTGTAACACATTGCACTTAAGTTACCTGGCACTTGCTCACTAAAGCAATTATATAAGTCAGCACTAAAAATTAAAAGCACTACACCCTCACTCCCCACTGGCCCTAGTTTTCAATTAAGGAATTAGAAATATTATTCTAGCATGTCCAAAGGTCAGTTGTCAATCTCCTCTCCAGTCCAGCTGGTGAATCTGGGAATCTTGAGGCAATGTTACAACTGACTCATGTACACAGACAACCCTCTCCTCCTCCCAACAAATTCCAACACATGTGAGAGATGCAACCATATAGCCAAACTGAAGGCTAAGCTCTCTCAACTCAGTACTGGCATAACCAGTCAGGAGGAGAAGGAAACCATACTCACTACAATTCCAGTCTCACATAGACCTACCACGACAGCAAACTAAACACATAATCACACAAAACATACTCGAGGCTCTAAATAAAGATCTGTCAAGCAGCAGAGACCTCCAAAGCAGACACCCAAGCAGCCGCTACCCCAAAACAAAACACGTGCAACACATATCTCACAAAGCCAGTGTGCCAAACAGTCACAGCCCTTAAGACTAAACAACACACCTGATACACTTGTAATAGGTGACTCTATCGTCAGGCACACTGACGTCCCGCTCACCAGGCTGAACAAGGAGAGGGTCACTGTGAGCAGCCTGTCGGGTGCTAGGATCCGCCACATAACACAAGCACTCAGGTCACTCAAGGCAAGTACAAATGACTCAGTCATTGTCCATGCTGGTGTGAATGACCTGACGCACCTCCCTGGACTACATGAAAGAGACATAAAGGAGCTCTCTGAGCATGTAGCCCAGGCGGTATGACCCTGACCTTGAGTAGCATCTTACCCTCACCAAGAATGATGCCACAATATGAAGACAAGATGATCAATTTCAACAATTGGCTTAAGTACTGGTGTCATTCAAAGGGGATCCAATGCCTGTCAGCTTGGGATGATATGCTCGACAAGCCACGATGCTTCGCTAGGGATGGCTTGCACCTGTCACCCCTGGGCTTTCGGATATTGGCAAAGGCTCTTGTTACCCCAGTGCCTTTTTTAGGCAAGGCTCAAAAGACAAACCCACCTCCATAGGTATCACAAGGGATAAGAAACTAAGAGTAATGCTACTCAACACCATAAGTCTAAATCTCAAGATGCACGCATCGAAACTCTCCTTAGCATGGAGAACATCGATATCTATGCAGTAACAGAAACCTGGTTCAGGGCTCCCGAGAGCACCCCAGCACTACCAGGTTATACCTCATACCATGCTTTTCGCCCCAAAACTTGACCGAACCACAAAGGAGGGAGTATCGATATTCATCAAAGATACCCACACCTCCAGGTTGGTGGCAAAGCACGAAGCATCAGAGACTATCCATGTGCAACTAACAGTGGGTAAAACTGCCTTCCAGTTTATAGCCTGCTACAGACCACCCTCCCAAACCCAGGAACCCCACTCGGCCTTCCTGAGAACACTGGAAAATATGAAGGTCTCACCAAACACCATTATATTGGGCGACTTCAACTACCCAAACATAGACTGGGAGCATTACTCTAGCTCCAACACCCTAGCCCAAAGGTTCCTAGAATTTATAAACTCAAATGCTATGGAACAACTTGTTACCACTCCCACAAGATGCACTGTTATATCATAGGCCTGCTGTCACAGGCCTCAGTTACATCCATTATCATGTCTTTGGCTGTCTAGTGGTGCACTATTATATCAGAGGCCTGCTGTCACAGGCCTCACTTACATCCATCATCATGTCTTTGGCTGTCTAGTGGTGCACGCTTATATCAGAGGCTTGCTGTCACAGGCCTCAGTTGCATCTATTATCATGTCTTTGGCTGTCTAGTGGTGCAGTATTATATCAGAGGCCTGCTGTCACAGGCCTCAGTTACATCCATTATCATGTATTTGGCTGTCTAGTGGTGCACTATTATATCAGAGGCCTGCTGTCACAGCCCTCAGTTACATCCATTATCATGTCTTTGGCTCTCTAGTGGTGCACTATTATATCAGAGGCTTGCTGTCACAGGCCTCAGTTACATCCATCATCATGTCTTTGGCTGTCTAGTTTTGCACTATTACATCAGAGGCCTGCTGTCACAGGCCTTAGTTACATCCATTATCATGTCTTTGGCTGTCTAGTGGTGCACTATTACATCAGAGGCCTGCTGTCACAGGCCTCAGTTACATCCATTATCATGTCTTTGGCTGTCTAGTGGTGCGCTATTATATCAGAGGCCTGCTGTCACAGGCCTCAGTTACATCCATTATCATGTCTTTGGCTGTCTAGTGGTGCACTATTATATCAGAGGCCTGCTGTCACAGCCCTCAGTTACATCCATTATCATGTCCTTGGCTGTCTAGTGGTGCACTATTATATCAGAGGCCTGCTGTCACAGGCCTCACTTACATCCATTATCATGTCTTTGGCTGTCTAGTGGTGCACTATTATATCAGAGGCCTGCTGTCACAGGCCTCACTTACATCCATTATCATGTCTTTGGCTGTATAGTGGTGCACTATTATATCAGAGGCCTGCTGTCACAGGCCTCACTTACATCCATTATCATGTCTTTTGCTGTCTAGTGGTGCACTATTATACCAGAGGCCTGCTGTCACAGGCCTCAGTTACATCCATTATCATGTCTTTGGCTGTCTAGTGGTGCACTATTATACCAGTGGCCTGCTGTCACAGGCCTCAGTTACAACCATTATCATGTCTTTGGCTGTCTAGTGATGCACTATTATTTCATAGGCCTGCTGTCACAGGCCTCAGTTACATCCATTATCATGTCTTTGGCTGTCTAGTGGTGCACTATTATATCAGAGGCCTGCTGTCACAGGCCTCACTTACATCCATCATCATGTCTTTGGCTGTCTAGTGGTGCACTATTATATCAGAGGCTCGCTGTCATAGTCCTCAGTTGCATCTATTATCATGTCTTTGGCTGTCTAGTGGTGCACTATTATATCAGAGGCCTGCTGTCACAGGCCTCAGTTACATCCATTATCATGTCTTTGGCTGTCTAGTGGTGCACTATTATATCAGAGGTCTGCTGTTACAGCCCTCAGTTACATCCATTATCATGTCTTTGGCTGTCTACTGGTTCACTATTATATCAGAGGCCTGCTGTCACAGGCCTCACTTATATCCATTATCATGTCTTTGGCTGTCTAGTGGTGCACTATTATATCAGAGGCCTGCTGTCACAGGCCTCACTTACATCCATTATCATGTCTTTGGCTGTCTGGTGGTGCACAATTATATCAGAGGCCTGCTGTCACAGGCCTCACTTACATCCATTATCATGTCTTTGGCTGTCTAGTGGTGCACTATTATATCAGAGGCCTGCTGTCACAGGCCTCACTTACATCCATCATCATGTCTTTGGCTGTCTAGTGGTGCACTATTATACCGGAGGCCTGCTGTCACAGGCCTCAGTTAATCCATTATCATGTATTTAGCTGTCTAGTGGTGCACTATTATATCAGAGGCCTGCTGTCACAGGCCTCAGTTACAACCATTATCATGTCTTTGGCTGTCTAGTGATGCACTATTATATCAGAGGCCTGCTGTCACAGGCCTCAGTTACATCCATTATCATGTCTTTGGCTGTCTAGTGGTGCACTATTATATCAGAGGCCTGCTGTCACAGGCCTCACTTACATCCATCATCATGTCTTTGGCTGTCTAGTGGTGCACTATTATATCAGAGGCCTGCTGTCACAGTCCTCAGTTATATCCATTATCATGTCTTTGGCTGTCTAGTGATGCACTATTATATCAGAGGCCTGCTGTCACAGGCCTCAGTTACATCCATTATCATGTCTTTGGCTGTCTAGTGGTGCACTGTTATGTCAGAGGCCAGCTGTCACAGGCCTCACTTACATCCATTATCATGTCTTTGGCTGTCTAGTGGTGCACTATTATATCAGAGGCCTGCTGTCACAGGTCTCAGTTACATCCATTATCATGTCTTTGGCTGTCTAGTGGTGCACTATTATATCGGAGGCCTGCTGTCACAGGCCTCACTTACTTCCATTATCATGTCTTTGGCTGTCTAGTGGTGCACTATTATATCAGAGGCCTGCTGTCACAGGCCTCACTTACATCCATTATCTCTTTGGCTGTCTAGTGGTGCACTATTATATCAGAGGCCTGCTGTCACAGGCCTCAGTTACATCCATTATCATGTCTTTGGCTGTCTAGTGGTACACTATTGCACCAGAGTCCAAGGTGCACTCCCATTTTTTCCATTACTTTTTATTCCAGTTTTCATGATGCATCATGGCATGCAGCTCCACTGAAACATGCTTAATGACTGTAACTGGCAATTTCTATGTTTTGTTTAAACCACCTGTTTTAATTAGGAGTTGTGTGCCCTGGCAGGTTAATCGAGTTGTCTGCATGTGTGATATTCTTTGGTTCAAAACATGGGAAAGATGTTTATTTTGACTGGACCAAATTAAGTATGTTCAGTGGACACGTAAAATGGAGAGCTATGTATGGGACAATGGAATGCTGGGGAAGGGACCTAGGTATGTGTAGGGGAGGTAAGTTGGGTAGGGGAAGAAACATTTGCAGACAGACAAGTCAGATGAGACAGCAGACAGTGGGTGTGACACATGAGGATGGTGAACACCTTGAATAGGGAGGGTGTTGTGGAATCCAAGTCCCATGTGCCTCCACAAGGCAGCAACATGACTCACATCCCCACCCATGGGAATATCACCACTGCTCCTTCACTGCCCCAGGGGTGGCTGTGCTGAAGGCTGGGCACCAGGGCGAGGCTGCCCCACCAGGTCAGCCAACATGCCCTCAGTCCAGCGCAGGCAGTGGTCAAACCCATGGTAGACTATCCTGCACAGCAAGACTAGCAGCTCAGCTCGGGTTACATCACCCCCTCCACCACAGCTCCCAGAGGGGGACCCTTCCCCATCCTGTGGGAAACTACTACCTAACACCACAGGTAGTGCAGGGGCACTAGCAGTCTGGGTCCCAGACATGCTGGGACCTGGTGCCATGGGCGGTTTCGGTAAGGTATGTGGATCAGCCGGAACTGGGCTACCTTGGCTTGCTGTGGTAAATGAGGTATAGCAATAAGTTAAGGTTAGTAATAACCAAACCATTGTTAGTACTAATAGAATGGAACATCATTTTAATTAATCCAAATACATATTAATGTATATTATGTGTAAGACAACAGTAAATAGCATAACAGTCAGTATGGTAACAGCATGCCAGTAAGAATTAAAGCATAAGACCAACAAAATAGTTACTTTAACAAAATATGTTAATACTGAATCATAATAACAATAATATATAATATTTTGCAAATATATAATTAGTTTAGCAAAATATGTTAATATTAAATCATAATAATAAATAACAATAATAAATAAATGAAGATAAGGGGTGGGGAGAGAAAGAGGGAGAAACAACCCATTACTGACAATGCAGACTATATCCTTGAAAACACTGAGGATATTCTACAGGCGAGTAGTGCCAGTTTTGAGTACAGTGACTACAGTTCTCCTATAGCTGATATAGCACATACATACCTCTCAAGCTGTTAGCATGGGTCAGTATGGGCCAAGCAATAACAAATGCAGGTACACAACTACACAGAACACTTTCACATAATGTGGACTTCTGTAACTACCAAGGTGTTCTGTAAGTGGATTTGGTAACACATTGCATCCAGTAATCATTTTTTCTGGTAATCCTGTGACAGATGGATTAAGCAGTTTTAATTACATTTAGAGAAATGTTGACACTTGAGAGGCATGTTTGTGTACAGTACATAAACTAGATATCCGCATTGCCTTAGTTAGCAGGCATGGGAATAGAACCCAATAGCTGTGACTGCAGGGGACATCTGCAAAAAATGTAACTGACTGCAGCAGCTTAGTACAGAAAAGCAAGCAATACAGCAGTTCTCTGAATATGTAGACAGATATATTTCGGAATCAACAATGCTGCTTAACACTTTATTGGTATTGCTGATAAGTGTCTGTGAAATGTAACCACGATCATATCTGTTCATAACATGGGCTACCTCACCCATATACCTTTTTCCTGGAGTGGGAGAAAAAGACAGCATTATGTCACCAAATTTGTTTTGCATTCTAGAACAATTGCAGTGCTATACTTGACTGCAGTGACAGTAGAACACACTTGCATGGAATACAGCCATACTCCATTTATTAAAACAGACTTCTGTAGGAATCAACAATGCTGCTTAAAACTTTATTGGTATTAGTGATAAATGTCTGACACATCCACACACAATATCTGCCCATAGAGTGGGCTACCTCACCCATATATAACTGTATTACCTGTAGTAGGAGGAACAGAGAGCATTATGCGACTAATATTGGCCTGGAGACAGTGTTATACTTGACTGCAGCAACATTACCATAGACAATCAATGCATACAGCTCTACTGCAATGGTTATGACAACACAATCCAGCTGTACACCATTTTGCTTACTTTTATTGGTATTGTTTAATGTTTATTGCACTACAGTTTTTATTGTGTATACTTTATTGCAGTAAATGCTTTACTCTTTCTGGCTTATTGCATTACAGTTAGCTTAATAAAGCTGTAATTACTGCACTCACAGTGCAACCTAGCCAGGTGCCCAGCATGGGACTTAATATTGTAAGCCCTCTCAGCTGCAGCTGTTGGAAGAGAAGCACACCATTACGCATGCTAGTTTTGCAGACATTCAGCTTGCAATTTGATAAAACATTGGAGAACACACTTGCATATTTGTCGGGCATTCCCAGCTTGTGCGTCTTGCACCTAGGTGTCCAAGGTTCTCCTCTTTCTCGTCTTCAAGTTGTCATAATGGTGGTGACACTGCTCACCTGTGTGGGGAATACCAGTAGCACAGGTGAGTTTCCTGGCCAGCCAGTCACAGGCCTCTGCCTTACACTCTGAGCCCTGGAAACTGCCCTACATCAGCCTGGGTTCATAATTTTTAACCAGGAGCCCAACAAAAACCCTAGACTCCTGAACATCCCATCTCTGCACTTGAAAGTGCACACCTTCACCAGCACAGCCTGCCATATCACTATTTGATTACACCCCAACGACTGTTGCAGAAATCCCACCTATTGTGCCTAATATAGGCTGTTTTCCTGCACTTACACATAATTGAGCAACAATCAAAAAAGTGCTGCGGTGCTTAGCATCATGCAAACCAGCTAAGCACAGCTAAGCAATGTGAAAACTCGCACAACCAAGGTTTTAGCTAAGCTTATGTATGTATGAGTGCCACTCTGCTCTGCAGTGCTCTGCACCACACAAACAAACATTTTAAAAAATAAGAAAAAAATTAAAATAAGAAAAATACATTAATTATGATAATTAATGACATCTGGTTTCTATACTGCGGTGGTGGTGCTGCGGTAGCGTTGTCGCCTCATAGCAAGACGTTGTCCCATTCGATTCTCAGCTAGAGCGTCTTCTGTGTGGAGGCATACGTGAATGGGGCATGCCTTCGTTGAAGGTTGTGCGTCAGGGCTGGTAACCCGGTATGTAAAAATTGACTATCAATTACTAGCGGACTGAAGTTCCGCTGTGGCGACCCCTAACCGGGAAAAGCCGAAAGACACAAACAATGACATCTGGTTTCTATTTTTAGATATCTGGCAGGTGTCAGCTGTCTATAAATGAACATAGTTTGGCATTGCTGTGCTCCGTGCCATGCAAACATACCAAAAGGAAAAAAAATTAAAATGAAATATTACACATTTGAACCAATTCACATCATTTCAACAGTAGTGGGAAGCAGTACAGGGAGTCTCACCCTGCACACATCCACAACCATGGGTAGCTTCTACACTTCTCCCTACAATGATTCAATATCCTATTCTCTCCCTCAGCAGCACGCCATCATTAATATGCATGGCACGCTGCCGAGGTGGAACTGTGGCTGTGTACATGGATACAGTCTGTGTAGGTTCTACATGGTTCCTACATGCATTTTAATAAATCCTGAGATCTGTCTTTGTGAAGTCTACATGCACTCATTTTCTGTATAGGTTTCCCTCAGGAACTCCAGTTTAATAGCCATGCTGGTTGATAGTAGTGTCCATATTTATTGTATTCTTCACTGAAGGGGTCTGAGTCATGACTGGAAAGTGTCCGAGAAGATCATTTTTTTTACCAGTTTAACAAAGGAATACATTTAATTAATATCAAGAGACAATACAATTTGTGGTATACATAATTATGAAGTATGGGCAAACTGTTAAGAGAAACAAGTTTGACCTTATTAAAAGCTCTCAGTGAGTGCAGAGGAAGTGGAATCAGTGGTACATAGTTAAAATAATCGAGGCAAAGATGAGTGAAAGGTAAAATATGAGTCCCATAAAAGGGACACAATAAAACAAGTGTGAGAATGTATTGCAGTAGTAATGGGAAGGATAAATAGAGCAATATGAAAATGAAGAAAAGAGATATAAGAACAGAGAAAATACTATGTAATTAATAGGCAAGTCTTGTGTAGCAGGTATGTTAAACATAAGAAAATGTGTTGTCATGCTTTATTGAATTTTCTAAAGTCTGTGGTAAAAAAGGATATACTTCCTAAACAGCACAAATGAGAAGAGGTTTGCACAAAAGAATAAGAATGTCATTTATCAGTAACACTAAAATTAACTGTTTGTATATATGTTTGGAATAAAAAGCACTGCTACAGTAAAATCTAAAATTGTCACAGAAGCGATGTGGTGGGATATTGGAAAATATTAAAAATTAAAATACAGGTGCAGATTGTAATACCTTACCTGAAGATGACTTCAGAGCACTTGTGGTTGGAAACACTGAACAGAGAGCTACAAGAACTTTGTTAATATATTATGGGTAGTAAGTAAAGCCACTGAGTCAAAAACAGCTGACATGACTATACTGCTGTCACAACTTCAAATGTTACACTTCATTCTTTACAAACCTTCATCCTGCCCTGCTCTTTCTTCCTTTATCTCTATCTACACTCCTCCACAGAATCTAAGTACCACTAATCAACAACTACTACAAATCTACCAACCCACAAAAATAGCTGGCAAACTCCTATATAAACACTCCATCGCCCAAGCCTGGAACAAACCCACAAGAGACATTTGTTCCATCATTCACCCATCCCACTTTAAAGAAAAACTCAAACTTCATCTACTCATCTCCAAAATATCTCCTTGTCAAGCCCCTACTTAAGCTCCCCAGAACCCTACTATATACCTTTTCAGTCCCTCCACATGTAGCTAAGTTCTCCAATATCGTGAATACTTAGTAAACTCTACAATCAATACTGTTGGACTTAACTCTTTTTGTAAATATGTAAATATATTTTTAGTCTGTAAAAATATTGATATGCATATATCATGTGTTTGCATTTCTGCTTTGTTTCTCTGTAACATTCTTGTATAACTGATTTTGACCATATTTTTGACTCAGATGTTTGATTTTCTGTAAACTGTTTTTTTTTTTTTGGGGGGGGGGGGCTTTTCTCCTTGGGTCTACACTGAAAATGGGCCACAAGTCCAGCTGGACCAACCAACCTGGTTAACAAATTTCAATAAATAAATAAAAATAAAACATTTTTATATAATAAAGAGTATAAAGTCCTTAAAAAATTAGCACTTGAATAGCAAATTCTCCAAAAAGATGGGTTCATTTGGCTTTAGGAATGTAAAACAAATAGACATGCCTATCAACTGTCCCTGATTTTCAGGGATGTTCCTTATTTTGACTCACATTTTAACTGTATCCCTCCTAAAACTGGTGACTTTTGGAGAAAAGGTGGTGAATTTTACTTAGTAAGTAATGACAATAATATAACAATAACCCACGCCTGGGTGTGGGTAATGCGGGATTTACCCACGGTTAGCGTGGTTTCGTCCCGAGGGCGACCAAACAAAGACAACCGTGGGTAAATCCCGCATTACCCACACCCAGAAGTGGGTTATTGCTATTATACTATGACATTATTTAAGAAAAGAAATAATTACTTTTCTTAAATAATGGCATTGTATAATGTCTCTTTGCTGCCCTTCCGCAGCTGGCTGGTATCCGCGGCAGTTCTGATGTACTGCACATGCCTACGCAGTACATCAGAGCTGTGGCCAAAAGCAATGGAGAAAGCAAGATCTCCGTTGCTTTTTACTGTTTTGCTGTGTTAAATAGGTTTAACATAGCAAGACAGCTTTAAAATAAGCAACGGAGATGTCCGTTGCTTATTTTAAAGCTGTCTCGCTATGTTAAACCCATTTAACATAGCGAAACAGTAAAAAGCAACGGAGATCTTGCTTTCTCCATTGCTTTTTTTTTTTAAACCTGTCTCGCTGTGTTTATACCCCGGAAAGAACATCACAGTGGTCATGGTCATGCTAAGATCTCCTTAAGCAGATGTCATTCACATTCAGGTAGCATGTTGTTGTCTAGTTAAAGTTAGTGGACAGTCTGAGAAACTCCGCACAGGGCCAGTTCCTTTAAGCAATGGCATGCATGAGATCCAGCAGGACATGTCAGAGTACTGGCCCACATGCTGAGGTTATATCCCTGAAGACACACACACACACACACACACACACACACACACACACACACACACACACCATCACTGCCCATAACACATTCCCTGCACACAGTGCACCAACCATTTCAACCCATTAACCCCACCACACGCACAGAAACCAATCCTTTAAACACTGCCCATAAGTGCACTTATTCATTTGGTTATGCCTCAGCACTCACACTCACACATTTTTCTGTGACAAACATGCACTCATGTATCCTCTCCCCTGCCTGTGCAGATGATGATAACTGTGCTCTAGCCTTCGAACATTCTAATTTGGTTTGCCTATGTATAATACAGAGTGCTGCCAGTCTCTGCCTAGATCACCCAAGTCTTCTGTTTTTGTATGCATTACTGTTACTTCTCAATATCTGCTTAGGTACTGGAGAGTTACATGGTATTGTTTTCTTCCCAACCTGTGCAAGTGATAAGAGTGCCCTACCCTTTGCATATTTTGACTTGGATTGCCTATATCTGATACACAGTGGTAGGCCTATGCATGGGAAAGCACATTCTAGTGGTTTTGTATGATCATTTTTATTGCCTGGATCTACTTAACTCTTGTATAATTATGTCACACACTGTTGGCAACTGCAGTTGTTATAAGGCCCTCTTGGAGATACTGGTTAATAATTGCAGTGGTAATCTCTACCATATGTTTGAGTTTTCTTCTGCTTGAATGTGAGTATATGGCCATAGGATGTCTATGCATCATTTATATGTTGCAGAGTCTCTCCAGCACATTTTTTCTTCATTAGCATACAGCACAGATCGTTATATGGGCATTAGCATATACACTGATTCTGCCTTATTTTCTAGCTGGCATCATTATGGTGCTTTGTTTCTTGAATCACTGAAGCCCTGCTCATCCCTGATCATCACACAACTTCACTTACCACAATATGGCTAATACAGTTGATGACTTCTGGCTGTATTCGTTTATACTTCTGGTTGAAAGTCTATGCCAGTAATGAACCACTGGGGGAATTAACATCTGGGATAATATTAGTAAATCACAGAATTATAGGAAGGTACCTGCCTAACAGCCTTAGAGCTTTCTTAAGCCTAGTCATTCATGCCCAGTTTTCCCAATTATCAATGCCCAAGGACTGGAATGGCTTTAGTATATGCTCTTCCTGAGGACATCTACAAGCTTTTTCAGAGAACAAGTGATTTCTGAAGCAGACACCTTTCCCTAAAACATATTTTGTTGATGTTGCATACAAGGTTAAGATCCTTAGATCAGGTAGTTCTAGTGCTGCTTGTTTTGTGAATGTGTATCAGACCCATCAGGCCAAAGATTGCCTTGAAAGGTGGGTATAGATCACCCTCAGAAGACTGTAGGGGACCCAGTACAGGGGCAGGGATTTAAGGCAGTCCTCATAAGACATGTTGTTTGCACCCTGTATTCTTTTGGTGAGGAACCTCTATAGCTGCTCCAGATGTTACAAATGCCTGGTTGGGTACATGTCAAAGGGTGTGTTGTACTCATTTATTATCTAATGATGGCTATGTATAGTAGGATTATGATCTCTTTAGATCTGATTGTCATGCCCTTACTTATAAGTTATGCAACGTGGGACTCAAAGTATAGGTTACTCTCAACCTGAGTTCCCAAGTCCCTTACCAATAGGTCTACTCTTAGGGGATTGTTATCAATGTTGTAACTTACAGGGGTAGTTGTTTTCTCAAAGGGTATCATTATGATTTTTTTTTTTTTTGCTGCTGCTGCATTGAGTTTTAGGCCATGGATCTGGTACCAGTCATTTGTATCAGACCGTCTTTATAGGATATCTATATCTTTGGGGGAATTCAATGATTGCATCCAGCTTGCAGTCATTAGCAAGTCTGGTCAGCCAAAGGCCTTCTACATTTGCCTTGACTTCAGAAAAGTATATTCTGAGCAGTAGAGGTCCCGGCACCAAGCCTTGTGGGACATAACTAATAAAAGGCAACTGGCTTCAACCCTAACTTAATTTGTCCTATCTACGAGACATTTGTCTAGCCAGTGGGTGAGACATAAGGATTTATGCCCAGATTTGAAAGTCTGTCTATAACACTTGAGTGAGTTATTGTATAAAATGCTTTTTCCAGGTAAAGGTACACAGTATGCACCATTTTGCCCTCATCCATGGCTCTAGTAGCCTTCTCAAAGAAGTTAACCATGTTTAATAGGCATGACCTGCTCGTGACTAAACCAGGCTGGGATGGGTTCAGTGTTTGAAGATTTCCTATGTCTTTGTTATCAGATCAATGAAAATCTTTCCATGGCCTTGCATACAAGACCAGTCAAACTTATGGGCCTGTATCTCCCTGGGTCTGTTGATGGTTTCTCTTTGTCTAGATGGATGACGGTTGAAATCCTACATTCCCTAGGACAACATCAATAGTACTAAAAGTCATAGATGCATTCTATAATAAATGTCCCTATACAGTCATTAGATGTTACCATTAACTTCATTCAGAAATAATCTTGGTATAATGAAAGTAAAAAACTATCAACATGAAGTTATGGCAATTACATTTCTTGAAAGTCAGTAGATCATAAGCTCAGCTGTTAAGCTTCTGTTTGTGACAATTTTCAACTTATTTGACAAAACATAGGAGTACATCCTCTGTGATAAATACTTATTTGGTCTTACTGAGTTTGCATTAATAGCTGTGCACATTTTTGGTGATTTAATAGAAGTTTACCTAACATTTCCTACTGATTTTTACTTTAATGGGAATGGAGAAAGAACTTAGCCATTTCTGGGCCTTGAGTACTGTAGAAATTTAAATGGTGTTTGGTCTTGTTCTGCTTGCTGATGTAATTCTTTTCAGCATTTCTGTGTTGTTATAAATTATCCACATTTGTGTGGCTTACAGCTCATTTACTGCTAAGCTTGTGATCATGGCAAATTTTCCATCACTTTTGACATAAAACAGAAAAAGGGAAAAAACAACCCTACAAATTCTGGGAAAAGTACCTTTTTTGTTCCTACTGAGCTTAATGTAAACAGTGCGTACATTTTGGTTATTTATTAGTAGTCTAGCTAAGGTTTGCTATTGGTTAGTACTTTATGAGAAAGGAGACATTACATAGCCATTTCTAGGCCTCTGATTGCTGTACAGTCTTGAAGAGTATTGTTTGCTATTGGTCAGGGTTTACATTTGAATGTTTTCAGTTTTTCTGTTGTTATAAATCACCCACCTTCGCACAGAGCTACTCATCATGCAGCAGCATTGCAATGTGCGCTGTATAGAGACAAGTATCTTAAGCCATATCTGTCTTTATACTACATAACCTCTGCTATTCCTTCATGATTAGTATAACTAGCAATATCTGCATTTTAGGACAGTTGTCCACAGTTGAGGGAGAGCCACACTGCACATCCTCAAAGAAGGATATAACAGCCATATCTACTCTTCTTCTTTTTCTTCTTCTTCTCTTTCGGCTGTTCCCATTAGGGGTCACCGCAATGGATCATCTGTTTCCATTTCTTCCTGTCCTCTGCATATTGCTCTGTCACACCAACCACCTGCATGTCCTCTCTCACCACATCCATAAACCTTATCTTAGGCCTTCCTCTTTTCCTCTTACCTGGCAGCTCCATCCTTAGCATCATTTTTCCCATTATACCCAGCATCCCTCCTCAGCACATGTCCAAACCAATGCAATCTCGCCTCTCTGACTTTGTCTCCAAACCATCCAACCTGAGCTGACCCTCTAATATACTGATTCCTAATCCTGTCCATCCTTGTCACACCCAGTGCAAATCTTAACATCTTTAACTCTACCACTTCCAGCTCTGACTCCTGCAGTTTTGTCAATGGCACCGTCTCCAACCCATACGACATAGCTGGTCTCACTACCCACTTGTAGACCTTCCCTTTCATTCTTACTGGTACCAGTCTGTCACAAATCACTCCTGATACTCTTCTCCAGTCATTCCACCCTGCCTGTACTCTCTTATTCACCTCTCTTCCACACTCACCATTACTATGAACTGTTGATCCCAGGTACTTAAACTCATCCAACTTTGCCAACTCTACTCCCTGCATCCTTACCATTCCACTATCCTCCCTCTCATTCACACACACATATTCTGTCTTAGTCCTGCTGACCTTCATTCCTCTCCTCTCTAGAGCATATCTCCACCTCTCCAGGGTCTCCTCAACTTGGTCCCTACTCTCACTACAGATCACAATGTCATCTGCAAACATCGTAGTCCATGAGGCCTCCTGTCTGATCTTGTCTGTCAACCTATCCATCACCATTGCAAATAAGAAAGGCCACAGAGCTGATCCTTGATGTAATCCCACCTCCACCTTAAATGGATCTGTCACTCCCACTGCAGACTTCACCACTGTCACACTACCCTCTTACATATCCTGTACCACTCTTACATACTTCTCTGCCACTCCTTGCTTCCTCATACAATACCACAACTCCTCTCTAGGCACCCTATCATATGCTTTCTCCAAGTCCACAAAGACACAATGCAACTCCTTCTGACCTTCCCTATATTTCTCCAGCAACAGTCTCAGAGCAAACATTGCATCTGTAGTGCTCTTTCCCGGCATGAAACCATACTGCTGATCGCTAATCATCAACAGCCACATCTACTCGAATTTACCTAAATTAGTCTGTGGTTCCTCTTGATTCCCTTCAGAGGTGACAGTGATTCTGCAAAGTTTATATATTTAAATACTTGCTTAGCATAATTAATTAAATCCTCAACTGTAGAGCTTGATTACTACCTCATTTAATTGAATATTGCACTATGAGAAATTCTAACATATTCTTCATTTCTTTAAGATTTGTTTACTGGGAAAGTCTGACTGGGAACGGACCAATTTTCAGTGGAGGCTCAGGGAGAAATGCTCAAGACACATGTCTTTGTAACGTGGGAGGAAACTGGAGCACTGAGACAAAACCCACACGAATGCAGGGAGGACATACAGAATCCTCACAGAGGGCACTCTGGCTGAGAATCAAATCAGAGAACTTCTTGCTGTGAGGTGACAATGCTAACTGCTGCAGTGCTGCACCATCCAATCCAGTTTGCTTATCTTCTTTTTTGCCAGCCTCATAAAACTTGGTATTCTAAGATAGTATAACATCTAAGTGATGCTTGTAGATACTGAACTTTTCTTAGTACAGGACATTCTGTTGTGAGAGATGCAAGTATTTAACCAACATGGAGGCTTCTGTCTCACAGAAAAACATAGACTGTGAGCTGTGCATATTTCTGCAACACTGCACCAACTCATGCTAAAATGTCTTGTGCTAAGCCTGTAAAAAAATCCTTGCTGAAGCCTTCAGTACTCATGAAGACTAGGTCTCAGTAAAAATCAAAATACTGCATCATCTTTTTTACACTTACAACAAACAGTCAGCACAATTTAAATCATCTCAAAGATAGTACACCAGTCCAGCCTACAAATAAAATGTTTTAGTGATGGTGACTTTATAATTAGGCACGCTCTTTCAATTTCCACCAGGCTGAACAAAGACAGGACAATGGTGAGTTATCTTTAAGGTACCAGGATATCTGATATGCATGTCACAAATGCTGGCAGGACTCTGGTCTGGAATGGCATCCTTCTTTTCCCTGGGATAATGTCTCTGTGCAAAGCAAAGATAATTGGCTTCAAGAATTAGCTATGTAGCTGGTTTAATTCCACGGTGTCAGTAAAGTATCAGATGCGCACTAGCCCTAACTGCTTTGCCAAGGATGGTTGACATCTCTCATTCCAAATCATATTTATACTGGCTAAAGCCTATGTTGCCCTAATATTGCCTTTTTCAGGCAGAGTATAACTGATGACATCCCGACATAGCTGTCATATCACATGCAAAACATGATCCCATTAAGGTGCCTTTGCTTAGTGCCAGAAGTATCAGTAACAAAATGGTAAGCCTTGAGGCTCTTCTGCATTTGGAGTAAATCCATGTCTGTGTAATTACTGAACCTTGGCATAAATGTACAGAAAGCACTCATTCCATTCCCTGATTTTGCCCCTAGCATGCCTTCAGACTTGATAACAACCATGGTGGCATCTCCATATTTATTGCATAAGATAACACCTCTAGACAGATTCCCAGAGATCTATAAACAGAACTCATCAATTCACAAATCACAATAGAAAGACCATCAGTTTATATATTGTGACAGGGTACCCTTTATGTCTGCTGACAATCATGTAATGTTGCTAAATGAATTTGATTAACTTCTTTTTGATAAGAATCCATTATTTTGGAAGGCTTTTGCTACCCATTAATAAACTAAAACACCTGCACTGCAAATGTAGAATAATTCTGGATCTCCTAAGTAAATGTCCCCCGGACTAAATGATGTACAAAACTCAATGTATACCAAGATTATATATTCCTCACTCTGAATATCGTATTGGAATCCTTAAAAGTGATTACATGTATAGATCTGCAATTGTGGGATTGCATGCATATCTGATGACCTCGCCAGATCCAAACATAGTGAAACTTTTAAACCATGAGGAAAAGAAGTTTAAGATGACATCCTTGCTTTGCTTAGCAGGATCATTTCAGTGTGAAGAAGGAATGGAAAGTAAACCAGAAGATGACAAAAATCAGACAGCAACTGAATGTGCCAAAAGCAAAAGAAAATATAAAAGGAAAAGAACCAGATGAGATGGAAAGATAATTGGAAAGTCCATAAATATAGCAACAAGTACAGAGATTTCCTGGAACAACTTTAGGTTAATCAGGATCTGATGTACTAATGGTTAAGGAGTGATGAATTTAACTAACAGTTGAAAGGTTGATATTTGTGGCCCACGATAGTGGACTACTTACACTTTGGTTTACAAAGTCCATTGAGTAAGGGGTAGAAACAGACAAATGCAGGCTCTGATTATCTTTTTTTTTTGTCTCTTACCCAACCCCTCATCTCTCGTTTTTATTTTTATATGTGGGGTCACAATGGTCTGATGTCACCCATTTCTCACAAGTGACAAAATGATTTCCAACACAGGGAGGTAGGACAACCAATGCAGCTCAGCCTGCCACCCCTTCAATGGCTGCTGCACCAACATGCAGCAAATTTGGGGCCAATCCTGTTAGCACTGACTTGGCAGCCTCTGCAATAATTGGACCCTCAACATCAGGTAGCATTACTGCAGCAGCAGGTGTCCTGGTACCCTCTGGGAGTATTGGTGCAGGTGATGAGTTTGTCACCCACCAGGAGATGCCAGGCGTGGTGAGTGAAGTCATGGAATGTACCATTGGTGCATGCTTCAGCCAGATGGCAAAGATGCTGGGTGGAATACTATAGGAAAAAAGTCAAGCACTCCAACAGCCAACTGAGGAAGGGGACATAATGACAGTTATGAGGGTGAGGACTAGAGTTTTACTGTTCCCATGTTTGACATGCATGGGTATCTGATGTTCCAGTCCATAGCCTCAAGTCATGGTGTCCCTCAATCTTTTGTGTCCCTCACCATCCTTGTCTCTGTCTTGTTTGTCCTGTTTATCTACAACCACTTTCTCACCTACCCAACTTACCTGACCCTGACACACCTACTTCCCTTACCCAACATTCCTCTCTTACTGAAATTAATTTAAAAAATGGGCACCTGTCCCAGAAAAAAAATCATCCTATGCATAGCTTTCCACTTTGCACATGTATCTTCTCGACACACTTGATTCAGTCCAGTTGGCTATGATTGTATTGCTGTCACCCTTCTACTGTGACCAATGAAACTCATCCAGTATTCTATACATGTTCATTTTACACTGATGAAGAAGTGGATAACTATGGTTCTTTCCTAATTCCCTCCTGCACATTCATATATTGCTTCCCCTTTGTTCTTCAGCCTGCTTGCCATCCATTTCACCACTTTCCTATCGACCCCATTTTCACACCTTTAATCTGGTCACATAAATACTAAATCCATAATGAAGCCCTTCACTTTTTGTCCTTTGCATTTGTGCGGAGTTTGGCATCACTCACCAATGCCAAGCAATGGTGAATGGCTCTTCACGTACTATGGTATGGTATGGTTATCTGCACACAATGCTGCCTTAATTCACTGTGCAACGGTAACACACAGTGAAAGCAAGATAAAGGCACTCATTTTAAATATTTCCTATGATATTTATTTAGACTGATTAAAGTATCAATATGCAAATCCATATGTGCACTGTTGACATAAATCAATTGAGTATTGTTCATTTTTATGCAGTACTTTACTATAGTCATTCCCTCTCACATTTGCAAAAATTATCACATGTAATTATTTAATGCCATTCTGAATATATATGTAAAAATATTAGATTGAGCTGGATTGGAACCCTGTATCATTTGTGCTCAAAATAAGAGCTCATTGCTGATACACTTGCTGCCATAGAAACAGCTAGGCAACAGTTGCACACTCAGTATTGTCCAAAGTGCTGACTGCCATGCCTTTCCGCTTAGCATGTTTGTGCAAAGAAAGGTGAACCAATACAAGTATTATAATTTTCTCAAAGAAGCAGACCAGCATTTGCTGATCACTTAACTCTGTGCAAATGGGAAAGCAGTACTAATAACCCTTAATGTCATAATTTATGACACAACATTTGCAATATAAACACTTCCAAAAATGAAAAACTGGCAAAAACAACAAGAAGGAAACAGTGAAGACACAGACCAGGATTTACTAATCTTCCATGTAAGACTAGATCAGTCTTACACGGAAACGCCAGTCTAAGAATATGACGGCAGCGTGGCATGCATATTAATGAGGGCGTGCTGCTTCAACTCTAAAGTTTACATGGAGCGTGGATGAGTGTAAGGGGCATGTCGGACTGCTGAGCAGTCCAAAAATCCATGCCCCTGCACTGACAAAACCCAAGAAATGTACATTGTAACACTACACTCCCCCATATGTTAAACCTCGTACAAATTTAAAAATTAAAAGAAATTTATTTTTTTTGCTTTATTTCCGATATAGCTGCCCCTATTTGCATGTGTTTGCTCGGGATTGCCCATTCTTAGCTACAATTAGCAGCTTAGACACCGAAGAGGATAATAAGAAAAATATGCAAACTAAGCAAAATAGCGATAGCGTAGTGGTTAGAACCTTCGCACAATAAGGAGGCATTCTCGGTTCAAATCCCACTACTGCATATTCCATTTTGTGTTGGAAATCTGTATACAAAAATATTTCCTGACATTTATCATGTATAAGTTTTGTAAAAAGCATTCAAATGTTATATGTAGTAGTAAATGAATTGTATATATATATATATATATATATATATATATATATATATATATATATATATATATGTATATATATCTGAAGGTGAAATGGTTATGCATTCTGAAGCATGTGTAACTTATTTTAAGCAATATAAAGCACTGCTAAGCACATTTTAGCAGTATTTAGCATATTTAAAACCAATTGTTTGTAGCTGAGCAGCACGTTAACAAGCGCAATGTATTTGCGTGTACCTGTGCACCGCGCTAACTAGTGCAACGTCGGGCAATGTCGAGCAACGTCGAGCAACGTTGGGCAATGTCGGTTAAAGTTGAGCCAAGTCGGCTAAACATGGCCACACCTCCTTTACTGTACCTTAACCATTCAGGTCTGGCCAGTAGGAAAATAAAAAGCAGTGATAGGGCTCGAACTCAGGATACTTTGCGCTATAGTCACAGTATATAACCACTAAGCCATGCCAGCATTTCATAACCATGCACTTTCAACCGACACATATCTATCAAAGGAATATTAAACATTGCTAACATCAGCTAAGCAAGTGTGCCTACAGCTGAGTTTTTTCAAAACTGGCCAGTCACAAATAAGTGTGGGAAATGAGGCATATTTAAGCTCCACAGGTGGGAATACTTGCCATAACTGGTTGTAGCGCCCTTCTGCAGTCAGCATGGCCGGTGTTGGAGAAGGCACTCGATTTTGAGCGCAACATTGGGGCACTGAGGAGACCAAAGTAATTGTTTGACTCCTTGTCCACAATTATGAGGAAGGACTCATGCGGGGCCAGTACCAGGGCACCCAATATAAAATGAAGGCCTGGAACAGTCTAGCTCATGAACTCACCAGTGGCACTGGTTTTCCTCGGACTGGTGAGCAGGTCAGGCACCATTACTCTGACTCAAAGTGACGTAAGGAGGATCAACTGGATCAGTGGATCCAGGAGTCCCGTGCGATGCCTAATGCCCCAGTACTGAATAAGTATCCATTGTATTAAGTAGTTAAGAATTGCTATGCTTGTTTATACTATGGATAGGTATGTCTCAATATCACTGCATTTACTTCACAGCTGTAGGTGTCCGGGCTATGAATCAGCTAGCCCATGAAGATAGGTTGCAAAGGCTGTGTCATCAGGCAGGTTAGTAATTATTCTGCATGTACTGTTATATAAAATAAATGAAAGAGCCTTCAAAAAGTGTTTTAACCCAATAAATAAGGTGTAATAATCCTTTAATAAAAATATAATTCCTGGAGTGTGTCTGTGTCATTTTCATTGATATGCTGTTGTATTGTTGCATTTTACAGATAGTACTGTTGTATTAAGCAGTGTTAACCCACACTTGGGTAGGCCCATATAACGTGGATGAAGGGAGTGCCAGTAGCTTTTATGCATATTTACAGCCCTCAACTGTTGGTTCATGCCCAGCATGTACAGGTTAATCTGGCACATGAGTAGCTTGGTATTTTGTTCCCCAGAAATGTCAGTGTGCTGCCAGAAATGTAGGGAGCTGTTAACATATAACTGATACTTTCACCTGAACATATCTAGATAATTATATGAAAGTAGAGCTGTCAGTGTACCATCTTAGCAGTAGTGTGTGTGAGCAACTCTCAAAATATGTAGCAGCAACATCTGCGTCTTGGACAATTTGTATGCAAGATACAGCTCATGTATATAATGATCTAGCAAAATCCAATTGCACAATATAAGGACATTGGGTAATGTAATAATACATGTAAGGGACATATAACTGCAGTTAATAGGAATGTAGTGAAAACTAGATGGATATATAAGTTGTTAATTGAGCTATCCTTTTCCACCCTACTGTATGTACATAAAACATGCGATTCCACACCTCAATCGGTATGTCTAATCTCAAAACATTTGTTGGGACATATGTCCTATTTGTTTATAAATAATTGCATTTATTTCTATGCATGTACCCTGTTAAAATACCACGATATTGGTGGCCTGTTGCCATCAATTCAACCTGCATGCTGTTGTAATGTCCACTATTGTTCTATGTATGCATGTGTTATGCTTGCTTTTCAACTGTTGAAAATCTAGTGTGTTGGGTTTATGAGAATACTTATGCATGCTGTTATAACTAGTTATGAATGCTGTTGACTGTTACTAACCCACATCTTTATTAAACCCTCCAAAACATAGTTTGTATGGGAAGGCCAGTCCCAGCGGACCCACCTGTCCCACCTCAACTGGCCATGGCACCTGGCACCAGCAAGGTCTGGTGCCCAGCCTGGGACCTCCTCCTCCGTTAGCCCTGTGCCACAGGGGATGGGGCTCAGCCCCCCCATGCAAGCATGGGCAGAGGAGGGCCACCTATCACCCTTCGAATGGTCCAGGCTGTGGTGCATAGAGAGATTGAACCCTCTGTTGCAGAACCAATACACCAGCTTGAGGCATGAGTGGCACAACTCCCCGGGTCAGCCTGCCCCTCCTACACAGCCCCCAGCACAGCCACCATCTGGGCTGTGAAGGTGCAGTGGTGACTGCCCATGGGAGGGGACCTCAGTCCCACTGTTTCCATCTGTGGGCTCATGGGCTTGCGATTTCTAAACATCCCTCCCCGTCAAAGGTGTTCACCCACTATATGTGTCATATACCGCCCTGTATGTGTCTTGTGTGTCTTGTCTGTTTACCTCCCCAACCTACCTCCCCAAATATACCTACTTCCCCTACCCCACATTCCACTCTCACCTGAAAAAAAAGGGCAACCTGCTCCCAAAAAAAAAACATTACGCCCCATACATAGCTGCCCATTTTGCACACATGTCCACTGGACACATAAAATGTAATTTAATTGGCATTACAATATACTTTGTTGTCCCCACCCCTCTCTCAGGGGTTGAAGGCTTCATATCTACCTCCAAATTTATTCCATATGCACAGCTGTTGTTGTTAAAGAAATGGGCAGCTATGGACCTTCCCTACATCCATCCTGCACATCCCGAGCTACTTTTCATACTGTCTTTCCCTCTTTGTGCCCCGTTTTCACCACTTTCCTATCTTCTCATTTTTCTTTTCTTTCAAAGAAATGAGCACGGGGGTTAGCGGGAGTAACAACTATTAAGCAGTAGTTAGCGGGTTTGTGCGAGTGTGCGCTTGTTTGCGCTTAGCTAAGCATTGTTAAGCATCACACAAACCCACGCAAACCCACTTACAACTGCTTAAAACTGCCTTAGTCACTCTGTATGTGAGGGCCCTTGTTCTGCTCAGGAACAAAATAAAACACCTCTGTTAGTCTCAAACCCCAAACCTTGTACACACTACACAACATAAAGTACCACTAAGCCACAGTAGATATACAGCAAGGTGGTGCTGAAATAAATATATCATGCATCAGAATGAGTGAATGTAAAGGAAAAATAAGAATGCCATACCACACAACTTGTTCTGTGGATCTTTACCAACAGTTGTTGTGGGATTACATTACATGACTGTGATAAGAGAAGCAGCCATTCTAGCAGGGAATAATGTTACACCATCACTTTACAACCCCACACAGTATCACAGCAGGACAAACACCGGCATATCTGTTTAGGGCAGAGGCCATACCTCTCAACTGTCCCTAATTTTCAGCGATGTCCCTGATTTTTATACAAATTTTAGCTCTGTCCCTCTGAATCCCTTCTAAAACTACTGACTGTAGCCAGAAAGGTGGTGAATTACACTTAATGAATAATGACAATAATTAAGAGTTAGACACTTCTTTTACTTCAGAAAAGGTGTATTAATTCATATGCTCTGATTCTCTCAATGTTTTAACTTAATGGCACTAACATTTTAAAGGTGTCCCTGACTTTTTCCTTACTTTTCCCTGAGTCTGTTCAAATATGTACCTGAGTGTTTGAGAGGTCTGGCAGAGGCAGAAACACAGAGGCATATCAGCCTTTCTGCTGTTACACACTGTGCAAATAGCTTTAGAAAGAGTTTCGGAAGCATACCCTTATGTAGGAATACAACACTGAAATACAAATGGATGTAGCCATGTACTGGTAGCAACCAACTGTAACAATGTCATTGCTCTATTGCTGAAAAGACCTGTGTGGTGCACAGACAAAAAATAACAGGCTGTTCTCTGGCTACCATCTGGATAGGTCCACAGTTGGGAGTTACGCAGACAGATTACTTTCCTTGATAAATTAACATGTACACACCAACCCTGTAAGTCCAGCAAGATAAAATCCACACAATAATACTTACACTCTCTGTACTTCTGCACCCCTACCCAAATGTAGAATATACCTGTGTGTGCAGGGTCTACCAAGGATGTAGGTAAGCATACTCACAGTACTGACATGTATCCATTTTTTCTGAGCAGCTTGTGCTAATGTCAACACTAAAAAAGCACAAACTGTTTAGAACTGAGTAAATGAATATTCACAGTATAGCAGTTCACAAACAATTCTTGTGCCAAAGGAAGACATCTCAATAGCTAGCTTTGTATGGCAGTTAATTGGAAAAGTTGAAAAGAAAGTACATCTTTCCATGTATCTTCGGGTAGCATTTTGAGAGGTGAGTACATTTCTACACTGACATGTGGGTACTGGAAGCAGCAACATTAGGTCTGAGTACAAAATGTTAATCTCTGGCTACACCCCTGGCTTCTGATATAAGAACTATACCAACCTTCTGTCTTAAACAATGATGACCACAGCAAACAAGGATGATCTCCATCTTGGAAAGCTGAAAGGGCCATGCCTACCTAAGTTAGCAATTTATAGTACTGGGTTGCTATGACAGTGATTACTGCAATTACTACACAGCAGGCTGCATGCAATTAGCAAGTGGTGGCCACTAATTGGTGCAGAGGCCATCACATGCTCATGTGCAAATACCTACAAATGCAGGCTGCAATCTCTGCCAACAAACTCAATCACTCTATTGCAGAGACTGACAGAGAGAGAGACAGAGAGAGAGAGAGAGAGAGAGAGAGAGAGAAAAGGAAAAAGAAAAAGAAATATTTCCAAATCATACAAAGGAAAGGTATGTGACACATATGTATTTACTGGCATGTAGTAGATGTTATTGAAGAATAGTCTACATAATGTGAACCATTCTTATGTGGCAGCAGTGCTTATTTATGCATAAATGTTCTGCTTAACTACTGCTATGGACAATACAGTGTGTACCTGTGGGCAGTGGGACATACCTGTGAAATGTGTAGCTCAGCATTAAATGTCAAAGATCTGATCCATGTTATCTGAGTTCTGTACAGTAGTGTGGCCAATGGCAGTTGGGGGGATTAGCGCTGACATTATATAAACATGGGTGTGACAGAACAACCCATGCATGATAGTCATATTAAAGTGTAGCTTAGCATTGGCAACTGCTGTAGCAGTCTAGTATGCTTATCTACCATTTGTAGCCATATATACCCCCCCAATGTTAATGTGTGTTCATATGTGACACATGTTTGTGTTGCAGCAGGACCCAACAGTTCAGCTGTGAGGTCCAGGGACTTACAACAGTGTGGACCTTCTGTGTGTATGCCACACACATATGGAGAAATATATATGTGTCATATATTTTCACATCTGTATATATGCATAGAGCAGGGGACATACTGCAACTGTTTGTGAAGGGTGGAGATATATATGTTGGTGAAGGTTAGTATGCACATATTTGTATGTAGGTTTTAGTGTGTGACAAACAAGTCAGCATGCAGTGCTGGTATATGACATGTGGTTAAACACTGTGGGTGGTTTGTTCAGTTTGCAATGTTGAAGCCAGTGAGGCCTGCTAAAGCTACCTAGGCTGTGAACAACTTCAATGCATTTATCCTAAGACTGTGCGATTTTATTACATTACTGTACACCTCACATCCTTTGTATAATTAATATTCTTACTATGAAAGGTGAAATGTACATGTGCCTACATATTTATGTATATGTACACCAATAGATGTGTATATATATATATATATATATATATATATATATATATATATATATAGTTATATATCCTCATACACACCTACATTTACTTGTTGCAATACATTCTCTGTACTGTTAACTGACTGTGATGGTCAATGTGTTTGTGAA
Organism: Protopterus annectens; assembly: GCF_019279795.1. Classification (NCBI taxonomy): domain Eukaryota; kingdom Metazoa; phylum Chordata; order Ceratodontiformes; family Protopteridae; genus Protopterus; species Protopterus annectens. The sequence goes on along the minus strand of NC_056737.1, from coordinate 1,235,186,625 downwards.
TACATCAAAGATATGTATCTGTGGGATAGCTTAGTGGGAAACTGTTTATGTCATGGTATTATGGGTCCTTGCTTTGATCCTAGCAAAAGCTGTGTATTCTGTTGCTAGGCAGAAAAAGTGCTATTGCATAGAGTGTGATTAAGTCCCTTGGTTTTAACTAGGGTGTGTCATTGGAGACTAAAGCACTACTTCTATGATTATTGATTGGTACTGATGTTGAATCCAAATCCTATGTGTACTGCAGTACTATTTGAAGCTCTGGGCCTGTATAGCAAAGTATGGTGTATGTCCACATTGCTTGCATCCACTGTTTTGTGTGGTCCCTGTATTCATCACAGATTACATTTCTCAAGATTAAGGTTGTGTAAGTACTAACACACAGTACTGTATAGTACACACTGAAAGCTTATCTGGGTTGTCATAACTTTGCATCCTGTAATTATGTCTGATGTGTGTGTGGGTATGTCTGTAAAATGTCCTTTGACATATGTGTAGTAAAACATATAACTGCATATCTAGCAGCATTCATAGTGTACTACAGCAGTATGCAGCCTATATTCCCAATTGTGCACATATTTTGGACACGGGTTTGCCTTTAACAAGTTGTGTGGTATAATAGTAATACATTTACTGGACCTTACACTCATTGTGATGGATGATATATTTCTTTACACATCAGCTTGATGTATATCTGGCTAGGTGGTGCATTGTGTTGCATACCGTGTGCCAGGTACTCTTGTATAGTCTTATATAGTGATTTTATTTTGTTACTGTGCAGAACATGGTTCATTAGACTGAGAGTGAGCCTGGCACTTCCAAGCAGTTGTGGGATGAGCAGTAATAACTGTCAGTTAAAGTGTTTCACTCTTGGTTAGCTAATAGGTTGCTATATATGGCAGTTCAGTGATATCTGTACTGTATAATGTTAAATGTGCCATATGACTTGCTCAGACATATTTTCGAATTTATGTCTTCCAGGGATCATGGCACATCACAGGAACCCCACTTACAGTAGTGCTGAAGATGACATAATTGCTACCAGTATGATTCATCACTACAGTCTCATGTTCACATGAACCAGTCAAGACCAGCAGGAGCATACTGAGATGTGGCAAAATGTTGTCTGCAGGGTAAATGAAGTAGGCCTGCATAACTGGACATATGATCAGGTACGCCACCACTGCAGTGATCTTCTCAGACATGTCCGTCAGCGTGTTGCTGATGTGTGGAGACAACAGCTTGTAACAGGAGGTGGTGTTAATATCCACTCCACCCTCACCAGAGTGGAGGAGCTGCTCCTGAGCCTGGTGGCACCTGCCCAACAACAGCAGCAGCAGACATACACCATGATGGAGGTTGGAGTCACCCAGCAAGCACACATGGAGCATGCAGGTAACATGGTATATCTGTAGACTACTGTTATCTGTATTGGTAGATCATGCATATGTGAGATGTGGAGTGTGTCGTTAAAAGATGTTGTTGTGCAATACTGATCATTTGGAACATAATCTGTAGCCCTGTGAATGTAAACTGTTGTTGTACTGTAAAACTGCAAACACACAGTAGGAATGCCACAGTTGTGGCCACTGACAAACTGTCTCAACCCTATGTAGGTACCTCTGGGGTGACATCAAGGCAGCGGACAGATGCTGGTGAGTGTGTTCTACATTTATTTTGTGTCTTTCGGCTTTGTCCGGTTAGGGGTTGCCACAGTGGAACTCCCATCCGCTAATGATTGGCAGTAGATTTTTTACGTGCTGGCTTGCCGGGCCTAATGCACAACCTTCAACAAATTATTGTAGATAAAAAGTGTATGTCATAGTTAAGGTGTAGGCCATGTACACATGTAACACACCTACCCATAAGGCATGCTGTGCATGTTTGGTGTAGGACCACACACATCTCACTAATGTGATTAGCTGCCTCAAACACATGCAATACCCAGACCATCTGAAACAAATGTGGCTAGACTGTAGTGACCATTGGATAGGCACAGTTGATACTCAACATGCACATAACATACACATCTATGTCATACACAGAGCATTTTAACATGCTACACATAAAGGATTCCCAAACCCTCTGTAAAGACACACTCCAGTATCCAAAATCTCATCCACACATTACACATAATATACCTGAGGGTTAGAGGCCTATCATGGGGCATTTAAGCACTCTGTAACACACTACACATTCATGTCAGGGAATGCTCCTTATTGGCCTCCTTGCAAACTCATACAACAACTGTTTGTGAAATGGTGAATGTAGCCAAGGTAGTACAGTTCTAGTACAGCATGAGTAGTGCTGGTTTGAGAAACATTTGTAGCCTTGAGTGACCACATGATGCTTCATGATGATGGCGTATGGTACTATACCCCATCCAGTTATTGTAACCACAGTACTACACATAGCTTTCATTGCTATACACCTTGCTATCCACCTTAATGTTGCATGTGTGCACACATATGCACCTCTAAACAATATGCATATCAATCACCATTTCCACAACTGACACATATATGTCTTGTGATGCTATTGAGTTTTGAATACCTGCACAGCAATGTTGTGTCCATGTATGCATTGTGTTCCGGGGGAGTCCCATCACCTAATAACAAAAAACATGCATCAAAGCCATGTATACTGTTTGTAGAAAGGACTGTCTATACTTGCACTGCATGCTGTTGAGCAATAAATGTCCTGCATTCTGACATGTGTGATATGACTGTTTTGCTTGTGATACTGTACCTCACCATCACCTGCTATTGTGTATGTTCTGAGATTGCTGGTGTTGTGTGTGTCTGCTTTAGGGAGGAGTGTATTTTTCTGTGTGTGCATGTGTGCATGTGTGCATGTGTGCATGTGTGCATGCGTGCATGTGCGCAAGTGTGCATGTGTGCATATGTGCATGTGTGCATGTGGTCTGACATCATGTTCAGGTCTTAAAGTGTGATTCCTGTTTTCCTCTCACAGGTGCCGAGGTGGGGCTGGTTCAGTACAGCAGGGAACCTGATGTCACTGAGACAGACAGTGTTCATGAGGATAGGTGTGTTGAGGCACAAACAGGTTTGTCAGGGTCTGTTGTTGGGCCACCAATTGACAGTACACAAGTCTCCACCCCATCCATGCACACAGTCATACTGCCTGTACATCCATCATCACCATTGCCCTTAGCTGAGGGACAGTGTACGGTTGGCACTGGCCAGGACAGTGTGGTATCTATGGCACATGTATCAGGACACAGCAGTCATAGCCAGATGTCTGGAACAGTTCCACATAGACAGATGCCCAGGGGTTCTCGTCAGAGCACTGCTGGTCATCATGCTCCTGGCAGACGTGCCACACCTCTTTCTACCACATGCATGTTCCAGGCTGTCATGGAGGCACAGACACGAATGGAGCGGTACACCAGACAGGCACTAAGTGCACAGAGGGCTCATAACACCTCTGTAAATGAAAGTATCCGTGACCTAGCAGGTGCCATACGTAATTACACTGAGGTCATTGACAGACATTGGGGTGAAACATTGGATGTCCTCCACAATGTCATGTCCATGTGTCAGGACAGTGCGGGATGGCTGAGACATCGACAGGGACGTATGCCAGCAACATCAGCAGCTGGAGGTCACTGTGGATGTCCAGCAAGTTACAGCCGCTCCTGTAGTGCCAGTACCAGCCCCGGCAATGATGGGGGGGGCTGTCCATAGACCATCCTAGAAGACCATGCACACTTGGCTCTGGCCAGTCCCAGTAGGGAACTGGATCCAGTGGACATATGTCAACCTCTTTGGATAGTACCCAGTCTGGATTAGTACCTGATACTGTCTGTAGCACCCCTGCCAGGCAAAAGGTTCTGTATCCATGGCCAGAAATGGTGATCTGTAAAGCCTGCCAGGTACAGTCTGTAGCTGTCTCACAAATCCCTGTATATGGCAGCCACATGGTGGAACTGTGTGCATGCAGACACACACATATAAACCAGAAACCTAGGGAAAACACATACCTGCATACATTACATCAACATTGGCCCATAACAGTACTCATGACCCTCACACACACACTCACACACACATGTCGATTGTATGGCTCAGTGTAGGCCTCTGGCAAACCAACAACACACCCTGTGCATATGATGAAACCTGTGCCACCTCCTGTCATCTGTAACATTGATGCAGGAACAGGCTAACATGGTGCTGATGCACAGGGTGACTTTAATAATGTATAGCAATGGTTGAATGTGTAGCATGTTGTCAGCAGTAAAGTGTAATGATATCCTTGAAGGTGTAGCTGAGCAGGCATGATGCATTAAAGCTGTAATTAGCAATGTTGTATTGTTTCCACCAGTGTTTATTCCAATTGTGTTTTGTTTGGCCATGTGTCACTTGACTGATGTGTGTAGTTGTGTCAGCATGTGTTATACAGTAGAGAGTAAGTGTGGGGTGTGTGCAGCACAGGTCTGCAGGTGTACATTTGTGAACATGGTGGAGGTGCACTGTCTGCATGTACGTGCATATTGGACACATGGGCAGGGTGACATGCCCTGTATTGGCCAGTATTAACACTCCATACTTTCTACTGGTGGCCAGTATGCATTGTACTACACACATTTTGGAACTTGAGTACACATGTGTGTGTATGACATGGGTTGACACTGTGCTGTGGGTGATGCTGTTGTTGCTATCTGTCATTGGTTTGCATTACTAAGGTTAACACTGTCCCAGCTGCATAATCCTTTATTAATGCACACTGTTCACCTACACAGTTGCATGGACCATGCTATCACAAACACAAGAAATTCTCACTTTTACAGTAAAAGTGCATTAGTCTCATGGACCCCTGCCATAAACTAAATATATAATTGAAGGTGTGAAGTTGAACCAAAAGAGTTACATACCAAGAAGGGATACCCTCTCTGGTCAGTATTATTGGGAATATACAATCCCTCAATAAACATACAAGGCAAGCTTCAAAATGCAAAATGGCAAGGATTACAACAACAACACTAAAGCTTTATTCAGAGTTGTTCATAATCTACAGGGGAAATCTCAGATTGGGTCACAGTTAATGTAAATGGTCACAAAGTACACTTATCTGACTGACATTACCAATTCCTTGTCAGACAGTTTGAATGTGGATTTCACCACCCTGTCATTACACAAGGGTCACATTTCTAGACCTGAAGAATGTAAAACCTGATGATTCAGAGACACTCTAGTTAAAACATCTCTTTAACAAAGTACACACCCCAGTGGCAATGGTACTGGACAGTGTCCCTGGCTGTGTCATACACAAGCTGACATATGAAGTCACCACTCACCTAAACACTCTGTCCAGATGCAGCCTCTGTACAGGTTACATACTTGTGGAATGACACATGGTAATGATGTTCACAGTCCACACAGGTTGACCAACAACATCTTCTTCTTCTTCTTCTCCTTTCGGTGGCTCCCATTAGTGGTCACCACAGTACATAATTTCTTCCTGGCCTCTGCATCTTGTGCTATCACACCATCCAACTGCATGTCCTCTCTCACCGCAGCCATAAACCTCATCTTAGGCATTCCTCTTTTCCTGTTACCTGGCGGCTTCATCCTTATCATCTATTTCACAATATACTCTGCATCCCTCCTCATCACATGTACAAACCAACTTAATCCTGCCTATCTGGCATGGTCTACTAATCTTCATACCTGGCCTGACCCTCTAATATACTTATTCTTAAACTTGTCCACCCTTGTCACACCCAGTGCAAATGTTAACATAAATTGAATAAGGGTAGAACTACAACAGGTCCTGGAAACTCTCACCCTATAAGCCAGACCAATGTTATCTGGAAAGCTATAGAGCACAGCATTATGTAACTCATTAACAGAGACATTATGAACCTGCAAACACTGCACCATACCCATTTAGGTTCTCTAAAGGCCAGATCATGGCTCTTACACCTACTAGACTTCAAGCCAGTCAACAAGACTATAGGAGAGGGAGGGTAGGTCAATACAGCCAAGCTATAGCTCACCAGCAATTCATATCCATCCCACATACTGGTATTATACTTAACCTCAACAGACTGACCATAAACTATTGCTAGATGATGGATTGACAACTGACACACAGATGTAGGACACACAGTAACATCTGCAGCCTCCATGTACTATTCTATGCCAGTAAAAAGTGGTATTCACCTGCACTCAGTCCTGGGACCACCCCTGTTTGGCATATAGCTTTCTTAGGTACAAGCAAACATAGTAGGGATATGTCTACCCATGTTTGATGACAATGCATACTGTGGGCTATACTTTATTCTCCAGATGACACACACATCTTCCAAAAGGGTATCATACAGACAGATACCTGGTGTCAAACTCATGATAAAAAGCTATAGGCCTAAGAAAGCATATTTATCCACTTTTAAAGAACAAAGTATCCCCAGAGTACCACATAGGTAGTAGCCCCCCAAATGTGGAATAGGTAATAATGTATAGTAGCCCCCAAAATGTGGAACAGGTACTAATGTATACATAGAGCCATGTGTTAAGTCATCTCTCCTTTGATGATCACATTACCAAAAGGTTTTGGAAATCCCTCTGTGGAGCACATAAGCAATAAAGGGTTTGCATGCAGATCCACAGAGGTTGTTGCACACCTATAATGATTAGTCATCTTTGCCAGACTTTGCTTGCTTTGGAACAGGTTTCAAATATAACTAAAGCATAAACCCTCACTCACACTCTTCAATAGAAACTGTGATGAGTGGATGTGAAATGGAAGACGTACCCCAGGGATCACTGCAGTGGCTAAGCTTGTCACAAGCATACAGAAGTGACCTAAGGTCTGGAAAGTGCCAGCATGCTCTGGCAAAGATAGCACATGCATTCATGGAAAAAACAGAGTACCCACCTATGAAATACTTGAGGTCACATGTATGTATATGGATTTGCCCCACAGCTACCTTACATATGTAATGCACATACAGTTGTCATTGTGATATGTCATACACTAGAAAAATCAAAACCCACTCCACATTGGCCAACAGTGTCACACAACTGAAGCACAGACACACACAGCAAATCCAAGATTCAAACTCTTTCTTAACTATGTTATGACACTACAGCAGCACGCATTTACATGACACGCTATACACATTACTGGGATTTCCTTTTTCCACAGGTATATTTGTAGGTTGGTGACATCATTAGACTTGACAAAGATGAGTATACCACTTTTAAGGGGTGTGAGTAGTCTCCAAAAAGGTTTCTCCTCTCCACGGAGATACACACACAAACAGATAGCAAGTGGAAGATTCAACCCCCTATTTAACTACATTATGATATTACAGCAATATGCATTTACATAATACGCTATACACATTACTGGGCTTTCACCTTTCCACAGGTATATTTGTAGGATGATGACATCATCAGAATTGACAAAGATGAGTATACCACTTTTAAGGTGTGTGAGTAGTCTCCAAAAAGTTGCTCTTTTACAGGGAGACACACACACAATTGGCAAGTGCAGGATTCAAACCCCTACCTAATGATACTACAACAGTATGCATTTACACAATAAGCTACAAACACAACTGGGATTTCATTTGTCCACAGGTATATTTGTAGGTTGTTGACATCATCAGACTTGACAAAGATGAGTATACCACTTTTAAGGGGTGTGAGTAGTCTCCAAAAGAGGTTGCTTCTCCCCAGGGAGACAAACACACAGCTGACAAGTGCAGGATTCAAAAACCTACCAAACTACATGATAGCAGTACACATTTACATGACATGCTATACATATTACTGGGATTTCATCTTTCCATAGGTATATTTGTAGGATGGTAACATCATCAGACTTGACAAAGATGAGTATACCACTTTTAAGGTGTGAGAGTAGTCTCCAAAAATGTTGCTCCTCCCCAGGGACAGAAAAACACACACACACACACACACACACACACACACACACACACACACACACACACACACACACACACACACACACGTACACACACACAGTTGGCAAGTGCAGTATTCTTAATCCAAACTAAGTACTTCTTTACACTAGGGCAAGAAATATGGAGTTACAGGGTGCAATACAGACATTACTTGCTGACAGTCTGCACAAAGGTTTTTTTCACATTTGCTAACCTCAGCAGGCTTATCATACTAGGTGTATTGTAAGTGTATTGTATGCATAGGCCATGACCATATCATATATGGGTTGATGCACCACATGCTGGCTCACACAGGGTCAAACCTTGAGCAGCATCTTACCTTACCCTACATGATACTGCAATATAACAGAAAGATGATAAACTTCAACAATTGGCTGAGCTTCTGGTGTCACTCAAAGGGGATCCAGTCTCTGTCTGCTTGTGATGACATGATAGACAAGCCTTGTTGCTTCGCTACAGATGGTTTGCATCTGTCGCCCCTATGCTTCTGAATACTGGCCAAGGCTCTTGATGTCCCCATATTACCTTTTTAGGCAAGGCTCAAAAGTTCATAGGTTCATAGGTAGGTACTAGGCTATCAGCCCTGGGGCATATACAAGCCCAGCCAAAAAGGTACCCTGGCTTTTGCCACCCAAGAAATTTATTTTCCTGTGCCACTGTCGAGCAGAGACACAGAAGTGATCCCCAGGGTGAATTTCATATTTCCCATCCAATCATCAAGACTTTTCTTGAAGAGTGCTAATGAGGAGCTTTGTTTGATATAGATAGGTAGTTTATTCTGGAGTATGTGAAGTCTCTGGGACCAGAATCTATCCCTCCGGCATGTTCTGTTTATTGTGGTGACAAGGTTTAGGTCCCTAGAGTGTGTAGGTTCATAGGTTTATAGGTAGGTATTAGGCTATCTGCCCAAGGGCATTTATAAGCCTAGCCAGAATGTGTTGGCTTTCGCCTCCCTTTTAAATTAGTTTCCTGGGCTTCTGTCTAGCAGGGCCACTGAAGTGATCCCAGGGGTAAATTTGCAATTTCCCATCCACTCGACAAGATTCCTCTTGAAGAGAGTCTGCAAGGGGCTCTGCCTAACATCAACTGGGATTCTGTTCCAGAGCGAGGAAAGTCTCTGGGGCAGGAATCTATCACTCCAGCACGTCCTGTTTATTGCTTTGCTGAGGTTTAATTCACTGGAGTGTGTGGCTCTAAGAAATTTGTTTTTCTTGAGGTGGAGCATGTCTATTAATTCCAGGTTGGACATGGCCTTATACATCAGGCAAAGATCACCTCTGAGCAGGCAGTAAGCAACTAAGTAGAGCTGGAGTTTCTTTAGTCAAGCTGCATAGGGCATCTCTTTGAGGCCCATGATCCTCTTGGTGATGTACATCTGTGGTCTTACCAGCTGTTGCATGTGCCAATTAAGGTACATACCAAATGGGGCATTGTACTCTATTATAGGCCTAACAAGTGATGAGTAGAGGGGCACAATGACCTCTCTTGATCTAGAGGTGAACCCTTTTGTGATTAGGTGGGCTACATAGAAGGAATATGTACACTTTGACAATGTGATTATCAAAGGAGAGGTTACTATCTAACTGGGTCCCCAGGTCCCTAATTACATTTTCCGTACATAGTGGATTACCAACTGTGTGATAATTCGTGGGCACTTTGTTTTTTCCATAGAGGATGACTATGCATATTTTGGCATTCAGCTTGAGGCCATGGCTTTGACACCAGGTATCTGTCTCTGTAAGACCCTTCTGGAGGATGTCTGTGTCAGCCAGAGAGTTAATTATGGCCCCCAGTTTGCAGTCATCTGCGGACTTGGTCAGCCATAGTCCTCCCATGCTTGCCTGTACCTCAGAGAAGTATATACTGAACAGGAGGGGTCCCAGGACTGAGACCTGTGTGATACCACTTGTGACTGGTTTAGAGTCAGACATGGCACCCACAACTCTGACCATGTGTGTTCTATCAGTGAGCCAGTTGGCCACCCATCTCCTGACATAGGGGTTAATGTTCAAGTTGGTAAGCTTGTCTATGATGCCAGAGTGGGGAATGGTGTTGAAGACCTTAGTGAGGTCCAGGTAGGCTGTGTGGACTACCTTCCCTTCATCTATGGCCTTGGTAACTGTTTCAAAGAAGTCAACTAGGTTTAGGAGGCAGGATCTGCCTTTAACAAAGCTGAATTGAGTAGGGTCCAGTGTCTGGAGCTTCCCAATGTTTCTGTTTATGAGTTCCATGATAATTCACTCCATAGCTTTGCAGACCAGGCTGGTCAGGCTTATAGGGCGATAGTTCCCAAGTTCTGTTGTTGCACCACCTTTGTAGAGTGGGATGACTGTTGCTGTACGCCATTCTTTGGGTACATAGACTGTGGTAAGGCTGAGTCTGAACAGTGAATTTAGGTGATGCTTTAGTTCCTTTTGGAGCTCGTGTAAGACGCAGCCTGGGACACCATCCAGTCCCATTGATGCTGTGTTCTTAGCTTTGGAGAGGGCTGTTTTTACCTGCATGTCCGTGATGTCTGGGGCTCTGTATTCTTCTGGGATGGACACAGGCCCTTTTGGGGGTGGGGGGGGTGAAGTTTGCACTAAACTTGTCTGCCAGGATGTTGGCAATGTCAGTTGGTTCAGTGTATTTTTAGCCATTTTGCAGTAGCTCAAAGCATATCTGAGAGTTGCCTCCTAAATGTTTGATATAGCTAAAGAAGGCTTTGTGGTTATCTTTAGATTCCTTGGCAATTTTTCTTTAAAAACTGGCCTTGGATGATTTTATGAGCAATTGTAGTTTCTTGCTAATAATGATCAGTGATGCCTTTTTGGAATTTTGCTCTATCATGTAGTAGTCTCCTCCTTCTGTTGTATAGCTTATATATGGCCAAGGACCACAAGACTGGTTTCCTCTTTTTGGAGGAGTGAGTCTTGGTTTTACTCGGGATGGCTCAATCCATGCATCCCTGTAGATGCTCTTAGAATGCACTTGTAAAGGATTCTGCGGATTGGATAGCATTATCCTGTAGCAAGGGGGCTTTGAAACTTTCCACTTCAGTCTTGAGAAGTGTGAAGTTTGCTTTTGAAAATGTTTTTCACAGTGGTTTCCTTGACTGGGGGTGGGGTCGGGATGTGGATGTCCAGTGAGATTACTTTATGATCTGATCTTACCAGTGAGGGATTTACCTCTGGTGTGGAACACTGATCCTCCATGTTGGTGATGATCAGGTCCAGTATGTTGTCACCTCTAGTGGGCATGGTGACCAGCTGTTCCAGGGCGTTTGAGTTTATAAACTCTAGGAAGCATTGGGCAAAGGAGTTTGCACTTGAGTAATTCTCTCAGTCAATATTTGGTTAGTTGAAATCTCCTAATATCATGGTGTTTGGTAGGACCTTTATATTTTCCAGTGTTCTCAGGAATGCTGAGTGAGGGTCCTGAGACAAGGTAGGTGATCAGTAGCAGGCTATGATCTGATAAGCAGCTTTGCCCACTGTTAGTTGCACTTTATTTATTTATTTTATTTATTATTTATTTTATTTTACATTTGTTGACCAGTCTAGTCCAGCTGGATATATGTCCATTTTCAGCAGAGGCCCGGGGAGAAAAGCTCCTCAAAAACACAATAAAAATTATATATAAAAAACAATATTTCACAGGTACAGGTACAATACAAGATTAAGCTATTTTATACATGATAGATTTTACAGATGTAGGTAGATTAATATATAAGGAAATATGTTCATTTCAAAACACATTTGATTGCAGAATCATATGATGTAACATTAGTTAACATAGGTAGGTAGCGTTAATGACAGTTTAGGGATATTGATAGAGATTTAATAAAATATAAGGCCTGTTATATTTATGGTTTTCAATAGGCAATTAGTATATACAGTTAGTAAGACAGGTGTCTTTGTGAAAAATAACATGAGTAGTTAGTCTGGGTTCACACAGGGGCATAACCAATGGCATTTAAGGTAGGTTTTAAGCCTGCTTTTAAATTGTGTTAGTGAAGGAAAGGAGGTCAGGTCAGTGGGGAGAGAGTTCCAGGTTTTACCCACGGTATTACAGAACAAAGAGTTACCAGCCTTATTGTAGGTTTTGCCTATTTGTACTAATATTTTATTAGATGAGCGTAGGGTCTTAAGGTTGTTGTAGGGGGTGATAAGGTTGGTAAGAATTGGTGTGTTATTAGGCTGATACAGGATTTTGTAGGCAACTGTTAATTGTTTAAATAGAAGTAAATTTGGGAACTCTAGCCATCCTAGTTGTTCATAATTAGTACAGTGATGGGTTCTGAATGTAGAGCCTGTTGCAAATCTAGCAATATTATTGTAGGAGACAGCCACTTTGTTCAAGTTGTTTTTTGAGAGGTTAGTATATATAGGGGAGGCGTAGAGGAGGGTGGAGATTAAGTGGGTCTGGGCAATAGTAGACCTTGCTAGTGTGGTAAGAAAGGATTTAATTCTATAGAGGGAGCCTAGTTTTTTGTTGACTGTTTTTATGGTATTGTTAATGTGACTATCAAAGTTAAGGTTATTGTCAATTAGTACCCCTAGGAGTTTTGTGGTAGAGTCAGGGGATATGATGGTTCCATTGTTTGATGTAACAGTAAAGTATAGTGGTGTGGCCCTATGGGTGGGAGTAAAAAGTAGGAGTTTGTTTTTTGAGGGTTCAAGATGAGGCAATGATGTAGTAACCATTTCTCTACTGTGTTAAACACTTTTTGGGTGAGGGACTGAAGGTCTGATGGAGTCAGGGCTGTGCATATTAATGTGGAGTCATCTGCATATTGTATTACAGTAGCTTGAAGAATTACAGAATGCAGGTGATTGATAATAATAGAAAATAGAAGAGGTCCAATTATAGAACCTTGGGGGACACCGAGTGCAATGGGGAGATGGGGAGATAAGTTGTTCTCCCACAGAACTGCTTGTTGCCTATTGTTTAAATAGGATTGAAACCATTGTATAGCCAGTGCATCTAGAGATAGGTTTTTGAGTATGTTTATGAGAAGCTGGTGGTTAACCATATCGAAGGCTTTAGAGAGATTAATAAAAAGGGCTGAGGATAGAGTGTCGTTATTGCGATTTTTGTTTATACAGTCAGAGAAGGATAAAAGGGCAGTTGTAGCACTGTGAAATGGCCTGAATCCATTTTGGCAGTTAGCTAATAAGTTATCTATTAGGTGTTTTAACAGTTGCTTATGAATGCATTTCTCCATGATTTTTGCCAGTGGAGATAGTATAGCAATAGGTCTATAGTTGGATAATTCCCTAGAGTTTCCACCTTTATGCAGGGGGGATATTATGCGAGATCTTCCAAATAGAAGGAATAGTTCCCTCAGAGAATGTTCTGTTAATCAGAATGGAGATGGGGTAGGCTATGGCATTTGCAGCTTTTTGCAGATATTCTGCAGGAAGGAGATCAGCTGTGGTGGTGGTAGGTTTGAGTTTCAGTATAAGGGTATGGATAAAGTATGTAGGGACAGGGTTGAGATGAAATGAGGGAGGTAAGGTAGTAGTAGAGGAAGTCAGAGATGAGCTGTCAGGAGTTAGTTGATTGGCAAGAGACTGAATGGTCTCAGTGAAGAATGTGTTAAAGGTATTGGCAATTTGCTTTGGATTATCATGGTCAGTACCTCCTGGGGTGGGTGTGACAGAACAACCTGGGTGTAAGAGTGTGTTAATCCCTGCCCATAATTTTTGTGGTTAGTTTTGCTGGGTATGTTGGAGTTGAATGTAATAGTTTCTTTTGTCTGACAGAATGGCTTTTTTTGTATCATTTCTTAGCTGTCTGAACTTTAAGTGATCCTCTGGGTTTTCAGTAGTAAGCCACTTGGCCAAACTTTATTTCTGAGGAAAATGTTTTGTTTGGTCACTCTTGAGAGCCTGGGGGCAGGTTTATTCCTAGTTCTAATGGCCCTTTTTGGAGCATGGAGGTCCAGAATACTTAATAATTTAGTATTGAAGTAGATTACTGCTTCCTCTAGAGGTAAGTTTTTGAGGGGTGACCAGTTGCATGCTTTAAGTTCAGTTTGGAAGATGTCAGGGTTAAAATTTTTGTTACTCCTTATTGTTCTATAGGTGATCGGGCTAGGGATGTCAGTCTTAAATATAATTATGAAGGTGAGTGCATGGTCGCTTATATCCTCAGGGAGCGTCCCTACTTTGTAAGTTTGGTGATGTCTATTTATCAGAATCCAATCTAGGGTGCTTTCATTGTTATTGCATTTATTGGTCCTTGTGGGGGAGCTAATAGTTTGAGTGAACCCATGTAGGTTAAGATGAGTAGAAGGCTGTTCAGAAGTACAGCTTTTTCAGTTGATATTAAAGTCTCCGAGTACTATTGTTTCTTGGGAATAATTGGTGGAAAGCCAATTTAGGATATTTTCTAGGATGTTTGAGTTATTCCCTGGGGAAGGTAGACAGCAATAATATAGATGGATTTACAGTTACTGAGTTGAATTTTTGAGATAAGTATTTCTTCATTACTAGTTAGAGGGGAGTTTAGAGTCAATAGAGGTCACCTGTAATCCAGATTTATATAGTATAGCTACTCCACCTCCATTCTTAGCTTTTCGGTCTAGTCTTAAGATGCTGTACCCTGGTGGTATAAATTCATTGTCTTGTATAGATGGTTTGAGCCAAGTTTCGGTGTGACACAGGATAGCCAATGAATGCACTTCCATGAGAGCATGTAGTTGGGCAACCTTATTATTTATGTTCCTGATGTTAAGATGGGCTATCAAAAGTGAGCTGGGAGGACTGGTAAGGAGTTGCATACTAGTGGGGGTTGTATTATGGGTCTCTCTGGACTGGATAGAATTTAGCCCTGGATTGGGATGTATATCTCCATCTATTAAAGATTGGAGTTGAATTCTAAGTGTAAGTTGCAGATGGTCTCCGAGGCCTTGTGCTATGCTGCTAACCTGGAGGTGTGGGTATCCTTTATGAAAATGGATACACCCCCTCCTTTTGTATTTTGGTCCAGGTTTTGGGGAAGAAGCTCAGAGAGATTGGGATTTCTTTAAATGGAGCATGTCCAACAGCTCTGTGTTTGACATAGCTTTGTATGTTAGGCAGAGATCACCTCTGAGTAGGCGATATGCAACAGAGTAAAGCTGGAATGTTTTGAGACGGTCTGTGTAGGGCATGTATTTGAGGACACTAATCCTCTTTGTGAGGTATTTCTGTGGGTTTTCCAGTTGTTGTAGATGTCTTGTGAGGTACATACCAAAAGGGCCATTGTACTCTATAATGGATCTAATGAGTGATGAGTAGAGGGGAACAATGACCTCTTTTTTTCTGCATGAAAAACCTTTTGTGATGATGTGTGCCACATCGAAGGATTTCCTGACTACTGTGGCAATGTGATTATCAAAGGAGAGTCTACTGACCACCTGTGTCCCAAGGTCTCTTATCACACTTTCAGTGTTAAGTATACTACCGCTTATGTTGTAGTTCATGGGTGCAGAGTTTTTACCAAAGGGGATGGCAATGCACTTTTTGGCATTGAGCTTGAGGCCATAGCTTTGACACCAGGCATCTGTCTCAGTGAGGCCCTTTTGTAGGATGTCCACATCGTTAGGAGTTTCTATTATGGCTGCTAGTTTGCAGTCATCTGGGAACTTCATTAGCCAAAGATCTTCTGTCAGCCTGTACTTCAGGGAAGTAGATACCAAACAGGACAGGACACAGGACTGAACCCTGTGGTAATTCACTTGTCACTGGTCTGAAGTCGTACATGGTGTCTGCTACTTTCACAGTGTGGGTTCTGTCAGTGAGCCAGTTGGCAACCCATCTTGTGACATATGGATTTATACCTAGTTTAGTGAGTTTATCTATAAATCCAGAGTGGGGGATGGTGTCGAAAGCTTTGGCAAGATCTAGATAGGCTGTGTGAACCACCTTACCCTTGTCTACGGCTTTGGTGACTGCTTTGAAGAAGTCTATGAGGTTTAGGAGACATGATCTGCCTTTTACAAACCCAAAATGGTTGTGATCCAGAGTTTGGAGATTGCCAATGTCTTTGTTTATAAGTTCCATGATGATACGTTCCATGGACTTGCAGACCAGCCTCATCAGGCTAATGGGGCACTAGTTGCTGGGGTCCGTGGTGGCTCCCCCTGTATGTAGTGGGTTAACCATCGCTGTGCGCTATTCAGCAGGCACAAAGCCTGAGGTGAGGCTATGAACGAACATGGTAGTTAGGTGTGGTGCCAGTTCATTCTGTAGTGCATGTAGAACGCAACCTGGGATGTTATCTGATCCCATGGATGCTGTGTTCCTGGCTTTGGAGAGTAGTTTTCACCTGTGCAGCCGTGATGACAACAACTTTGCATTCTTCCAGTATAGAGATGGACTCTTTCATGGGTGAGAGGGGGGTAAAGTTAGCACTGATCCTATCTGCCAGGATGTTGGCAATATCAGTTGGGTCTGTATATTTAGTGCCATTGTGCTGTAACTCAGAGCAGATCTGAGTGTTGCCATTGTGAGTCTTGACATAGCTATAAAATGCTTTGTGGTTGTCTTTAGAATCAGTGGTGATTTTGTTTTCGTAACTAACTTTGGAGGATTTTATCAGGGATCGCAGCTTCTTACTGAGGCTGACCAGGGAGGTCTTCCACTCATGGGTTTTACCCTCTTTTGCAACAGTTTGTTCCTTCTGTTGTTCAGTTTGTTTATGGCAGGGGACCACCAGATTGGCTTCCTTTTCTTGGAGGATAGTGTCTTGGTTGTTTGGGATAGCATGATCCATGCATTCTTGTAAGTGCTTATAAAGTGCAATTGTGTAGGATTCAGTACTCATAACTATATTGTCCATCTGCATGGGTGTCCGGAAGTTCAGCACTTCTGTCTTAAGAATCATGAAGTTGTCTTTGGAGATATTTTTTAACATGGTTTCCTAATAGGGGTTGGGGCAGAATGTGGATATGTAGGGTAATTAGCTTATGGTCAGATTAGACCAATGAGACGTTGACTTCAGATGTGGAACACTGGTCACTCAGGACAAACCAAACCCCGTAACCAACACAAATAACCACAAAGTGAGCTAAATGCTACCCATTGCCAGAAGTCTCAGCCTCCAGATGCACACACTCGAGGCACTTCTCAGTATAGAGAATATTGATATCTGTGCAGTAACAGAAACCTAGTTCAAGGCTCCAGAGAGCACACCAGCCCTACCAGGATACTACTCATTCCATACCTTCCAGCATCAGAACCTGGATCATAGCACATAGGGTTGGGATGTATCCATATTCATCAAGGATACTTACACCTCTCTCTACATGCTCTCTACAGGATATGTACCCATAGAATGTTGCACAGCAACGTTCTTCCCACTCCACAGGGGAGGGGCCAGAACAGAACCTTGGCATTCACGCTCTATGAACCTGACGAGTCTGATCTGCAAGGCAATGGAGCCAATCGTAATGGAAGTCAACAATAAAGACATTGGGAACCTTCACATAGTTGAGCACACCCAGTTTGGCTTCGTCAAATGCAGATCACACCTCCTGAACTGGATGAATTTCTTTGAGACAGTTACCCAGGCTACAGATGATTAAATGAGGTCCACACAGCCTACCTTTACCTTGCTAAGGCCTTTGACACCATTCCCCAGTTAGGTATCATAGATGAACTCACCAAACTGGGCATGAATCCATACATCGCAAGATGGATTGCAAGCTGGCTCACAGATAGACCCCACAAATTAAAAGTTGCTGGCTACATGTCAGACTCTACACCGGTAACAACTGGTGTCCCCCAGGTATCAGTCCTGGGGTCCCTCCTGTTTGGTATAGACTTCTCAAAAGTACATGCCAACACAGGAGGGTTGTGGTTGACTAAGTTTGCTGGGAACTGTAAAGTGTTTTCCATAATAAATTCCCCAGATGACACAAATATTCTCCAGAAGGGACTCTATGAGACAGATGTGTGGTGTCAGAATCATGGCCTCAAGCTCAATGTGGAAGAATTCATAGTAATCCCCTTTGGTGAAAACAAAGTACCCACAAACTACCGCATATGTGTTACCCCCTTAAAACTGACAAGGTAATAAGGGATTTGGGGACACAAGTAGATAGTCATCTTTGCTTTGACAACCACGTTGCCAAAGTGATTGGGAAATCCTATGTGGCCCACCTAATCAACAAAGGGTTTGCATCAGGATCAAAAGAGCTAGTGGTGGCTCTCTACTCTTAAGTCATCAGACCCATCATTGAGTACAATATACCATTTTGGATGTACTCAACTAAGCATATCCAGCAGCTGTAGAGACCACAGAGGTACCTCACCAAGAGGATTACTGCCCTCAAACAGTTGTGTTATGCAACAAAACTGGTGAAACTAAATCTGTTCTCCGTTGCGTACCACCTACTCAGAGGCACACTCTGCCTAACATACAGAGCCATGTCCAACACATAACTGTTGATCATGCTCCATCTACGGATAACAAAATTGAGTCACACTACACACTCCAGGGATATGAACCTCATCACAACAATGAATACAACATGCTGGTGGGATAGAGTACCACCCCAGACACTTGCCTTACTGTGGAACAGAGTCCCAGTGTACATCAGACAGGGCTCCTCACTGACTTTCTTCAATAGGAACCTTGATGAGTGGATGGGGAACAGAAAATTCACACCAGGCATCACATCAGCAGCCCCACTAGAAAGGGGCTTAGGGTGCTAACTATTAGAACTGGGGCTTGGTAAACTACCCAATGGGGTGGTGAAAGCTGCACAACTTGCCTAGGCTAATATATGCCTTTGTGAAGATAGTCTACTACATACCTATGAACCTATGTGACAGGTACATGTCTACAGATAGTAGATGTGTACTTCATTGTACAGTCATGTTGTACAGCAGGCACATGGACCACATATACTGTAATGCTTACAGATAGTGGTGGCTGTTATGTACAGTGGGTGAGATGTGCACCTCATGTCTTTTGTGCCATTGGGATGTGTGCTGGGTGGGACAGTCCTGGATGGCTCCCTGTCATGGTCACTCTGTTACACACATCTCTGCCCATCCATCTTTGGCTTATTATACTGTGTTCCCCCTACATATATATAGGTACATAGGTAGGTAATAGGCTATCTGCCTGAAGGTATATATTAGTATGGCCAGAGTGTGCAGCTATCACCATACATGGGGTTAGTTCCCTAGGCCTCTGTATAGTAAAGCTGATGAAGTGATCCATGGTGTGACAGTTCAGTTTCACATACACTCATCAAGGCTCCTCTGGAAGAGTGTCAGTTAGGGACTCAGCTTAATGTAGGTTGGCAGCCTGTTCCAAAGCAAGGGAAGTCTGTGAGTTAGTAATATATCCTTCCAACATGTTCTATTTACTGTTGTGATGATGACATCCCTAGAGTATGTGGCACAGTGAGCTTGGGTTTACTTCAGATAGCGCATGTACATCAGTTCTGCATTGGATATGGACCTGTCTGTTGGGCAGAGGTCACTTGAGTAGACAGTATGCAACAGAGTAAAGATTGAGTTGACTTCAGTCTTGTTGCATGGGGCAACTGTTTGAGGCCAGTAATCCTCTTGTAGGAGTCATTCAGTGGTCTTTCCAGCTGCTGAAAGTACCTAGTAAGATTCATCGCAAGTGTGCCATGATACACTCTGATGTGTCTGATGACTGATGAGTAGAGGGAACCTCTTTTGACCTACATGCAAAGACCTTGGCAATTTGTGGGAACACATAGCATGATTTTCTAACCACTTTCTGAATGTGTTTCTGGAAGTAGAGATAACTATCCACATGTGTCCATAGATCCCTTATTATTACCTCCATATTTAGGGTGTTGGCACCTATGTGGTATATGTATGACTGTAGCTGGAGGCCATAATTTTGACACCACATGTGTCTGACTGAGAGCCTTTTTAAGGATGTCTCTGTTGTCCCAAACATTGATTATGACAACCGTTTTGCAGTCATCCACAAACTTTGCTAAACATAGCCCTCATGTGTTTGAATGTATTTCTGAAAAGTATACACCAGACAGGAGGGGTCCCAGGACTGAGCCCTGAGCCATGGGGTAAAGCAGTTGTTACCAGCTTGAACAGGAGACCACAGTTCTTACCTTGTGGGATCTATCTGTGCCCCAGTTGATGACATACTTATTTATGCACAGGTTGTTGATTTTGTGGATATGACATGTGTCTGGGATGTTGGAAAAGGGCTTTTCAAGGTCTATGTAGGCTGTGTGGAGCTCATTTTATTGATGTATGTCCTGGGTGACTGCCTTGAAAACTGTCTAGCAGGTTTAGGAACCATGATCTGCCCCTGACTAAACCACAATGGGTAGGGTTGGGTCTTTGTAGGCTCCAAATAGCTCTATTTATGAGTTCTATAATGAAGGACTCCATGGCCTTGCAGATCAGGCTTATTAGGCTTATAAGACTATAGTTCCCAGGGTCTGCTGTGCACCGACACTTGTGTAGTGTGCCAAACATTGCTGTAACCCATTCAACAGTTTCATATCCTGTACAGAGGGTGAGTCTCAACAGACTGTTCAGGTGCAGCGTCTGTTTGTTTTGGAGTTCACATATGACACAGCCAGGGAAACCATGTCATCCCATAGATGCCATGTTTTAAGGTTTGGATAGAACTCTTTAACCATTGTATATGTCATTTCTGGGTTTTCACAATCTCCAGGTATAGTAATGGGCCCTTTTGTCAGTGAGAGGGGGGTAAATATGTATAACCCTGTCTGACAAGATGATGGCAATGTCAGTCATGTACATGTATTCATTTACACTTTGCACTGACTCAGAACATATATCGCTGCGGTGGTACTGCGGTAGCATTGTTACTTCACAGCAAGAGGTTCCCCCGTTCAATTCTCGGCTTGGCTTGGGAGTGCCTTCTGTGTGGAGTCTGCATGTCCTCCCCATGGCTGGGTAATATTTGAAAGACATGCGTGCATAAATGGGCGTGCCTTCGTTGAAGGTTGAGCGTCGAGTTGGCACCTCGGCATTTCGTAAAAAATATACTGCCAATCATTAGTGGACTGGAGTTCCACTGTGGTGACCCCTTACCAGGAAAAAGTCGAAAGACAAACAAAAACAACAACTGACTCAGAACATATATGAGTTTACACTGATATTTATGACATAGCAAAAGAAAGCTTCATGGTTCTCTATGGACTCTTTGGCAATATTTTTGCCAGAACATGGCTTGGATAATGTTAGGAGTGCTCATTGTTTCTTGATTATACTGATAGGAGATTTATTGATCTTCTTTGCATTTTCACTTTCATTGAACAACTTAAGTACTTGTAGTACATAGTTTGATTATGACAGGGGTCCAATATATTATATGGGTCTGTTTTCATATCACTGTGTGCGCGAGGCAGGATTGGTGAATAGTGACAAGTGTCCACAGTAAGAACTGCAACTGCCAGATATGTGTGGCTCACTGCTGTACTCAGACATGGCCTAAGTGTGTGTGAGCATGCCCAGTATGACCTTTCAGTACGTTGCTGACTGAAATTTTCTAAATTTGTTTAAGTGTGTGAGCATGCCCACTATGGGCATATATACTATATGTGTGTGAAAAATCAAGTTGGTTTTTACTTCAGGGCTCACCTTTGTGTTGTACATCAACAGGAAGCATGATGTGCCTGCAGGGCTTCCATGAGTCAGTTTGCATAGACTTATCAACATTTCTACATACAGGGGGGACAGCTATTATTTGTACATTTCTACCTGGGGGTACACCTGATTGTTACTGCTATGTCAGGTACTCCATTTCAGTCTGCACTGTTGCCTATCGTACTGGCTTGAGGCATACCACTGTACTGCAGACCTTAGCTTCCAATGACACGCATATTAGTTTGTGAATTCATAGCCTACCCAACCCACATCACACTGCCTGGCCTGCTGTTATCTGTCTGCATAGCCCTGGGGGGAGGTTACTCATATGCCTCTTCAGAGGGCAGGATACAGCATTTTTTTGTGTTTGTGTTTGTCTACAATTGTCCTGCTGGCTGTGACTGTTAGGTATGTGAACCCCCCGACTGGTATGTGTGAGTGATTTAAGTTGCGTCTGTGCCAGTGAAATGCTGTCATGTCTTAGTGGCTCAGTACTGTTACTATAGTGCACAGTATCCTGAGTTTGTGCCCTGTCACTGCTTTTTATTTTCCTGCTGGGCAGACCTGACTGGTTAAGGAACAGTAAAGTAGGTGTGAGTGTGTTTACCCAACTTTGCTCGACTTTGCCTGACTTTGCCCTACATTGCCCAACATTGCCTGACGTTGCGCTGGTTAGCGCAGTGCGCAGTTATGCGCAATTGTATTTAAATATGCTCAATACTGGTAAATTTTGCTTAGCATGCTTTAGATTGCTTAAAATAGGGACTCATGCCAAAGGTGATGCTGCAGGGCTGCCTATGTCAGATGCACATGTTACACTCCCTATACATGTTTGAAAACAGGTAGTGTCAAGTTAGGCATCCCTTTTACTGTATGTGCGAGTCAGAGAGAGGTGTCATTTTCAGGGTTCCTACTGAGTCAGTGTATGTGCTATGCATTGCCTCTTTGCCAAGGCCAGGGCATACTGGGCACGCCTCCTTCTGCCTACTGGGGCAGGTTCAGGTTGTTCCTCCTTTGAGTCACGCTGTGCCTGTGCAGGCCTTGGCAATGGTGGGGGGCTGTTTGGCCCTGCCCCATGCTGTTCCTGCTGCAGCTCTTTCCGCAGGATCATATTGTGTAGCATGGCACATACCATGGCAATTTGGGTACAATGTAGTTGGTGAGTACTGCAAGGCTCCACCAGATGTGTCCAGGCACCGGAACCGTGACGTGAGCATCCCAAACACACGCTCAATTATGTTTCTTGTTTGTGCGTGTGCCTCATTATGGAATTCTTGTTCGGGTGTGTGTGCATTTTTGATAGGTGTCATCAGCCATGGCTCCAGTGCGTATCCAGCATCCCCCACTAGGTGACCATCAGGGATGTCCCCATTGGCAAATCTCTGGTACAGCTGCATCAGATGCCAGATGTGGGAATCATGATAACTTCCAGGGCAGCCAGCACACACATTCATTATTATGCCCTGGGCATCGCACACAACCTGGCAGTTGATGGAGGGGAAGCCCTTGGTGTTGATGTAGACCCTACCCCGCTCACCGGGTGGTGCTTTGATGTGTATGTGCGTGCAGTCTATTGCACCCACTACCTCAGGGTATTCTGCTATTTGGTGGAAAAGACGCATATTGCTGGCCAATGTCTCACGAGAATTGGAGAAATATATGTGCTCACCAACATGTGCTGGCATGGCATCCAGGAACTGGTGCAGTACCCTGGATGCTGATGCCTGTGAAATCCCCATCATATCACCAGTTGGTCTCTGGAAGGTACCTGTAGCTAGTACTCTTAGGCCAATACATACCTTGGTATCCACTGGGATGGGTTCCCCTCTGTTGGTTCTGTGTGTGAGGCATGGCCGGCACAGCTCAACAATTTGCTGCAGGAGGTCTCTGTCCACCCTATAGCGCTCCACTATCTCCAGCTCATGTAGCCCCTGGTAGGTTACCCTGGGTCTGTACACTCTTTTCCGTCTCCTCACTGTGGGTTGCTCAGCATCATTCACAACATCACCACCCTCAGCACCTTGCACATGTTGGTTTATGATAGCAAGAGCACCCCCTAACATTTTGTCTGACTTTAAAGTTTTTAAGCTTTCCCTCTTTGTATACTGCAGTGTTGCAGAGTTCTTTTATAAAAACAGGGAAGAATGCTGTTTGCAGAGTTTAAAGTGCTGGGCTGGGCTGGGCTAGTCTGCTACCTGTGTAATTGGCTGATTCTGATATATTTCACCTGGAAGCTCTGCTAGTTCTCCTTGGTTAACTTCCTACTACTTTTTTTCCTTCCTTTTCCCTTTCTGTTTCCACCCAGGGCAGCACCACGCAAACAAGCGCAAACGCTCGCACACACGCACACACGCTGTGTGCACATTTGCAAGAAATTTCAGATATATTTACGACATATGCCTTTGGTTTCTGGTTTTCAAAAAGGACAACTGTAGACATGCCTCTTGCAATCATAAGCAACTCAGGGCAAACACAAGACATTGTGCTCCAATAAGCTAACAGCCTTTCTGACACACACCCCTCATGATGTTACGTGTATTCTACTCTACTACTCACCTACTCCCACACTTACACTCTTGGGACATGGCTCACATGCTGGGGAAAATTGGGATTCACTATCCTTATCCTCATTTGCATATGATTACCTACTAATGCATGGTTACATCTCTCACACTGAGCTTCCCCCCTTAGCAACCACTACTCAGTGGCCATGTTGTCTTCAGCCTGCCATTCACCATGGCAGGTTAAGCTTTTTAGTGAAAATGGCTATTTTTGGCTATTTTTAAATTATTTTCTTGTTTTTAAAGCGCCATACTTTTGCGCGATGCTGCGCTACACTTAAACATCGGAGATCGGGGAAGAAAAAGTTAGATTTTAATAATTTTAAACATTTATAAATGTCAGTGGCCTTATATTTGGTCACTGGCATGCTTCCTCAACTGTATGCATCCTTTATTTGGAGCTGTTATAGCTCCGTTTAGCTATTTGCAGAATGGTACTCCGTTACCAATGGAGTACATTTCTGCAGATAACACTAATCTTCCACGGACAGGTTAGTGTTTCCTGGATTGCAAATTTACCTCATTTGCATATCTTTCAGCAGCAAATGAGGTAATTTGCATACCATGATGCTGTCCGTTCAAGAGTAGCTTTAGCTGCTCTTGTGCACGCCCCTGCTGGGTGCACCTGGATCGTGCGGCAGACATATTGCCTCCGTGAGCTCCTACACTCTTCTTGCACTCCATGCAAGCTTTCATAAATCAGGCCCACAAAAAACACTGTTTAATCCAGATAAATGTAAGCACTTTCGTTAGTAGTAATACACCAACTTCTTCAGACAACCCACAAACAAACACATACAATGCCTTAGGTAATCCTAAATTATGCAAATAATTGATTGGATAATTAACTACCATCATTAAATCACCATAAATATACAATAAACATGGATAGAATAAACTGCTTTAAATTAAGTAACTTAAAAATAAAATTAAAAGTAATGGTACTTCTAAACTTCTCAGTCAACCAAAAAATTAATAATTGATTAGGTAAAAAATGCAAAGTTTCACCATAGATGTAAGAACTTTATAAAGGAAATTTATATATATATATATGTACAAGATATATATTTACTTAATTAATCTATTGTGCCCATTAAAATTGGTCAATAAAAGTAATGAACCAGACCTATACTCATGATAAACGAACAGCCAGAACAAATAATTGTAAGGATTAATTAAAGTGCTAATAATAGAAAATTTGAAAAATACAGATAAAAAATTACAGATAAAAAATATATATGTGAATAATTCATACACAATTCAGTAATCCCAAGGACAAAGGCAAGAGATAGCAATGGAACTTCTCAAATATTCCATCTACCAAGATCTTTAAGTTTAAGCAAACATTTGACAGATATACAGTCATTAAGGCCTGGTGGAATATGTGCCGATGTGCGGACTTGCCATTTTAGTTCACACTCCTCTAGTTTAAGATCTTGGTATATAGCAATATTTGAGAAGTTACATTGCTATCTCTTGCCTTTGTCCTTGGGATTATTGTATTGTGTATGAATTATTCACATATATATATGTTTTTTGTCTGTATTTTTTTATCTGTATTTTTCAAATTTTCTGTTATTAGCACTTTGATTAATCCTTAAAATTATTTGTTCTGAATGTTCGTTTATCATGAGTATAGGTCTGGTTCATTACTTTTATTGACCGATTTTAATGGGCACAATAGATTAATTAAGTAAATGTATATCTTGTACATATATAAAAATTTCCTTTATAAAGTTCTTACATCTATGGTGAAACCTTGTATTTTTTACCTAATCAATTATTAATTTTTTGGTGCACTGAGAAGTTTAAAAGTACCATTACTTTTAATTTTATTTTTAAGTTACTTAATTTAAAGCAGTTTATTCTTTCCATTTTTATTGTATATTTATG
This sequence comes from Protopterus annectens, assembly GCF_019279795.1. Classification (NCBI taxonomy): domain Eukaryota; kingdom Metazoa; phylum Chordata; order Ceratodontiformes; family Protopteridae; genus Protopterus; species Protopterus annectens. The sequence goes on along the minus strand of NC_056737.1, from coordinate 1,235,160,619 downwards.
GTGATTTAATGATGGTTGTTAATTATCCAATCAATTAATTGTATAATTTACAGTTACGTAAGGCATTGTATGTGTTTATTTGTGGTTTGTCTGAAGAAGTTGGTGTATTACTAATGACGAAAGCACTTTACATTTAACTGGATTAAACAGTGTTTTTTGTGTCCTCGCTGCTTCCTTCTTGTTGTATTTGCAATATAAACTACATTATGAACACTGTTCTATCGCCAGCTATTTCTACAGTTGCTTGTATAGATAAGTACTTATCAGGTTCAAGCAGTAGTCATTAAATGTGTATCTTGCATGCACAAACACTTTGTCATCAATGTCATAAACCAGTTGCTCATTGGTGTGCTATGGAAAGAGCTAATTGGCAAGAATTAATATGTTTATTGCCCAGTAACTCTTCATCCCATAATAATCCATGTAAAACCACAAGCAAAGGGAAGGCACTTGTTACTGAATTAAGACATATTTACTCAGGAAGACTCATGTGTGCTCTGCAACCATGAACTTGAAAATGGATATGTCAGTACTAGTTCCCAAATGTCAACTACATTACAGACATAACTAGCACAACTGCATTGTTATGTCATCTAAAGCTTTATAAAGACAACAGACATTCAGACTGTCTTATGCATGTATTAATGTGGACATCAATTCATCAGAAATATGAACACATGTACATAAACACCTGCAGCCATGCTGATCTCAAAACATGAGTGTGTCTATGTGTAGAAATAGGTGTGTACTATACACAACATACTGAAAAACAGCTGTATAAATCTCAGTTCTGCTGCATGCATTCCTGACAGCTTTTTCCATCTAGTTTGAGAAGCTGTCTTTAAAATATACCTGCACATTAGAAACACAACAGAAAATACAAAATCCACACTTTGCATACCACTCTCATAACAGGATATGTTACTCACATCAGTGATGATGATGCCATCATCTCTAAAGTCCAGTATGGTAAAGCAAAACCATGCCTCAGGGATGGTGCATTCATTAACTAGTGTTCTGTGGATGGAAACAATGTGGATTAACTTATGTGGATTGAAACAATATACTTACATGTGGGTTAAATTATCAGAGCAGACACATTATGTAGGTGTCTCTATATATGCATAAGTATGTTTTTATAGTCAGACAGACATCAGTCTCTATCCTACTATCCTCAAGCCAGTCCCACGTAGAGCTAAACTTTTAACAGTCTTACGTGTCTATACAACCATTTCATACAGGCCTCCCAACATCTTCTCCCAAACATAACATAATGATGTTGTCCACTATAAATTGTTGAGCAGTAGTGCCAAAGTCAGACTTGTGCTCTGGTGCCTGCATTAAGTACTGAGTTTTCTAGCTTGTGTATATAGTTAGGTAAGGGTTCTAATCACACTGCAGTCAACAGGGTTTTCTGTGTGCATCTGTGTGTGTGTGTGTGTGTGTGTGTGTGTGTGTGTGTGTGTGTGTGTGTGTGTGTGTGTGTGTGTGTGTGTGTGTGTGTGTGTATTTGTAGTCAGAAGAGCTTAACTCTATGTCCTACTGTCAGCAATCCCGTCCCATGAAGAACAAATATTTTGACATATTAACATGTCTACATATCCATTTCATACAGGCCTCCAAACATTTTCTCTCAAGCATCCAATGATGATGTCATCCACTATAAATTGTCCAGCAGGAGTGTAAAAGTCAGTTTTGTTCTCTTGTGCTTCTGTTAAGTATTGAGTTCTCTAGCTGGTACAGCTAGTTAGTTAGTTAGGTGTTCTAGTCTCACTGCAATCAACTGGTGTGTGTGTGTGTGTGTGTGTGTGTGTGTGTGTGTGTGTGTGTGTGTGTGTGTGTGTGTGTGTGTGTGTGTGTGTGTGTGTGTGTGTGTGTGTGTGTGTGTGTGCAGTCAGAAGAGCTTAAGTCTGTGTGCTACTGTCAGCAATCCTGTCCCATGAAGAACAAATATTTTGACAGCTAAACATGCCTACACATCCATTTCATGCAGGCCTCCCAACATTTTCTCTCAAACATCCAATGATGATGTCATCCACTATAAACTGTCCAGCAGGAGTGCAAAAGTCAGTCCTGTTCTCTTGTGCTTGTAAGTATTGAGTTCTCTAGCTGGTTCAGCTAGTTAGTGGTTCTAGTCTCACTGCAATCAACTGGTGTATGTGTGTGTGTGTGTGTGTGTGTGTGTGTGTGTGTGTGTGTGTGTGTGTGTGTAGTCATAAGAGCATGAGTTGGTATCCTACTGTCAGCAATCAAGTTCCATGGAGAACAAATATTTTGACAGTAGTACATGCCTACTCAGCCATTTCATACAGGGCTCCCATCATCTTCTCTCAAACATATACTGCTGATGTCATCAGCTATAAAGTGTTGTCTCACACTCTAAAAGAAATGCTTGTGCTGTTGCACTTGTATTAAATATTCTGTTCGGTAGACAGTTTTGTACAGGTTCTTGTCTCACTGCAGTCAGCTTGTGAGTGCAGGCATTGGTGTTCAGTTAGTTCACATTCGAGAGGCCATTTTAGACTAGCGTGCGAGACACTCCTATTACAATCTTCTTCTCACCAGACACTGCTAATGTTATCAGCTATAAAGTGTTGTTTGACACTTTAAAAGTCAGACTTGTGCTGTGGCACTTCTGGTAAGTGCCATGACCTGTAGATAATTTGGAGTTATAGTCTCAATGTGGTTAACTTGTGAGTGTGTGTTGGTGTTCAGTTAGTTCACATTCAACAGACCATTTTAGACTAGTATGTAAGACACTCCTGCTACCATCTTCTTCTCACCAGACACTGTTGATGTCATCAGCTATAAAGTGTTGTCTTACACTGTAAAAGTCAGGCTTTTACTGTGGTACTTGCATTAAGTACCATGTTCTGTAGATAGTTTGGTAGGGCTCTAATTTCACTGTGGTCAGCTTGTGAGTGTGTGTGTTTTTGTTGGTGCTTGGTTAGTTCACATTTGAGAGACCATGTTGGAAGAGCATGTGAAACACTCCTACTAATATCTCTTTGCCAACAGAAACTGCTGATGTTATCAGATATAAATTGTCTGAGACTGTAAAAGCCATACTTGTGTTGTGGCTCTTGCATTAAATACTGTGTTTTATAGATAGGTAGGCAGGGATTCTAGTATTACTGCAGTCTACTGTTAGGTGTATCTTCAACTAAAAATTAGTATTTTGACAATTTTAGAATGGCAAGTGAGTCCACAGCTATGTCAGACATTCCTACAGAAATCTTCTTGTAACATACACTATGATGTCATCCTTTATAAAGTGCACTCTGACATTATTCAAGTCAAAATTGTGCAACGGCAGTAATGTTAAGTACAGTGTTCTCCAGCTTCTGTTATTAGATGTTTAGGAGTTCTAATCTGACAACAGGCAAATTGACTGTATATACATTTAAATAATATTTTTCAAGACAATTTTACACCAAGATATGACTCCACATCCATGTTAGACATTCCTCCCAACATGTTGTTATCAGCATACAATGATGCTATGATACTCCATAAAGTGTAATGTGACAATGATAAAGTCAGACATATGTGGTGGTGTTACTTTTACATTGTGTGGAATTCAACTTCTGTACCTACACTGGTGTAATGGTCAAATCAGACACTGTCTACTGCTGTGTGTGGGGTTGGTGGTACATTACGATCATGCTATGATATTTTGAATTGCTTTTCATTTCACTACCACTTGGGAGAACCTTTAACATAGCCTTATGCATCCAACGTCCTCTTTTTCCCTCTGGCCACATGGCATCGTACCTGCAGAGGAGTGGAGAATGTACTCTTGTCAAAGATGCATACATGCATCATGAAGCAGAGTTCTTCCATTAGCCTCTGCAAGCCATCTCCAGACAACTGGATGTGGAATTGTTAATTCTGTCATGGGGTGGTGCACATGTCATACATGGAGAGAGGCTCTATGTAATGCAGTGAAACAAACACACACATACACACATAGCCTTACTTTATTCTAGAATGTAGATCTATGGGGTTTGGTTAAAATATTATAATGATGTCTAAGATTTTATGTGATGATGGCCATTAGCTTAGTAATGTCCTGTGACCCTATGAACATTTTACATGACAATATTGGTGCCATTGACATATGCTATGTTGAGGTGTGTATGTACAGTAGGCCTACAAAAGCGTATTACAAGAAGTAATGTACCGACGGCTGCTGCTACCATTTTATTGCATGTTTCTTCCATAACAGCTGTAGTAATATGCCTAGTGAGAACTGTTGACATAGAATGATACTATGTATATTGTTGGCTTAAGAAGGCATGTGTTTTTGTAGTGGAGCAGATCAACATTCTAGGCAGTTCTCATTGAACTATCTCAGTGACAATTACAGTTAGGCACAGGTGTGCACGTGTCTCCCTACCTTCATTAAATGCTCTGTGACATACATCAGTATAAATGCATACTGATTACATGGACACATAAGTATTATTTCATCCACATGTAATACTGTGATATGCACAAAATTATCACATTTTGATTGCAACCTTGTTAAAATCATTGTATGAGTAATTGTGTTGCTATTCCCAAGAATTATTGAGGTAGTCAGCAGCACCATTGTGTGACTATTAGCATTTGTGTTAATAAATGTTTTGCATGAGCCACAACCAGCTCATTTGTTATGTGTCCTTAAATGGTTTCAGGCCACTCAAATACAGCTTCCCCATGAAACACTTACAGGCATATGTTGTGCAGTTGATGTAATTACGTGACATTGGTACAGTTGTATGAATGTGTGAACAAAACCACTAAGTGGTAAGGTTGTACTTGGAAGTGATGCCATAAATCGTTTATTTAAATAAGTGTGAAATGTTAAGGGGAAAACACAGCTAAGCACAGAGCTGTTTGTGGATGCTACCAGCCATATTTAAAAAGAGAAAATAGACAATCTGGTATCTGACAGTTTATCTCACACTTCACCCCCTGGTGCTAGTGGCCATCAGCCAAAGTATACATGCAAACATTGCTCAGTTTATTTTCTTAGGAGAAATGCTCATCTGTGTGCTCTCTAAGGTTAAAAACACAGAATCATTGGGTCCTGACAACATCCCATGGTGCTTATACCATGAAGAAAAACCTGACCTTGCAGACACAATTGGATCCCTACTTACACACAGCCTCCGGACAGCCTGTGTTCTTGCAGAAGGATGTACAACAACAGCCACCCTTCTGAACAATGGGGGACCATCACCTGATGCAGGGACATATAGATGCATAATCCTGATTCTCCTCATCTGTGAGGCAGGCCAACAACTCATCACAGACATTATCAAAAAGGACACAGGTAATATCCTGACTAAGCCAAACCCATGTTTGATTTCTTAAGGCTGCAACATGTCTGATAAGTCTTTTTGACAGCTTCAAAAAGGTCACCAAGGGCATGCATGTTGAAAAGACTGTCACCCCACGTAACTTGACCTGGCCAAGGCATTTGACACAAATCCACACTCAGATATTACAGAGAAATTGTCTCAAGTGGCATCAACACCTGCGTCATCAAGTGGGTAGACAAATGGATCACATACAGGAGACATAATGTAGAAGAGTGTGAAGTCACTCCTAGCAAGACTCCAGTTACCAGGTCCATAACTCAGGGTTCTTTACTAGGTCCTTTACTGTTGAGTATTTAAGTCTCAGATATCAAGACAAACTTACACATCCTTTGGCCGACTGCAAATTGTGGACAGTCATTTAATCCAAGAATGATATTGATATAAAGAAGAAAGTATTAACACACACACAAAGGATTGTTGGCAGAGCCATGGAGACACAGTAGAGGAACAGAAATCATGATTAGTTCCCTTAAGAAAGCAAATACACAAGATATTTACAATATCGACAACACATGAGCAGACCGAGTAGTACGTGAATGGGTTAATCAAGTAGATAGTCAGCAGAACTTCCACCAGCCTGTGACCAGAGTGGTAACAAATCCATTGTATGTAGCACAACTCCTGAGTATGGGCAGGCCATCTACATCAAAGGACATTATAGTTCCATTGTTCTCAGCCCTCATCACACCAATAATTGAGTACAATGCACCTTTTTGCATGTAACTCACTACATATCTTCCAGAGATAATTTACTCAAGTGTATCACTTTTGCACAGTGAGCTCTCACACATCTTATTGGCCATATATAACTATTCTTTGTGATGCATAACCATTAGGAGTTGACTTCCTTTCAATGTGTTATACAAGATGCATGTGTGATACATCTTCCTGTGATACACCCAGTAAATACACAGCTCATTGACAACACTGATTGCATGTGTTACATTTTAGCAACTGTGAATTGTGGCGTATATACATTATGCAAACCTCTCAACCAGGCAAGATTACTTGTAATTTAAATTACAGGTGTGACAGTGTTTCTCTTAACACAACTCAAAAGTGGTCATTTTTGATGAAGGTGTCCTTGATTCCCCTTATAGATTACTGACAAATCAAGTGTGCTCATGCATAACAAATGTAATAACTTACAATCACATATTTTATGTCAATGGCACAAATAATGGTGGCATTATTCAGATATTGTCCATGACTGTGCATGCTTCTGTCTGCTGTTGTCCTTGAACCTGTTGCTGTGTTGAGACCTATGCTGACATTACATTTGTATTCAAGCAACTAATTTTGCATATCTTCACAATATGCACATAACCCCAATTTTATATACTGTCCTTGATAAATGTCCTCTCCAGTGACCCTGTCAGGGTGGTTATATCACAACCAGTTATCTCCACTGACATGTGACCTTGTGCCACAGTCACATAATATACAATAACTGTGTGATGATATGAATATAACCACACAGGAGGTGTAAACAGCAGTATGTATTGTGTTATGTACATATGGGATTACTGTTCATGCTACAACTGTCTTGTTTGTGCAGTGTTAAATACATTGACATGCCCTTATCTGGTGCACATTACCATGTTTCACTTGTCCTTTTCACCTTTCTTCATTCCTACCATTCATATATACAGCCCTTTTCAATATGCACACTCCCCCAGATTAGTGTATTTATAATGCAGTCCATTTACCCTTGATGATTACCACCAAAACCTTTATTTCAGTATGCTTAAAACATGTCTGTACTGTACTGTACTTTGCACTGAATACACTTTCCTGTAATGTGTTAGAAATGTATTCATTGCCTTAAATTACACCCTGGTAGTCATTGTGGCTGTCCATGTAATTTTGCAGAACAAGCTTGTTCTTAAGTAAACTTGTCTGCCTGTCTGAATGTGTTCATTCTGGTTTACACAATTTCCTGGCCAGCAACAATGGCCACAAAACCACTCTTTATCCATGTAAGAACATTACATGGGATACATATGCATTTCACGCTGCTGCTCATAGTGCTAACATGTAAATTCCATGTAGGCTTCATGGTAAGCCTACATGAGGTTTATTGAATCCCCAGGTATTTTTCTGTTCATCAGCTCAGTCCAGCAACAAATGTATACATCTATTGCAAGTGCTTCACACTGTACCAAAAAACTTTGCATGCCTAAAGGTAAGAGGTAAAGTTTAGTATAATAATATGGGTAAAAATTCTTTGAAGAAATAAAACCTGTAAAACACATTATACCATGTCAACTAGCCAACAATGTTCGTAATTGGGGGTGTCACCTTTCATTTTCTATAACATTCAGTTTGTTACTACACCTAATAGGTTTTACATAATTGAAGAAAGCAGCCTCCTCAGTGACTTTGTGTTTATAGGCAGAATAATTTCTATGATTGCTTCTACCTTTGCAAAGTATCAAATGAGCTTAATTTTTCATTTACAAGTTTGTGGTCGTTGCTTTGAAATACCATAAATGAAAAATAATTTGTCTGGCTGCAAACAAGAATCACTAGCAGCCAGCACATGAAAAAAAAAAGAAATACAGAACAAATTATTCGACAAAAATGAAATGTTTCTGACAGTGTAATAACACTATCAGAGCTGGATGATGAAATTCCAAAAGTAACCTGAATGACACAGCTTACACTTTTTTGTTCCTTAATATCTCGAGTTAATCTTGCTCTTCTCAACACACACACACACACACACACATATGTATATATATATATATATATATATATATATATATATATATATATATATATATATATATATATATATATATATATATATATATATATATATATATATATATATATATATATATATATATATATATATATATATATATTTTTTTTTTTTTTGTAGGTCTGAAAAAACCTGCTTCTCAGCATTTATTAAAAAAAATATGATAGCACATATATGAAATGTTAATGCATTGTTTCAAGGAGGATAGTTCAGTAAGCAGCCAATATCCTTACGTTGCTCTTCCATATTTCAGTAAAATTTGCTGTGATTAGACCTAGCTCATGACAATATACAGAGCTCATGGACTAAAGCTAATTTATAGAGGAGGCAGAAAAAATCAAGCAGTACCGACACCTTCTATACGTGAATCCCAAATGGCATGATAAAGACATGTGACGAATTAGCACTCACTCTAAAAGTAAGGAATGCAACTATAAAATAACATAAGAGTTCAAAGACAGCAGTGTTGCTGCCCATTTTAATATAATTTCAATACAAAATGAAGTAATACTCAAAATTTGGGCTGTTAAACAGACAAGATCACACCTATAATCAAACTGACAAGTGTCTTATAACTGCTACTCATTGCCGCACTAATTATATGGTTTAATAGTAATGACAATAACTATTTTCTTACTATTTTAATGACGTTTTTCTACTTTAGTATTGAAACAAATTGTAGATCAGAGATAATGAGTCTCTATTTTCAGAGATGTTACATTATGTCTGGAAAGCACCCAAATCTGCTCAGAACTGGTGGTCAAGGACACCACATACACAAACGCTGTAGATATAGCCAACCTGCTGGCAGACAGATTCAGTGAAACTTCACTCCTCTGCCCCCCCATCAGTAAAATAGAAAATCCCCAGTACCTGCCCCCCTCCCCTTATCTCCAGGGAGCAAGTCATCACTTCCCTCTCAAAGGTAAAACATACAGCCTCCATGGGACCAGATAACATCCCAGGCTGCATCCTACATGAATTCAGGCAGGAACTTGCAGCACCATTAAGCACTCTATTCAGCCAAAGCCTGAGTACTGGATTAATTCCAGCTGAGTCGAGAGCAGTCATTGCCATCCCTTTGCACAAAGGTGGAGTGTCCACCAATCCAGGAAATTAGACCCATCAGCCTAACTAGCCTGATCTGCAAGGCCATGGAGTGGATTATCATAGACCTCATTTACAAGGACATTGGCAACCTCCAGACACTTGATCCCACACAGTTTGGTTTTGTCAAGAGGAGGTCATTTCTGTTAAATTTGGTCAACGCCTTTCAGACAGCCACCAAGGCCATAGACAGGGTGAAGACAGTGCACACCACCTACCTTAACCTGGCCAAAGACTTTGATACTATTCCTAGCTCAGGTATAATAGATAAACTCTCTCAACTCGGCATCAATCCATGTTACCAGATGGGTAGCAAACTGGCTCACTGATAGAACTCACCTAATCAAAATAGGGGAAGCCACCTCAAGTAGTAGACCTGTAACAAGTGATGTACCCTAGGGATCAGTCTCAGGACCTCTGCTGTTTGGGATATACTTCTCAGAGGTGCAGGCCAAATCTATTGGGCTATGGCTGACCATGTTTGTAGATGACTGCAAGCTGAGTGCTGTCATCAATTTCCCTAGTGATGTGGACATCCTCCAACAGGGTCTCACCCAAACAAATGACTGGTGCAAGAAACATGGCCTCAAACGGAATGCCAAAAATGCATCATCATCCATTTTGGGGAGAGAGACATCCCCACAAATGATTAAACTGACAATAAGGTCCTAAGCATGTAATCAGTTGTGAGGGACTTGGGCAGCCAGGTTGCTAGAAAACTGACTTTTGACACCATATTGTCTCTGTTGTATGGAAAGCTTTCTACAGACACCACAGAGATTCCTCACTCAGAAAATCTAGGGCCTCAAACATCTACCCTACACAGATAAGTTAAAAGCCCTGACCCTCTACTCAGTCTCCTACAGACTCCTCAAAGTTGGTCTATGTCTGGCATGCAAAGCAATCTCAGATCCCGCCCTGATGGGACTGCTGCATATCTGCAAGTCAAGCTCCACTCGAGTAGCCCACACGCAAAACCTTAACCTGGTCTGTGACATCAATAGGACATGTTGGCAGGACAGATTTGTGTCCCTGAGACTCCCCCTTTTGTGGAATATACTCCCTCTCCACATAAAGCAGAGTACCTCATTAAAACTTTTTGCGCAACCTGGATAACTGGATAGGAAACAGAAAATACACCCCTGGGATTACACCTATGTCTCTGCTGGACAGTGGCATAAGGTGCTGACTTGTTGGAACATGGCCTAAATTCTTGGCTAGGTTTGTAAGGGCATCAGAGCCAATAGCCTAATAACTTCCTATGATCCTATGATCCTACATGGCCCACCTCATTAGTAAGGGTATCTCATCCAGGGACAAGGTCATCATAACATCTCTGTATTCTTCCCTTTTAAGACCCATTATTGAGTACAATGGCCCTTTCAGCATGTGCCTCATAAAGCACATGCAGCAGCTGGAGAAACCACAGAGGTTCCTCACCTGGAGAATCCAGGATCTCAAACATCTACCTTACACAGATAGGTTAAAAGCGCTGTCCCTCTACTCAGTCACCTACAGACTACTCAGAGATTACCTCTGTCTGGCATACAAAGCAATATCAGACTCCACCCTGATGGGACTGCTGCATATCTGCAAGTCAAACTCCACTCAAGTAACCCACACACACGACCTTAACCTGGTCTGTGACAACAATAGGACTTGCTGGCGGGACAGATTTGTGTCCCAGGGACTCCTCCTTTTTGTGGAATAGACTCCCTCTCCACGTAAAGCAGAGTACCTCATTAACCCTTTTTAAGCACAACCTGGACAACTGGATGGGGAGCAGAAAATACACCCCTGGGATTCTACCTGTGTCCTTACTGGACAGTGGCATAGGGTGCTAATTTTTTGGAACATGGGCTAAATTCTTATCTAGGATTGTAATGGCCTCAGGGCCAATAGCCTAGTAACTTCTTATGATCCTATGATTCTGTGATTCTATGTCAGTTATATGGAAGATAAAGGTTATGAGAAAAAAGTTAACACGCTAAAATACATTCACTGGGTAAGAGGGGTATGCTTGCAGGTGCTCTTGTTTCTATCCTATGCATTTATGCATGAGTGTTAAGATTTTGTGTGTGTGTGTATGTGTGTGTGTGTGTGTGTGTGTGTGTGTGTGTGTGTGTGTGTGTGTGTGTGTGTGTGTGTGTGTGTGTGTGTGTGTGTGTGTGTGAAATTGTGTGTGTTGTATCCTCAGTAGGAAGATTACACAATCTACAGTGTTGGATGCTATATAAAAAAGGGCGTCAAGCTGGCAGAAGGAATCTCTGTCTCCAGACAGATGACTAGCAACTACACACATCATGACATAGGCCCAATTCTCTATGTCAGTAATCACTTCAGTCACCAGGCTAAGCCCAGACAGAACTTTCATTAAAACTTACTCCATTCTTGCTCTCAGAGACTCCCAATTCCCACTGTAACTAAATATCCAGCCACTGAAGGCCTCTGCCCTCTCCCCATTATGGTCCTCCTTTCCTATGATTCCTGCTTCATGCCTTCTTTCTATCTTTAACAGCTCCATATTCACTTCCACCATTCTCTGTTCATGTCACTTTTTGCAGCGGTTGTTAACCTGTCTGCACTCTTAATAAGTTCTTCAGTATCCCTTCTGAGCTTAAGCTATAGTTCCTGCTGTTAACCATTTGAAATGTTGGGACTCACAAATGCAAGTCCCGAAATGTGGAAACTGAATAGCCAAAAGAATGGACTAACATATACTAAGTCCAGGATGCCATTTCTCAGAATATTTTCTTTTCTCTGAGGTATGGCATTCTTGGAGTTAGTATATAGAAGTTGGGGTGTGGGGAGCTTGCTCCCCACATGGCAGGTGCATGGGAGGCTCTCCCTCTACAAAAAGAAATTTAAAGGAGAAGAGTGAGTTTTGAGGTCTGCTCTTGTCCTATGTTTTTGGCCTTTTTTCTGACTTTTTGGCACTTGGAGTTTCAAGTAGTGCCAGCTTCTCATTATGGGGGCAACCTGCCTACTGCTACTGTTTCTTTTACCTCTCCAAGTCATCCATCTGGCAGGGAGTCTCTAAATCCCCTATTCTGTCCTGTTCACTTTGAAGTCTTGATTTTTCCCTCGCCACCTCAGATTGCATCTCCCCTTACCCCTTCTCACCACTCTTTCTACTTTTTCTTGCATCCTGACTTCCTTCTCATTGATATTACCTTCTTAGCCATATATTCTGCTTTCTCCATTGACTTTACACTATGCCATCCCACTTACCTGTTCTCTATGTACCTTTGCCCTCTGCCTTTCGCACCCTATCATTTTGCACCCTGTCCTGTTTGTAAGTATTCTCTAGTTCCAGTCTATCCTATCATGCCTTATTAGCCAGTCCATTAACATCTCTAGGTTCCATGTTCTGCTCTGAATGTACTCCATTCTCCTGCTGAACCCGCATCCCCTGCCATTCTAAAGTTCCCTGACCTAAACAGTTGATGTACCTTTTCTGCACCTCACAGATCTGTCAGCCTATCTTCATGTCTGAATGCCATCGCCTTTCATGTCCCTTTCTTGGATCTCTTACCCATACCCCTCTATTTTACTAGTATTATTTCTGTGGGTATATGTATAGGACACTGTTTAGTAAAAGAGCCCCATTTACAAGCCTAATTATGTATTAATGTATGCTTCTACATTTGCAGCTCATTATTTAATTCTTCATGAATGACTATCATTTGGATGCATTGCTAACCACTACAGAGTCATGGGTAAAACTGAAGGGGCACAGAGGCAGGAGGAGATTCTTCTGGATTGCTGTGCAGTAACACCTTCCACCCCTCTGCAGAGAGTAGTGAAACAAGTGCAGTACGCTGAGTATAGTTGTATGCATAAGTTTCTTATGAGAGCACTTTGTGGCAATTTGACAAAGACCAATTGTGGTATAGTTGTGGTATCTCTTCTTATCAGTGTAATATCTGATATATAATGTCCTGTTTTGTTTATCCATAAAATTGCATATAGATTGACCATGTATGTGTGCAGCTGACTGCAGTGACATACTGAGGCCCTGTTTGGCCCGAATGTCTCTCAACCTTTTAACTTCAGAAATAGGGACAAAGTAAAAAATAATTAGACAGCATTTCCCCAAATTAGAGACACTATTTAAATATTGGTAATATTAGGTTGGTAAGTAGACAAGAAATGGTCAGGAGAGTTTAAATATATCTTCTGAAGTAAAGGAACTCTGGTACTGTAATGATTACCAATACTTTTTAAGTGTAATCTGCCACATTTTCTCAAGAAAGTTTCCAACTTCCAGAGGAACAGTGCAAATGTTTGTGCCAAAATATGGGATCAGAATTAGTATCAACTTCTTTCTTTCCTATTTTTGTACATAGGGTTGGGATATTACCACAACAACAGCCATCATCTAGAGCCAGTGTTCACACCTCTGAATGGGTAACCCAGGAATCTCCCTAAACAATTAGAGATGGTGGAGAGAGACAGTGGCAAATGCTTGTATATGCTGAGATCAGATCTGTTTACGTACATGGTTCCTCTATCATTATGAGTAGTACTGTTATTTGTGCAACCAGTGCTACTTTATGATGTGGTGTGTCGTATTCTCTATCCAAGATTTAGTCATATTCTTGTGGTCATGTGCATATCTAACGAGAAACCGCATTCTTTATGGCAAACAGAGATATATGACAAGGTTAATGTTTTTCCTGCAATGTCTCTGAACCATTAAATGAACATTTTCTCTGTTCTTTCCAGTTTGTTATCTCAGTGCATTGTATTCTGTGTCGATAAATCTTGCCTTTAGGTTCATTCATAGGTAGAGATTATACTAGCTGTCTTTGTGAGCTGTTTAAGCCTAACCAATTTCCTTTTTAATGGTAAGAATTAAACCATGTACCTTTTGGCTGTGAGTTAAACACCTAAACTATTACACCATCTCCCAGATTGATACCACTTTCTGCACTAGTACACAGGTTGGTTTATGAATCAGGATAATTTTAGGCCATTATCACTGTGATATTGATTTCTGTGAAATGACGTCATATTCCAAATTGTGCATATTAACTTTTTTAAACACCTTTATTGATTTATAACTTGCGACACAGGCAAATTTACATTTGTACAAAAGTAATAATTATATTAAATTAACATTATCAAACATTATACTTCACATATATCGCTATATATCATATAACCTAAGCAACATTACATAAATTATTCAATTCCTACCCCTTTTTGTAAGTAAGAAACATCTGTAATAAACCATCACTTACAACATAAGCAATCATACAATTATATAAATGAAAAGGAACCACACTTTTAAGAAAAGTAAAAGATTGTAACTTGTGTTATATGTACATCTGGCACACAAGTTTCCAAAATCACATCAAACTGTTGTAGCATCTCCTACTGAATATGATTTTTTCACTTTCTTCATTTGCACTTTCGGTCTATTCCTGTCTGAATTACTTCACTAAATGTAACGGGCACTGGAAATAAAATGT
>NC_056737.1:1234995899-1235140899 GCF_019279795.1 Protopterus annectens | reverse complement strand
TAGCCTTCTAATTTAATGCCTTCTGCACTTGGTTTTTTAGTCATTTGTTAATTTAATTGCATTTAATTAAACTGTATTTGCCGTAATATTGATACACGTGTGCTAGCCTGCACTGCATTTGAATTGTATTTACTGCTGTTTTAGCTGCTTTTCTGTAAAAAAAAAAAAAAAAAATCCCTAGCTTGTTTCCTGCCTTTCCTGTAACTTGTCTAGTCCAGATACAGACTTGTTGTATCCAGGACTGTTTTTATGCTCCTGAGCCCCTCAAGCCTTTCTGTGTTGAAGTGAAGTCTTCTAGCTTATCAGTGGGAGTGGTAAGCACTAGGTAGCCTATCTACCACAGGAGGAGAGGTTCCTGGCCCAGAAATTATAGTTTATTGTTTGTTTGGGAAGCTCTTCCATCTTTCAACCTTCTGATTCAAAAGCCTGTGTTTGTGCTTGTTTCCTGCCTTTCCTGTTACTAGTCTAGTCCAGGTACAGATTTGCTGTATCCAGGACTCATTGTAAGCTTCTGAGCCCCCCCAAGTCTTTCTGTGTTGGAGGGAAGCCTTCTAGCTTATCAGTGGGAGTGGTAAGCATCAGGTAGCCTATCTACCATGGGAAGAGTGGGTTTTGGCCCATAAACTGCAGTTTATTGGCCGTTTAGGCAGTTTTCCATCTCTTTCAACTTGCTGGCTTAAAAGCCTGCATTTGTGCTTGTTCCCCACCTTTCCTGTAACTAGTCTAGTCCAGGTACAGATTTGCTGTATCCAGGACTCTTTGTAAGCTTCTGAACCCCCCAAGCCTTTCTGTGTTGAAGGGAAGCCTTCTAGCTTATCAGTGGGAGTGGTAAACATTAGGTAGCCTATCTACCACAAGAGGAGTGGTTCCTGGCCCAGAAATTTTAGCTACTGACCGTTTGGGCAGTTTTTCCCCATCTCTTTCAACTTTCTGGTTTAAAAGCTGCACTTGCACTGTTTAACACCTTTCCTGTTACTAGCCTAGTCCAGATAGAGAGTTGCTGTATCCAGGACTGTTGGTAAGCTTCTGAGCCCCGCAAACCTTTCGGTGTTGGAGGGAAGCCTTCTAGCTTATCAGTGGGAGTGGTAAGCACTAGGTAGCCTATCTACCACAAGAGGAGTGGTTCTGGCCCAGAAATTGTAGTTTGTTGGCCGTTTTAGAAATTTTTTCCATCTTTCTCAACTTTCTGGTTTTAAAGCCTGTGTTTGCTCCCCACCTTTCCCATAACTAGTCTAGTCCAGGTACAGATTTGCTGTATCCAGGACTGTTTGTAAGCTTCTGAGCCCCCCAGCCTTTGTGTTGGAGTGCAGCCTTCTAGCTTATCAGTGGGAGTGGTAAGTACTAGGTAGCCTGTCTACCACAAGAGGAGTGGCTCGTGGCCCAGGAATTGTAGTTTATTGATTATTCGGGAAGTTGTCCATCTCTTTCAACTTTCTGGTTTAAAAGACCACATCTGCGCTTGTTTCCCATCTTTCCTGTAACTAACCTACTGGAAAGCACTAGAAAGCCTTAAACTGATACAAGCCTTCTAGCTTAAAAGAGAGACTTTGGAGTGATTGAGTATCAGTTTTCTGTATTTTTTTGCTGTACTTAACTATTTTCTGCCTAACCGCTGATTTTTCCAGCGCTTATTGTGATTTAAAAGCTTGTTTTTTTTTCACATATTGTACTTATTTGACTGCCTGCACTTTAAAAAAGTTTTTTTTTTTTTAAATAACTTGTTTAACTGTTGTAGGCTACACACTAAAGTGCGATAGCATTGTCTGAATGATTGTCGTCGTTTAAAGCTGTTTTAAGTGTACTTTTTACTGTTTTTGCCTTATCTTTTAAAAAAAAATTGCTCTTGTTTCCCGCCTTTCAAAGCTAGTATAGTCCAGTTTTCAGGCTAGTGCTGAATTCAGGGCTGTGTTACAAGTTTCTGAGTTGCCCATACCTTACTTGAATAGAGGGAAGTTTCTCTGTTCACCTGTGAGAGAGGGGAACGAGCAGCCATCTGTCCCTGGAGGAGTGGTTCCAGCCCAGAAGTTAGTTTAAAAACCGTGTTTGCATGGTTTTGTGCACTGGGCAGCACTGGTTAAGGGTTGAATTATTCCTTGCTCCACTAAGTCTCCTCTTCAGTTTTTCACTTGAAACTAGTCTAACTCTCAACCTAAGCACTCAAAAAGCATCCTACAGTGCAGCACTTGCTCAGACCTAATAGCAAACACTAATATACCCTGACACTTGACTGCCCAGCAGGGCAAGGCTCTTTATCCACCCCTCACCAACCAAACGACTAAGCAGCTCACCCTACTATTCAGGCATGACCAAAGGGCAACTTAAGGTGTACTCTCCAGTCCAGCTGGTGAATCTGGATATTCTGAGGCAATGTTACAACTGCCTCATGTACACAGACAGCCCTCTCTTTCTACCACAAAATACTAACATATGTGAGAGATGCAATTATACAGCCAAACTGGAGGCTAAGGTCTCTCCCCTCAAGACTGGTACAGACAGTCATGAGGAGAAGGTTAACACTTGCACCACACCTCCAGCCTCACATAGACCTACTAAACCAGCACTGGTAAAAAATACACATAAATACACAAAATCATACTCGGAGGCTCTAAATAAAAACCTGCAAAAGCATCAGAGAGCTCCAAAGCAGACACCCACAAAACCTGTACCTCCCGTCACAAACCAGACAACACATAAAACACAAAATCAATGTGCCGCACAATCACAGCCTTTAAGGTGAAATAACATACCTAACACACTAGTAATAGGCGACTCAATAGTCAGGCACACTGACACCCCACTCACTAGGCTGGACAAGGAGAAGGTTACTGTTAGCTGCCTATCAGGAGCCAGAATCCACCACATAACACAAGCACTCAGGTCACTCCAGAACAAGTACAAATATGACTCTGTCATTGTTCATGTTGGTGTGAATGACCTGACATGTACCTCCCTGGACTACATGAAAAGAGACATGGAAGAGCACTCTGATCATGTAGCCCAGGCAGGTATAACCCTGACCCTGAGTAGCATTCTGCCCTCACCAAGAATGATACCTCAGTATAAAGAAAAAATGATCAATTTCAACAATTGGCTAAGCTTCTGGTGTCATTCAAAGGGGATCCAGTGTCTGTCAGCCTGGGATGACATGCTTGACAAGCTGCGTTGCTTCACAAGAGACGACTTGCACCTGTCACCCCTTGACTTTCGAATACTGGCAAGGCTCTTGCTGCCCCATAGTGCCTTTTTTAGGCAAGGCTCAAAATTCAAACCCACCACCGTAAACAGCACAAGTAAAAAAATGAGGGTTATGCTACTCAACGCCAGAAGTTTAAATCTCAAAATGCATGCGCTCGAAGCACTCATAAGTATGGAGAATGTTGACATCTGTGCAGTAACTGAAACCTGTTTCAAGGCTCCAGAGAGCATTCCAGCACTACTGAGCTACAACTCATACCACAAATTTTGGCCACAGAACACAGACCAAAACATAAAATGAGGGGGTGTATCCATATTCATCAAGGATACTCACACCTCCAGGTTAGTGGCGCAGCATGATACCTCTGAGATCATCCATGTGCAACTAACATTGGGCAGATCTGCAATGCAAATTGTGGCCTGCTACAGATCACTCTCCATGACCCAGGACCACCACTCCGCCTTTCTGGAGACACTGGAAAACATAAAGGTCCTACTGAACACCCTGATATTGGGTGATTTCAATTACCCTACCATTAACTGGGAAAACTACTTGAGTACAAAGTCCCAGGCTCAACGCTTCCTAGAATTTATCAGCTCAAATGCCCTGGATCAGCTGGTAAACTCCCCTACCAGAAGCCACAACATATTGGACCTGGTCATCACTAACATGGGCGACAGGTGTTCCATACCGGAGGTCAACCCATCACTGGTTAGATCAGACCATAAACTAAAACCCTGGATGTCCACACCTGCCACCATCCCCAACCAAGGAAACCGCAGTGAAAAACTTTTCTAACGCAAACTTCACCTTACTTAAGGCAGATGTGGTAAGTTTCACAGCCCCCACGCTAAAGGATAACACTGCCCAAGATGCAAAATCCTTTACAATTGCACTCTATGAGCACCTACAAGGATGCATGGATCGTGCCATCCCTAGCAAGGCAAAGACTCACTCCCCTAAGAGAAGGAAACCTGTCTGGTGGACCCCTGCCATAAACAGGTTATACAACAGAAGGAGGAAACTAGTTCAGAAAAAAAGCAAATCCCAAGAAGGAAAGACATCCCTGATCAGTATCAGTAAGAAACTAAGGTCCCTCATAAAATCATCGAAGGCTAACTTCGAAAGAAAAATAGCCAAGGATTCGAATGATAACCACAAAGCCTTCTTTAGCTATATCAAGAATCTAAGTGGCAACTCACAGATATTCTCTGAGCTAGTGCAAAATAGCACAAAATATACTGAACCCACTGATATTGCCAACATCCTGGCAGAAAGATTCAGTACAAACTTCACCTCCCTCTCACCTTCAAAAGGGCCAACAACAATACCTGAAAATTGTAGTGTCCCAGAAATCACAGAAGGACAGGTGAAAACAGCCCTTTCAAAAGCCAAAAACACAGCATCAATGGGGCCAGATGGTGTCCCAGGCTGCGTCTTGCACGAACTACGGAACAAACTAACCCCCCACCTAAACATGCTGTTCAACCTCAGCCTCTCCACATGCTACATATCCATAGAATGGTGCACAGCAATGGTTATTCTGCTCCACAAAGGAGGGGCCACAACTGACCCTGGTAACTATCACCGCATAAGTTGGACTAGCCTGGTCTGCAAGGCTATGGAGCACATCATCATGGAACTCATTAACAAAGACATTGGGAACCTCCAAACACTTGACCTGACCCAGTTCAGCTTTGTTAAGGGCAGCTCATGCCTACTAAACCTGGTTGACTTCTTCGAGACAGTCACCAAGGCCATAGACGAGGGAAAGGTGGTTCACACAGACTACCTTGATCTCGCCAAGGCGTTTGACACCATTCCTCACTTGGGTATTATAGAAAAACTCACCAGCCTGAACATAAACCCCTATGTTACAAGATGGGTTGCCAACTGGCTTACAGACAGAACTCACATGGTAAGAATAGTGGGCTCCAGGTCTGACTCTAAACCAGTCACAAGTGATGTCCTACAAGGCTTGGTTCTGGACCCCTACTGTTCGGCATATATTTCTCAGAAGTACAGGCAAACACAGGAGGACTATGGCTAATCATGTTCGCCGATGACTGCAAACTGGGAGCCATAACTGACTCTCCGGATGACACGGACATCCTTCAAAAAGGCCTTATTGAGACAGACACCTGATGTCAAAGTCATGGCCTCAAACGAAATGCCAAAAAATGCATAGTCATCCCGTTTGGGAAAAACAAAACACCCATGAATTACCACATAGGCGGCAGCTCCCTTAATACAGAAGAGGCAATAAGGGATCTGAGGACCCAAGTAGATAGTAATCTCTCCTTTGACAATCATATTGCCAAAGTAGTTAGAAAATCCTTCTATGTGGCCCATCTAATTACTAAGGGGTTCGCATCTAGAAATAAAGAGGTTATAGTGCCCCTCTACTCGTCATTCATCAGACCCATTAATGCCCCATTTGGGATGTACCTCATAAGACACTTCCAACAGCTGGAAAGACCACAAATCACTTCACCAAGAGGATTACTGGCTTCAAACATATGTCCTATGCAGCCCAACTGAAAAAACTCCAGCTGTACTCAGTGGCATATCTCTTACTCAGAGGTGATCTCTGCCTGACGTACAAAGCCATGTCCAACTCAGAATTGATGGACATGCTCCACCTAAAGAAATCCAAGTCACTGCAAGCCACGCGATCTAATGAGCTAAACATCGCCACAACAATAAATAGAACATTCTGGAGGGATAGATTCCTGTCACAGAGACTCCCCATGCTTTGGGACAAAATTCCTAACTACATTAGGCAGAGCCCCTCACTAACACTCTTCAAGAGAAGCCTTGATGAGTGGATGGGTAACAGAAAATACACCCCTACGTTCACTTCGTTGGCTCTGCTTGACAGAGACTTAGTTAATTAATCAATGAGGCAGCAAAAGCTGACACACTCTGGCTAGGATTAAAAATGCCCTTGGGCAGATAGCCTAGTATCTACCTATGAACCTATGAACCTATGAACCTATGAACTAATTACATATTCAAGTTGTGCACTGCGTTTATCCATAAACAAGTGCAGTTTCAGGAAGCCATGTAAAGCAACACAGATAATAGTGGAATTGTGTGGAATGCCATATTTATTACCAGTGCGTAATATATAGCTATGTATATGATCCAAACACAGTACAGGACAGTGTAGATTGTGAAATCCCATTCCTAGCATTCTGTATAAATGTGCAAATGATCTGTAAGGATACATGGGTTGCCATGTAAAATAAACACTTAGGTGAAGCAACCTAATGCACAGCAGATGAGGACATGTTAATGGAAGATGTTTGTAGCAGCAACACCAATCACATATCGATATGGTGCAGTAGGGACTTCACAGCGAAAATGTGTATTATGGACTGTCACACAAGGTGACATAACAATGGTGAAGATGTCTTTGTGAGATAAGCATCCTTACATGAACAATAGGACATCTATCAGGGATGTTATATACAATTGGGCTAGGGTGTATATTCAGAAGCTATACAAAATGGTTTTCCTGAATATGAGTGTAATCTTAGCAGAGGTCTCCAAAACGTGGGACACAGGTAAAGGTTCATGGACAACAGTGAAAGAAGCACATACAACCATGGACAATATCAGAATAATACCACCAGTAATCTCATGTCTCTGACATAGCATATGTGATACTGAGTGATCAGAGATGGTTCTGCACATGCACACTTGTACAACTATTATGGCATGTCAGGAATCTGTAAGGTTAATCACGCACACTGTCCTGACTGCAACATCTGCTGGAGATGTTAGGAAGGACACTGCTATACCTGACATAGGCTATAGGCTAGTTGGGTATATATATATATATCTATGGAGCACAATCCACACTGTCATGAATATTACCCATGCTATAAATGTTGTCAAACAGATATGTATATACTGTGTGCATCACTGAAACAAGTATTAGTCATGAATCTGGAGTAGCAACTTGATGGAGTTTCACACCATCAAACAGTAATGTTTATGCAACAACAAAAAAAGATGTGTGAAAGCTCACTGTGGCAAAGGTGGTACACTTCAGTTATTACTTCTGTTACATATAACTGAAAGATGTGTAGTGAGGTGCAGTAAGAAGGGTGCATTGTACTAACTTATTGGTGTGGTGAAGGCTGTGAACTATGGAGATATTATGGCCTTTGATGTGGGTGTCCTTCACATACTCAGTAGTTGTGTTACATACAGGGAGTGGCCAGCATGCTGGTGGATGTTCCCCATACCACCTACCCCAGGACATAGGTCACACACCTATTGGTCTGATTATAGGGTGTGATGTTTACATTATCCTTGGGTTGTGTGTTTGTTTTCATGAGGTAACAAATCCCCCCATGTTTTTGTTTCATTGGAGATGTTGTCATGGCTGTAGCTGCAATCTTTGTTGATTATTGATGTTGTCTGTATTATACTAATATCACAGTTGGAGTCAATGTTTTCCCACATTCTGTAGTCCTTCAGACAGCTGTTTGGACACAGGATGTGTATGTCATTTATGACTTATGGGACTTACATAATGGACAGGCAATGGCCTAGCTGACAGCCCTGATGTACAGACCACCCCATTAGCCTGATGAGCCTGGTCTGCAAGGCCATGGAACGTATCATTTTGGAGATTATAAACAAAGACATAGGTGACCTCCAAACCTTGGACCCCACTCAGGTTGAGTTTGTAAAAGGTAGATCATGTCTACTAAACCTGATTGACTTCTTTGACCCAGTCACTAGAGCCTTAGACGAGGGCAAAGTAGTGCACACAGCATATCATGAACTCCCCAAGGCTTTTGATACCATCTCCCACTCTGGAATTATAGATAAACTCACTAAACTGGGCATAGATCCCAATGTCACAAGATGGGTGGCCAACTGGCTCACTGACAGAACCCACACAGTAAAAGTAGCCGACTCCAAGTCCGACTTCAGACCAATCATGAGTGGAGTACCACAGGTTTCGGTCCTGGATCCTCTCCTGTTTGGCATCTACTTCTATGAAGTGCAGGCCAACACAAAAGGTCTTTAGCTAACAAAGATTGCAGATGACTGCAAACTGGGAGCCATAATAGAATCACCTAATGATGTAGACATTCTAAAAAAGGGCTTCACAGAGACAGATGCTTGGTGTCAAAGTCATGGCCTCAAGCTCAATGACAAGAAGTGCATTGTCATTCCCTTTGGGAAAATCTTGGTACCCATGAACTACCACATAGGTGGTAGCTCACTAAACACTGAAAGTGTGATAAGAGACATCGGGAAACAGGTGGACCTTACTCTCTCCTTTGATAACCACATCACCACAGTAGTCAGGATATCCTTCTACATGGCACACCTCATCAGAAAAGGGTTCTCCTCTAGAAAAAAGAAGGTCATTGTTCCTCTTTACTCATCCCTCATTAGACCCATTATAAAGTACAATGCCCCATTTGGCATGTATATCACAAGACACCTACAACAATTGGAAAGGCCACAGAAATACCTCACTATGAGGATTACTGGCCTCAAACAGATGCCATATGCAGACCATCTCAAAAAAATCCATCACATATCACCTACTCAGAGGCGATCTCTGCATAACATACAAAGCTATGTCAAACCCAGAGCTGTTGGACATGCTGCACTTAAAGAAATCCCAATCTCCCCAAACCACATGCTCCAGGGACCTAAACCTTGTCAGCACAATAAACAGAACCTGCTGGAGGGATAGATTCCTGTCCCAGAGACTTCCCATACTCTGGATCAAACTACCCATTCATGTCAAGCAATGCTCCTCATTGGCCCTCTTTAAGAAAAACCTTGATGACTGGATGTGAACTAGAAAATTCACCCCAGGGATCAGTTCTATGACACTGCTTGACAGGAGCACCGGAAAATAATTTTCTTGGGTGGCGAAAGCCAGGGAACCTTTTTGGCTATGCTTATATAGGCTCCAGGACTGATAGCTTAGTACTTGCCTATGAACCTATGAGTACAATGCCCCCTTTCGGCATGTACCTTGCCAAGCAAATGCATCAGTTGGAGAGAGCACAGAGGTTCCTGACAAGGAAAATCCAGGGTCTCAAACAGCTATCCTATACAGATAGGTTAAAAGCCCTGTCCCTCTACTCAGTCTCATACAGTCTGCTCAGAGGTGACCTGTGTCTGGCATACAAGGCCATTTCTGACCCAGCCTTGATGGAGTTGCTGCATATCCGTAAGACAAACTCCACTCATGCAACACACATGCAAGGCCTTAACCTGGTCTGTGACATTAATAGAACTTGTTGGTGGGATAGATTTGTGTCCCAAAGACTCCCCTTTCTGCGGAATAGACTCCCTGTCCATGTCAATCAGAGTACCTCTCTAGCCCTCTTTAAAAGGAACCTGGATGACTGGATAGGAAACAGAAAATATAAACCTGGGATCCCACCTATGTCCCTGCTGGCCAAGGGGAACAGGCGCTGACTTTGAAGGAACATGGACAAAATTCTTGGCTAGGCTTATAATGGCCTCTGAGCCAATAGCCTAGTATCATACTATGAACCTATGAACCTATGAGATATAGGTCACTTCACACATTTCACCATGTTTAGATGCCATGTATGTGATGCTGTGGCCTACCCAATTGGTGATGTAGGAATTTATGGTCATATCTGACAGCACTGAAGGAATACCCCACTGTGGATTTGTGTCAAACGCGTTGGGTTTTATAAGTTCAATAGGATGATACTTTTGTCATCATGCATGCCTCTAATGACTACTTTGAGAACACCTAACAGATGTAACAGACATGATGTAGTATTTACAGCTCACACAGGTCTATTGCACACAACTGGGATATTACTATTGTCCAGTTAGAAAATGTCATTCAGAGACATGTTGGTCTACCTCACAGATAAGGAGAGTCAGAATGTGTTGATACATCCAACTCAGGTGGATGCATGTTGATGTACACCCATCTATAGGAACATAGTCTGTGTGGAAGGTGTGTTGATTTGTGTATTCAACCATGTCAGAAAGGTGTATGGGCTGAGTCACACTATAGGTTATCAGTGATGTTGCCACAGCCCAGTCATTATGTGCAATAGGCCTGTATGAAGGTAAGACAGTACATACTGGCTATCCTGATCTTACCTAGAGTTTGGACACTATCCCCTATGTAGATATCATTAACAAACTCTCCCAGATTGGGATTAATCCTTATGTCACTAGACGGGTAACCAGTTGGCTCACCAACAGAAAACATACTGTAACAGTTGCTGAATCAACCTGTACCAGTAGAGCTGTCACCACTGGCATAACCAAGGGATCTGTGATTAGCCCTTTACTGTTTGGAATCTATTTGACAACTCAGTCTAAAGTATACAGCCTTTGGCTTACCACATTTGCTGATTCTTGCCTACAGGGTTCAATCATTCAGTCCATCTATAATGGTAACATAGTACAGGAGGGGCTAACACAGACAATGACTGGTGACAAAGCCACACAGTCTACAAATAAATACAAAATGTGTCTTTATTTTGTTCTTCAAAAAGTGGTATTCCTTGATAATTACAGCACTGACAACACTCACACTGTGCTAAAACCCAATGATGCAAGAGCTGGGAACACACACAGCAATCTGAACTTAAACCACCAAATGTCCACAGTGTTATTGAAAGCCTATGTTGTGCAGATCATAAGTCATGCCATCATATTCAGAACAGAGGATTATATAACAGATCTCTACTCGAACCTTATCAGAACACTAATAGAGTATAATGCTCCCTTTTGTACGTACCTCACTAGACACATGCATCAGCTGGAGAGACCACAGGTGTTTCTTCCCTAGAAAACACAGTTCTTACCAACCATGTCATGATGTGTGTGGATAGACTGAACCCATATCACTGTAATCTGTAGCATGTAGGATGAGGTGACTTCTGCCCGGCCTCCAGGCAAGTTTCTGACCTGTCCTCATGGGAATAGTGTACATCCACAAATCTGATATAGTTGATGACATTAGCAGTGTCTGATGAGGAGACTATGGTAGTAGCAGTGTCCCACATGCTGGTGTAAAAGGTTCTCTCTAATGTCAAGCAAGTGCACAGACATACACTCCCACCCACCCCTCAGTTGACTGTAGTGAGAACAGAAACCCCTGCCTATCTAAGTGCACAGACTACAGACCTCAGTACTTTACACAAGTGTCATTGCACAAGTTTGACTTTTACAGGGTTGCAGGAAAACTTATAGTGGATGAAGCAGTGGATATTGGAGAGAAGATTTTGGGAGGCCTGCATAGGTTCATAGTTTCAAAGATTCATAGGACATTACTAGGCTAATAGCCCTAGTGCCTTCACAAGCCTAGCCATGTAAAAACCCGAGTACCCTTATTGAACATAATTAGATGGCCATTGTAAGCAGAGTGATTTTCTGATCAGCATCAACTGCCCTTGTCCATGAGGGACATATGTATCACACCTTGGGTGAATTTTCAGTTACCCATCCAGTTGTCAAAGTTGGCTTGAATATGGTCAGTGAGGAGTTTTGTTTCACATGGAGTGGGAGCCTATTCCAGAGAAGGCAATTGCTGGGAGATATATCTGTTTCTCCAGCATGGTCAGTTTATGTCACAGGCTAGGTTGAGAACTCTGGAGCAAGTTATTATTGTCTCATTTAATGTATAGATGTCAGCATTTCCATTAGGGCAAGGTCTGAGACTGCACTGCAGTCAATGGCAGTTTGCCTCTCAGCAACCTGTATGATACTGAGTACAGTGACAGTGCTTTCAGTCTTTCCATGTATGTTATGTTTTGGAGGGCCTGGCTTCTGCTGGTCAGAAACATATGTGGTCTCTCCATTTGCTGCAGGTGCCTGGTGGTGTACATACAGAAGAGAGCATTGAACTCAATTAGTAATCTGATAAGGGTAGAGTAAAGCAGAGCTATGAACTGGGGGTCTTGGATGCAATGTCCTCATTTATGAGGTGCACAAAGTAGAATGTTTTTCTTACCACTATGTACACATGGTGATCAAAGTTTAGATTGCTTTCAACCTGTGTTCCAAAGTGTCACACCACTGAGTTTGAGCTTAGAGGGGTGCTATTTTTATTATAATTAGCAGGGGATACTTCTTTACCAAAGGGGATGATGAATCATTTTTTCCTTTAATTGTCAGTCCATGAGTTTGGCACCAGTCATTTGTCTGTGTCAGCCCTTTATGTAATATGTTTACATCATTGGGGCACTCTATATGATTGCACCCAGTTTACAGTCATTGCAAACTTGGTAAACCACAGGCCAGCTACCTTTGCCTGTACTTCATATAAATAGTTTCCAAACAGTAGAGGGCCCAGCACAGATCCTTTTGTGATACTCCACTGGTAACCAGTCTACTGGTCAAGGTGACCTCCCCAACTTTGACAGTATGCAGTTTGTGGTGAGCCAGTTGGCTATCCATCTAGTAGTGAACGGGTTAATCCCTTGATGGGACAGTTTCTGTATGATACATTAATGGTGGATTGTGTCAAAGGCCTTGGTTAAATCAAGATAGGTGGAATGTACTGTTTTCCCTCATCCAGGGCTTTGGTGACATTCTCAAAGAAGTCTACTAGGTTTAATAAGCAAGACCTACCCTTGACAAAGCCAAAGTGGGTCAGGTAAAGGGTTTGAAGGTCTCCATTGTTCTTGCGGATATGGTCCATGATGATTTTTCTGTCATAATGCAGATAATGATGGTTAGGCTTAGGGGTCAATAGTTCCTGGGGTCAGTTGATGGATGTGAAGGCATGTTCAACTGTGAAGATAGTTCTAGTTCTAGTTCTGCATGTTACTAGATTAATGTGCATTGCATATTACACAACATTTGTTATTAATTTATGTAGTGTAGCTGACATATTTGTGAGCAAGTACTGACAGACCAGAGTTGCAGTGCATGGGGGGGGGGCAGGAAATACATAGCTGCATTGTAAATATGTGGTATACTCTTAGATAGGGCCTTCATTTTATGTTTCCACATGTAGTTTCATGGCATGAAGAGTAATTGCACAGTAAACAGCACTAATACATGCTAATAGTGACTTTGCATAGTGGAACAGAGAACCACGGGTTTGTGAGAAGATGGGCAAAGTGCTTGCACATGCAAGATACACATTTCAATTACTTTCCCTGTTTGCGCATAGTTAAGCAGTACTTAAATGCAGGCCTCATTGCTAAAATTCTGAGAGTTATTATTGTGTGTATGAAATATACCTGCTGCTTAGCTCATTCTGTGGCAGCAGGTGTAAATGCATTTATATATTTCTTTTTCAGCCCAGATGACACTGGCTTTGAATCCAGGTGTATGTAATACTTTTAAATAAACAGCGATAATGCAATGACATTATTCTTTATAGTGCATGCATTATATGTTATTGTGTGCTTTGATGTAGTGCAGCTGGATTAAGCAGCATTGCTCAAAGCTAACTGCAGCATTGTAGAGTCGCTCACCATTGCTTGGTATTGGTGTGCGATGCTAAACTCTGTGCAAACATAGAGGCCAAAAAGTGAAGGGATCCATTGCTTTGTATAATACTTATGCTTGTTGTGTATGATTCTATTTTTGATCAGATTATGTGTGTTAAATGGGGTAGATAGGAAAGTGGTAAACTGGGGAGCAAGTAGGGGGAAGAACAAAGGGAAAGCAATACAGGAATGTGCAGGAGGGAGGTAGGAATGAACCATAGTTATCCATTTCTTTTGGACAGTCACCTCCAGAAAGAGTAGTGACAATGAAGTAATCATGTTGTATAGCTAACTGTACCAAATCAAGTGTGTCAAGAAGACATGTGTGCAAAATGGAGAGCTATGTATGGGATAATTTTTTTTTTGCAGGACAGATGCCCATTTTTGGATGACATGCAGACATTTTGATGAGACATAATAGAAAAAAATATATAAGGGTTGGAGTGAGAGGAGAAAAAGATATAAAATTAGTATCATCATATGTGACATACAATGAATTAGCACACTTATACAACTATTTTACCTGAAGTATTATATTTAAGTATACACCCTAAGAACAACACACTATATCTGCTATAGATTGCTGAAAGTAATCATTGAAATGTGCATATATTGCACATACACTTGGTTCAGTTATACAGATTACAGTTAAAGGCAGGGCATTTATGCCACTTGTATAGAATTGTATGTAATATTGTTAAAGAAATGCAGTATTCCGTAGTTGTTACTTCTGGTATTTGAACCCACAACCTCTGACTAAATTCTTATACTTGACTCCTAAAGTTAGTTTATTATACAGACTAATGCATGCATACTTGCTTTTGTAGTTAGGATATGCATGCTCATTTTGCTACACCTGCATGAAAAAAAGGAAATCTATCTTTAACTTTTAAAGCTACAATAATACTTCTCTTGTGCTGCATACATACCACTTGCTTCCCTCAGTGTCTCAATTCAATCAGCATGAACCCGGCAATTAAACTAGTTTGGCATTAGCTCTGGAAAGAACAGAAAAGAACAGAAGAGCATTAGGCATACCAGCCTTGGCTATACTTAGCTTTCTATGTATTACAAGTACTCTCTTATTATCATACTTACACAGCTGGGATGTCAGCAATTTGAAATTCAATCAAACCACTGGATGAGAGGATCCTTCTTGCACCACTATAGGTCATTAAAATGATGCCTACACTGTTCTCTGGTGCATGGCATGCCAGTAGCACTGGATACAGCCTGAACTAAACTAATCCAACTGCCAGATTTAATAAACTCCATGTAGGAATAGTGAAAGCCCCACACGGAGTGTACTGTGGCCATGTCTGCAGCTCCCCCTTGGCAGCTCGCCTTGCATATTAATGAAGGCTTGCTAATGAAAGAGAGCCATGTACTTGGTTACTGAATCAGTGTAGGGGGTGTGTTACAATACCATGCTGTATGGCACTAAAATATTAACTTAATGTGTGTCCTTACCCAGTTGTAAAATGTATACGTGGGGGATGTGTTACAGTGTCAGTAACACAACCTTGTACTCTCACAGTGTCATATGGCAGTGAAATTAAATGTGAAAATGTATTGTCCCTTTTATTTATTTATTTTTTATGTTTTTGTGTGTTTGTGTGGCACAGCCTGGTGCTTAGCAACAAACACATGCCAAACATCTAAAAATAGAAACCGGATGCTTTTAATTCTAATAGAAAAGGTCATGTTTAAGCATAGCTGAGCAGGTTTGTGCGGCATGGCACGGTGCTCAAAAGTGCTTAAACATAAATGAAAGGTATATAGAACAGTATAGCTCTGATCACCATATCCTCAGTAACTGAATAGTTAGAGTGACATCCTGAGGTGCAGGGTTTGAATACTGGCCATTCAGCTTTGTACATGCGATAGGGAAATGTTGAAGATGTTTTGTATGTATACATTAAAATTTGTTAATCAGGTTAGTCCAGCTTCACCAGAACCCATTTTCAGTGTAGACCCGAGTATAAAAGCCCCAGGTACACACAAGTGGCCAATACATTAAAATTCACTACCAGATAATGTAGTGAAATGCATATGTTTAGGGGATATAAAGTAAAATAGATAGATGTAATAATAAATTATCATTAATGAACAAATACTTTCAATAACTGTTTTTTTAATAACTCTGGTTTGCCCATAGCTAAGCACTGCTAAGCAAAGCCAAGCAATGCTTAAACAGGAGCTGTTTTAGCAGTACTTAGCAATGCGCAACTCCGCTTGGCTGGTTTGGGCACTGCTAAGCAATCCCAGGTTAAGTAGTCCTCAGCTCAATTAAGCAGATTTGTGCACCACTAAGCATTGCTAAGCATTTCCAGTTTAAGCACTGCTCAGCTAAGCTTAATGGGTTTCCACAGTGCTAAGACTTGCTTAGCATTTTTAAAAATGGTCCAATGGCTGCAAAGGGTGTAAAGATAGCCTTATTTAAGCTGCACAGGTGGGAATACACCCAGAACCTGTTGGAGTTTAATAATTGCAGGAGCTATGGCTGGAGTCAGAGAGGGAGCACGCTTCCAGACTCAGCACTGGGACATGTTGGAATCCATGGTCATGGTTGGGTTCCTCATCAAAGACAGGGTGACAGACTGCTACAGGGCTAGTACCAGGGCTCTGAATACAAGTCCAAGGCCTGGGACCATGTGGATCCAAGATGCTCTGGACCAGAATGCACCACATGTTTGCATGTATAGGAGCCAGTGACCAAATTGTAGTATGAATATCTGATAGACAGGTATGCATAATGTTGTGTTTTCCCCCACAGCTGCAGAGGAAAGGGCTCGCAACCTGGAGGCCCATGCAGGGTGCCTGGCCAGGATGCACTGAGAGTGTGGTGAGTACAGATATATCTCACAATATATAATAATCTAATTAAGAAAAAGTACAGTAGTAACTACCAGTAGGTATAGTGTGTTGTGAGTGTACTGCAATTAATGTGTACATAGACCTGGGCTGATATAAGTGAGTATTGTCATAGCATGGGTTTAAGTGGGGATAAGTGCAGCTTAGCATCACAGTGCATCATGCAAACCCACTTAAAATGGCTTTAGTCACCTTATCTAATTCTGACATTGTTCTGCAAATTAATAAAATAGCCAATCCTGCCAAGTCTCAAACCCATGACCCTCTGAACTACAGCATAGTGCATTAGCCCACTAGGCCAACTCAGCTCTGGGGAATTAATTGTGTTCCTATAAATATATATCATGCAGTACAGTGATGCAACATTAGGAAAAATATACACCCCTGCCTAGTCTCAAAACCAGGACCCGCTAAACTACAGTACAGTGCAGCAGATCACTAGGCCAACTCAGCTCTGAAAATTGCCGCTGTTTCTGTAAATATATCATGCAGTGCAGTGATGTAACATTAAGAAAAACATGCACCCTTATAAAGTATTGAACCCATGATCCTCTGAACTATAACATAATGAATTAGACCACTATTCCAACTCAACTCTAGAGACGTACTGGTGTTTTTACAAAGATATCCTGATTACTAGTGACACTAATACATATAATGTGATAAATGACAGCATACTTGGGCCTGTGATGCAGATACCAAGCCATTACACAGCCAAAGACATGTTAATGGATTGACGGGAAGCCTACAATATCAGGTAGAGCTGACAACTGCACAGACTATTGCAGACTGCCCATGGCTGTGTCACCTATTTATGGCATGGTTGTCATCAAACCTATTCTGTGTGGTGAAATACTGGCAAGTCAGTGCAGATTGAGGTTACAAAAGCATGACAGACAGGTCAGTGTCACACGTCATACCGACCTTAACACACATGTTGATGTGAATCCTGTGTAACACACTGTATGCATGCACATATGTCTTGCAACTACACCTCCCATAATAATGACTCAGTAGCTCAAGCTGTTAAATCCCTAGCATGTCTGACACCTGGACACCCACAGTTCAGGCCCACAGTTTAGTCTGTTGCATGACAACTACATGCTTGTCAGTATAAGACAGAAATAACTGAGCCCTGCAATGTGCAGCAGAACTGGTTGCTACTACCACAGTCCCTGCCACCCACAGTAGCACATAAAAGGCCTGGAGGGTGGGATACATGTCACAAATATGAATACATGTCCTAAATGTCCCCTACTACTCTCTGGATGACACTACTCCTTAACATATGCACCAGAGACACATGCCTCACCTGGACTGTTATGGGTACCCTCACCCTGACAATGCTGTGACTCAAGAGCTTATATTGTTCCTCACTGACATAAATAGCTTGCTGTTCCCCAATGTCTTCACAATTCCCAGTATGACTCCTGGGCAGAATGCAGCAGCTGCGTCCTGCTACACATGCAGCAGTATGTTCAGCTACCTGCTACATATCTACCATGCCTCCCAAACACCTAGAACAGGGCATCCACACAACAACCATACATAAAGGGTTGGGGTAATGTTCCAGTGACAGGGACATGTGTCACAGTCTCCCCCTAGCAACATACACAGCTGACAGACCAGCATCAACTGCAGCAGCATGCACTTTCAGATAGAAATGATGTATACCATTCACATCTGCCTGTCTCATTACTGATCCCAACACACATTGTTAAACAGTAACTTGCCACAGAATCAGAAACTCTGTTAACAATGGCCAAACATAGCATGCACAGCTGTGGGCATAACACATCAATCCAAACAATGAACACTATTTCTACATACCCTCTGTGATGCTGTAGCTCCCATACCTCAATAATGCCCTCCTCACAGGCCAGGAAAAGGGCCAAGACCTACATGAAGGCCTTAATTGAAGCACTGTGTTGCCATGGCATTGGCTATTGGTAATGCAACTCAGCTGTTCTGGATGCTATTAGCAAGTGTGAGTCACAGATTGATGCACAGGCAATCAGCTGTTCATGATCATTCCCTACAAAAGGCAAGTTGCTGGCTATGGTAAAGAGGTCTGTGACTTTCTTCATAAAGACAGACTGTGATTTCCAAGGACAAATACCATTGGATTTCTGCTCACAAAGGAATACAGAACTATACCAGGTATTTTGTAGAGATAACCATGCAATGGAATGCAGATGGGGGGATGCAGGCATGGGAAATAGGACTTTCAACAGTAGGTCTCAACAACATATCTTGGAATGACATGTTGCTGTTACTCTGCTGTCCAGCACCTACAGCCTAGCCTTTTGACTCTGTCTGCAGTGACATAGATCGCAGCTCTGGCCCCTGAGTCCCCCCCAGCAATGGTCAGCTCACATAAAAATGCTACTGAATTGTCTGTTGTACAACAGGGACAGTAACTACTGGTGGATACAGTTGGCATATCACATCATGTACTGTCAGTGAGCCCCTCTCCCTCTGTGAATGTCATACAGGGTTAGCTCACAGATTGTCCAGGTGTCTCTGACTGTTCCTGACATAGTCTGGCTAGGTAACTGTGTACTCCACACCTGTATCTCATTGCCTGACAGCCATGGCTAGCATACATGGTGACCCCCTGCAGTAGCACAGCAGGTCATAGGCAATAGTAGTGGGGGGACACAATCTCTGGCTCAGCAACAGTGTGTACATATTTATTGTACAATGTAAGAGAATGAATACAGTAACAGATATTAATGTACCATTACTGTGTTCTGAGGGGTCTGGCATGTCACAGACACATTCCCCACACTCTGGGACAACCATTACATATTGTCCAACTTGTTTCCAGACACCCATATTTGTCTGGCATTGGGTCCACATATATCAGGCACATGTACACATTCCACAAACATCTGGGTACTGCAGATGTCGGAAACCTATGAGGAGGAAACCTTACACAACATATGCACTGCTCTCAGGTATTGTGTAGCAGAGCTGTTGCTGGAATGTCCACATGCACTTGTAGTACCACTCACATATTTGTCAGATGTTGGCTGCATAACATGGTACTGTAACACTGGCCATAGGGGACACACCACAGTCAATAGCAGTGATGTGTGTGGACATATAACAACACTGTCTGTCTCAGCACACAGGCCATAACTGGTATACCTAGGACCATAATAGGTTACTACGCTCTGAGCCCTGCGCCCCCATATACCTAGGCCACATATTAACCCATGTGTATGCAAGGCAGCACCTGATGCCCCAGTCCAACAGATACACAGGTGGTATCCCAAGGGTATATGTGCAGTTAACCATCCAGTTATCCAGGTTCTGCCTGTAAAGGTGTAAATGGCTACCCTCCCTGATGTGGACAGGGTGACCATTCTGAGCCACTAAGAAGACTGGTTGATGTCACACACCAGGTTGAGGGCGTGTGTGTGTTAAAAGAGTGGAGCTTGAATTGCACTAGTGCAGCAGTAATAACGATGTGGTGCTCATGATTGTCTTGCATTCCAGACAGAGGACACCTCTGAGGAGTATGTAGGAAACTGGGTGGAGGGTTGGGCTTATAGCCTACCTGTGTATGGTAGATGTTTGAGGTCCTGGTACTTCCTGGTGGGGAACCTCTAAAATGTCCCCAGCTGCTGCATGTGCTGTGTGAGATGAATGATGAATGGTGCATGTTACACAATAATGGGCATTATTGTGGAGAATACAGGGATGTTAGGAGCCCATAACCCTGGATAACGTGCCTGTAAGTCAGGGGTGGCCCGTGCTATTGGACTGCCGGACTGCAGCCCCCTCAACAAAAGAATTAAAAAGAAATTAAAAAAAAAAAGAAAAAAAATTTAAAAATTCATGGACTTAAGATGCGCAGTAGTCCAGACTACTGCGAGTCTACTGCGCATGCTCCAGGCAGTCCGGCAGTCCAGGTAGGGAAACATGAGGAGACATCTGTGCACTTTTAAAATACACAGACTCGCTGGGAAAATGCGTCGGGGCTGGACTGCAACACCAGCAGTCAGTCTCTCTCATCAGGAAGGGTTTGGATTGCGGGAATCTCGCGGGTCTTTGGATTATTGCGCGGGCACATTTGGATTACGTTATGGAGAATGGGCAGCAAGGACAGGTAAGTGTGTTAATTAGTACTGTTTAGAATGGTAGGGAAATGTGTGAATTTATGCCTATTGTATGATGGAGTGGGACTTGTAGGGAAGTGTGTGAATGAAGTTATGCGTGTGTGTGTGTGTGTGTGTGTGTGTGTGTGTGTGTGTGTGTGTGTGTGAGAAAATGCCCCAGGTGCTCATGGTGGTGTGGTAGGGAATACCTCAGGCTTGAACCCTGTACCCTGTATGCAGGTGTTAAAGACTTGAGTTCCCTACCCACCACCATTTGTAAAAAAATTGCAGATTTTTGCCTCATATTTGATCTGATCTGTTCCTCATAATATCTGTGGTTTGTAAATGTTGCAATGCTTGATATTTGATGGTGTAGTAGTAGCATTGTTGCCTCACAGCTACAGGTTCTCAGGTTTGATTCTTGGCTGGGGTTCCTTCTTTGTGGGGTCTGTATCTTCTCCCTGTGTTTGTGTGGGTTTGCTTTTGTGTCCTCCCATGTTACAAAGACATGTCTGCATTATTTCTTCCTGGGCCTCTGAATTTTTTTTTGTTCCAAGTCAGACTGTCCTGATTAACAAATGTTAAATAAAATTGACAGGCATTTGAATTTCAGACTTCAGGTTTCTGAATGTTTAATTTCTTGCATATTTGATGGTGCAGTGGCAGTATTGTTGCCTCATAGCTGCAGGATTTGTGGTTTGATTCTTGGCTGTGGAGTCTCCATCTTATCTCTGCGTTTGTGTGGATTTGCTCTGGTATCCTGCCATTTTACAAAGACGTGTCTACAGTATTTCTCCCTGGGCCTCTGCTGAAAATTGTTTTTGTTCCATCAGAAGTAAAATTGACAGGCATTTGAATTTCAAACTTCATAGTCTTCAGAAAATACATAGTAAAACAACTTTTTATTCTAGCAATAAATATATAGTAACACAACCTTTTATTATAGCAATTTTTTAAGTTTATAAGATAACTATTTGAAATTTTTCCTTATTTTTGGGACTGTAATACCCTGTTAGTGGCTTTGTCCAGGTTTTTTGTGCTAAGGTTGACAGCTATGGCAAGAACTGAATTCACTGAATATGTTTGAGGGCTGTATTCCCTCATTACTGGGTTTGTCCAGGTGTTTTGTGCTAAGAGGTTGACAGCTATGGTGAGAACTGAATTAATTAAATGATAGCCATTTAAGTTTCAGTCTTCCTCTCATTCACAAAACAGCTGATTTGGCGTAGTGGTATGTTGCTCTTGACTGTTTTGCACAGGGACCTTGTCTGTAAAATGTACGGTGGTAACACAGCATTTTTCTTTCACAAAGCAGGTGATTTGGCATAGTGGTATGTTCTGACTCTTTTTTGCACAGGGACTTTGGCAGTAAAATGTATGGTGGTACCATGGTAACACAGCATTTTATTCTAGCAGCTTTCCAAGATTATACAAGCAATGTTTAATGTGTCCCTGGTTTTAGCCCTTTTGACCCACCCCAATAAATTTGGCTTTTTCCAGACTTCTTGTGCTGCGAAGTTGAGATGCAGTTGAGTATTGAGCAGATTTTACAAGGAGCTGAGAGCAACAGGGGAAAAGAAGTTTAGTGCTAATAGCACAACAGGCTGTGTGCTTGCTTTTGATGCAGAAGGTTGTTGGTTCTACTCCCATAAGGGGTGAATGCTGAAAGTTAAGATACTAATTATGAGCCTGTTATCAGTTTGCCATCCATTTCCTATTGCAATATTACTAGCTTATTTTAATGTAATTTAGGCAATTTATTCCACAGGGCATCAGACACTTTATTGTTCGATGAAACCATGAAATATAAAGGTGATTGCTAGCACCAACCTCTTCATTACAGATTTATTTAACGTGGAATTATTTAGATGACTTTTTTACTACTTCAGAGATTGTGCATATTTACTGATAATGGTGGACTGTAGAATTGTGCAGATTTACTGATAATAGTGGACTGTAGAAGTTTGAGTAGACTTTTATGATGGAAATGTTCTGAATTGGACAGTTTTGTTTCATTGTTTACTGGAAAAATGTTCAAAGCAATAGGAAGGTGTATCAAAGAGCACATGTATGTTTCATATGCAAGGGGCCTATGATTTAAAAACAGCCCGGAATTAATTTTTATCTGCCACGAGTAAAATGTATTTTCTTTGAATGTGGATTTTAATGTTGTTTCAGTGAATGTGAGTTTCAAGGGCAGAGAAGGTTTAATGCCAAGTTTGTTATGTCTTAGTGTTTGCGCTGTAAAATGCAAAAATAAAACTTTCAAATGAAGTTCAAATCATCATAGAAGTAAATCAGTATGCACATTAGTGTTTATGGTAAATGGAGTGAAATAGCAAATTAATAGATCATTGGAATGTCTGCAGGCAGGCTCCATTCGACCAGGGTTTTGTGAGGGGGAAGGGCGGCAAACTTAGACAGCCCCAGCTGAACCATACCTCCCAACTGTCCAGATTTTCAAAGAATGAATAGATGTTTTGCTTCTTATTTTTGATTTGTTCCTCATAAAAAATTGTGGTTTTCTGGCAAATCATTTAGGAATTAAGTCACTAAATAATGACACACCTAGTTTCAGACTTCATAACCTTCAGAAAAATGCATGCTAAAGTAAGACCTGTTCTATCAACTGTCCCAGTTTATAGAAGAGCATTTTTTAGTACTGTTTATATGTTCCCCCCAATATATCTGGCCTCGTCCAGATTTATTGCATTAAAAGGTTGAGAGGTACATGCAAATAAATTGCTTTATAGAATTAGGCATAGCCAAACCTCTGAACTGTCCCTGATTTTGACTCAAAATGTTGCTCTTCCCCTAATGATCCCTCTGCAAAATAGCAATTTTGGAAGAAAACATGGAGGGTTTATAATTAAGAAATAACTGTAATAATCAGATTACTTTTATTTCAGAAATGCATGTAGATTATTTTATTTTGTCAGCTGCTCAAGTTAGCAGTACTAATATTAAAGTGTCCCTTCTTTGACAGGTTCCCAGCTGTATTGTGTTGCTATTTTATATTTTTACATCACATTTTTGGTCCATTTTTCATAAAATTGTGTTTTTGGCAAATTAGTGACAAATAATTAAAGACTGAAGTTAGAAAATAATGACAGACATTTGAGTTTCAGATTTCATACCATTCAGAAAATTCATACTAATGCAAGACCTCTATTAGCTTTCTAAGGTTATAAGAGCGATATTTTAAAATTGTCCTTATTTTTGGGCCTTTGTCCCATTTCTTTGTATGGCTTTGTCCAGATTTCTTGCTCTGAGGTTGATAGGTGTCAGGGCCATCACAAGTCAGCCAGAGACATTTCAAACTGTCATATACTTGTTACACCCCACTCCCCATGTAGTGACTCTGGATGTGTCAAGCAAGGCAAGGAGTAGTTATGCAGTGTAAATGTGCAGAGAATCCCACCCATCCAAGGTAGACACAAGTACTAGAGTGGCTTTTCATCTGTCCTTGATTTTGCAGAATGGTCTGGTTTCTGTCATATTTTTGTACTGTTGATTTATGCTTATTACTCAAAGTGCCTGTTGCTCTCTGTTTAAGTAGCAATACTTTAATGACCATCAGGTAAGCTTGGCTGAGATTGCAAGATGCAAGTAAGCTTTAATAAGCATACTGTTAAAGAATTGCCAACATTGAAAGCCTTTCTGTTGCCATGTAGAGAATACTTAACTAGATAATGTATAAGCCTTGGGTATTGAAATGCATATGCCAGTATTTGTAATAAAGGACAGAATTACATTATTTTAAGAGTCTCATTACACTTGGAGACTTACAGACATCTCTGCAGGCTTTAACCATAAACCGAATGCCAATCGCGTGGTCTATAACCTGTACAGTAATCCTTTTAAGCAATGTATCTTGAGCTTATTTCTTGTTTGCTTTTCATTTTTTACTTTGATCATGTTTTCCCCATGAAACAAGTAGATGTCAGGCAGCAGGTCTTTTTTTGGATAAGGAACATTTTTACAAGTTGGGGCATCAGAGATTTCTACTTTCAGCATGTTACTTGTTACTTTAATAAAGCTGAATATAAATTATAATTAGAACTGCAGTGCAAGAAGTGGTTTGAGTTGAGTGCTGCTTGTTTTTCTTATACTTGATTTTGACTGGCATTCCATTAATGCATTTAAAAAAAAAGTAATTTATTTTTTCATGCCTCACAACCTTTTTTATTTCCATCTAGATATTAAGCTGTCATGCAGCCAAGGCATTGAAATATTTTTATTCTTCTACACTTCATTTTGTCTTGATTGGACTCTCATGACAACTGTTTTGCACCCAGTGCAGTATATTTAGTTTTTGTGGTTTGCTACTACAGGTGTTTGTGTGTGTGGCAGGGGAATGCCTCAGGCTTGAACCCTGTACCTTGTATGCAGGTGTTAAATACCTTAATTCCCTACCCACCACCATTTGTGAAAAAAACTGCAGATTTTTGCCTCGTGTTTGATCAGATCTGTTCCTCATAATATCTGTGGTTTGTAAATATTGCAATGCTTGATATTTGATGGGGCAGTTGTAGCATTGTTGCCTCACAACTGCAGGTCCTCATGTTTGTTTCTTGGCTGGGGTGCCTTCTTTGTGGGGTCTTCATCTTCTCCCTGTGTTTGTGTGGGTTTGCTTTTTGTGTCCTCCCATGTTACAAAGACATGTCTGCATTATTTCTTCCTGGGCCTCTGAATTTTTTTTTTTTTGTTCCAAGTCAGACTGTCCTGATTAACAAATGTTAAATAAAATTGACAGGCATTTGAATTTCAGACTTCAGGTTTCTGAATGTTTAAGTCCTTGCATATTTGATGGTCCAGTGGTAGTATTGTTGCCTCACAGCTATAGGTTTTCTGGTTTGATTCTTGGCTGGGGTGCCTTCTGTGTGGAGTCTGCATCTCCTCCCTGTGTTTGTGTGGATTTGCTCTGGTGCCCTGTCATTTTACAAAGATGTGTCTGCAGTATTTCTCCCTGGGTCTCTGCTGAAAATTGTTTTTATTCTGTCAGCAGTAAAATTGATAGGCATTTGAATTTCAGACTTCATGTTCTTCAGAAAATACATAGTAGCACAACCGTAACACAACCTTTTATTCTAGCAATTCTCTAAGTTTATAAGATGAATATTTGAAATTTGTCCCTATTTTTGGGACTGTATTCCCTCATTATTGGCTTCGTCCAGGTTTTTTGTGCTAAGGTTGACAGCTATGGCAAGAACTGAATTCACTGAATGTTTGAGGGCTGTATTGGCTCATTACTGGGTTTGTCCAGGTGTTTTGTACTAAGAGGTTGACAGCTACGGTGAGAACTGAATTCACTAAATGATAGCCATTTAAGTTTCAGTCTTCCTCTTTTACAAAGCAGCTGATTTGGTGTAGTGGTATGTTGCTCTGTTTTGCACAGGGAGCTTGGCAGTAAAATGTATGGTTCTAGCAACTTTCGAAGATTATACAAGCAATGTTTGTGTCCCTGGTTTTTGGACTTTTGACACTTAATAGGAAAACCACTTTATGAAAAACAGCAGAGCTTTCGGATACAATCCTTCATCAATACTAATACATACAAGGATAGTCACTGTTAAAATACAGGTCCAAAACAATCACATGACCAGCAGCCCAAAGAATCATGTGACATGACAAAATCCATATAACATAACGAAGTTAAAATTCAAAACATAATAAATGCTAAATAAACAGTATAAAGCACATATAATAAAACACATAAGTTAAAATATATATTAAAAACATATATTGAGGACATGAAAATATAAAATATAAAATATAGAGTAATCACAGCCTATTTCTACTCAACCTAACCAAAACTGGCTTGAGGCTGACCATACTGTTCAAGCCAGGTGCTGAATCACTTGCCAGTCTCAAAATCCACTCATATTCTTTATTTTCCAGGTGGTTATTCATATCCCCACCTCTAAGCGTAGGCTGGACTGAGTCAATAGCCCTAAATTTAAAGAAATGCTGTTGCCCAAACTCAGCTACGTGCTTATACAATGCATTTCTTTCACAGCACCTCCTAATCTCGGACTTGTGTTCAATGATGCATTCTCTTAACTTACAGGTAGTTTTGCCTACATAAAAAGAATGACAGGCAACACACGTAGCTCCTCCCCTTTCTGGTTGGCCACACCCCCTCCCCTTGACCCCACCCATTCAGCTGTCTCCTGCAGCCCCCCTTTGATTTGAAGTCACCAGCCGCCACTGCTGTAAGTATGAGGTGGGCCATATAGAAGGTTTACCATAGAACAGAAGTAACATGGTGGTGAAATGTCATGTTGCCATCAACCTGTGTGCACAGATCCCACATGACTTATTGCACGCCTAGGATGTTGTTAGCACTGTGATAATATGTAGGGATGTCACTCTCCAGAAAGGGGTTGGCACTGCATGTCCTCGTATGCGGCATGAGGCCATGTTTCCATTACCTGTCACATATCTGCATGAGACCCTCCTAGGCAGATATCCACATCACTAAGGAATCCAGTGACAGCACACAGCATGCAGTCATCTGCAGACATGGTTGGCCATAGGCCAATGCCTGTGCCCTGTACCACCGACATGTACATCACACATAACAGAGGTCCAAACACATAACAACAGTTTATATCGCTAGTCGTGGGTCAATCACTTGGGGTTGATTCCCCTATATGGATTAGTTGGGTCATGTCAGCACACTAGCGTGCTACCCATATGGTAACTTATTGTGTGATGCATACTTGGGAGCATATATCTATTATGGCCAGGTGGGTTATACTGTCAAAGACTTTGTCCAGGTCAAGGCACCATGGCTTTGGTGACTGTGTCAAAGATGTCAACTGAGTATAACAAACACGATTCCTTCCTTCACAATGCCTGTGTGTGATGGTGTGTGTGTGGAGGTTGCCAA
Source organism: Protopterus annectens (assembly GCF_019279795.1). Classification (NCBI taxonomy): domain Eukaryota; kingdom Metazoa; phylum Chordata; order Ceratodontiformes; family Protopteridae; genus Protopterus; species Protopterus annectens. The sequence continues at coordinate 1,235,113,341 of NC_056737.1, read as the reverse complement.
TGTCCTTGTTAATGAGGTTCACTGTAAACTGTGCTGTCGCCTTGAAGAGCAGCCAAGTTAGGCTGATGGGTGCATAGTGTGACAGAATGGTGGATTCAACAGCTTATTGTAAAGGGGTGATAGTGGTTGTCCTTCACACGGCTGGGACAAAGGTGGTAGTCAGACATCCTTTGAATACAATGGCTTAAGTTATTGCGAGATTATGCTTGGAGTCAAGGAGGATGCATCATACAATGTGATTGGCTCTCATGGCAGATGTATACCATGACTTTCACATGGCAGTGGTGACCTGTTGCAAACATATAGGAGAAGGGGCAGGTACTGCGGACACCTTGATGTGCTGATGGGGAGACAGGGAGTGAAGCCTTCACTGACTCTGTCAGGCAACACGTATGCTATACCTACAGCACTGGTATAGCTGGTGTCGTTTATCACCACAAGTGAGCAGATGCATGTGCTTCCTGTGATGGTGCAGACATATATACAGAATGGGAGATGATTGTTTATAGTGGATGTTGACAGTGTGAGCTCTGGGTTTGCTTTGCAGGTGTCCAGAAGTTATCCCATTCGCTTGTTCATGCTAATGAGACATTGCTTGTAAATGGGCATCTGCCACTACTTTGTAAATAAAACACTTAAAAACCACCCAAAGGGTGTATTCAAACTCAGAAGAAAAAATGACCACTGCCAAAAGTACAAGCAAGAGCGTATTTATTAAAACTAAGCACTTTCACCCAACTTTGCACTGGGCTTCATCAGAGTAAAACAGTGTTCTGTAATAGCCCATTTAAATGTCGTTTAGTCATATGACTAACTAAATTAAAAAAATACTTGAAACTTATTTGTCCACATGTTTAACTTTACAAGAATGCGCAAATCCTATGCTAACAATTTAAAACATTAAAAATATTGAGCAAAACCCTAAAGTTCATATTTCTATACTTGTCATATAAACTGGAGACCTGTATAACACATATGTCCTACCTGCTTATAACATAGTGTTTCTACCTGTTGTTGCAACCCCAATGTGAATATAAATAAATATAAATGCCCCCTATCCCTAGACACATACGAACAAATTCCTTAATACACACAAATAAATTCAGAAAACTTTAAAGCTTTGCACATCTAAGTTTCAGAACCCTCTTAAGGGAACAATTCTCATTAAGCCCTGTTTTTTCAGTGGCATTTAACCTCAGCTACATTCCAGCTCTAGTTTTTCTAGATGTGTTTTTATATCACCTCCTCTATGTGATAGAACTATACGATCAATCACACAGAACATAAACTTCTTAAAGTTCTCACAAGCCAGGCTGTGTAGAAATAATGTGTTCTCACTCTTTCTATTTTTGATGTCTCTTACATTCTCGGCTATTCTTTCTTTCAACTTCCTAGTGGTTTTACCCACATAGAAGTGCATGTAGCAATGTAAACCACCATTGCCGTGTTACAATTACAATTGCCTGGACATGACATACTATGATTGTAGCTTTCTGTGGTCACATATGGGCCATCATTAATGTATTTGCAATACCTGCGCCTTACATTTTGACATCATTGAATGATGTCTTTTCCTATTTCCTGCCATCTGGTTTTTCAAATAATTTTCAATATTTTGACCTTTACTATATTATTTTAGGTCCCTGGCCCACTACCTTTTTATTTCTTCATCAAAATATTGTTCCCAGTTCTTGCTCAAAATTTCCCTCACTCACAATTCTACCAATAGCTTCTAATATAACACTATGTTACACTAACTTTCATATATACAGCCCTATAAAAATCTTTGGAATCTACTACAATTTTAAAGCCTCTTTTCAAAAGACTTGAACTTGTTTAAGGAATAAAAACAATTTGCTATGGTACCTGGAAATGACTTAACTAGATAATATATAGGGAACAATGAAGATGATACAACAATCTGGATAACCTAGTTTGACCTCTACCCAGTATAATGGTCCTACTAATAACTCTCAAATTTATATCTCTTAATTATTACTAATCTTCTAGATTATACATTCTAGCTGTTCTATCAGGTTTATACAAAATATGTTGAGGAGGTTAGGGATATATTAGCGGTATTTTTTTAGGGAATTAGCTTGTTAAGCTTTGTCAATGTAGAGAAAATATTTGCAGGGACACTAGTTACCATTTATCACTTAAATATTAAAACTCATTATGTAAATACGTTATTGAATTGTAGATCTCTAAAACTAATAACTATTTATTCCCTGGTTTATTCCTGGTCCATGGGAGTAGTGGTTAGGCACAGGGTTGGAACGGGAATATTAGGATACTTTCGTAATCTTATTTTTTCAATATATAAGCAAAAATTATTATCACAAAAAATCACACAAGATCTACTTCACCAATATCTCAGACACATAAATGTGGAAATTTGACTCATGGAATATCAAAGGGCTCCAGAATAAGAAAAAAGAAAACTTTTCTTACACCTCATCCTAACAGCAAAAACAAACTTCATATTAGATCAGGAAACACATCTGACTCTTGAACAATGGTCAGAAATTAGAGGGAAAAAATGGATAAGGGATATTATAGCCTCCAAAGGCAAAACTAACAGTGCAGGGGTAGCTATAATAATCAAGAACCAGTTCCAAGACAAAATTTTAGAAACTAAAGTGGACAAAGAGGGAAGGTGGTGTTATGTAACTATTCCAACCCCAAATCTTTCTAAACCTCTTCTTATCCTTAATGTCTATGCCCCCTTGTAAAACTCAACACATTTTCTTCACCTCGTTATACCCTATCTTAAATAAATTCCAAAATTATTATATGGTCCTGGGTGGAGATTGGAACACATATCCAAATCCTGACCAAGATAAATCAAGTACAACTATAATACTTAACAAACAAGCTCATTTAGCTCTGAGAGAACTTATCCAGGACTATATGTTATATGACCCTTTTAATTATGGAGATTTTCTTAATAAATCTAACAGATTTACATTTTACTCACAATGACACAAAATGTGGTCGAGAATAGATTTTTTTTTTAAATTTCGGACTCATTCATTAAAATAGACCCAGAAATGACCATCCACACTAGATACCTCTCAGATCACTCCAAAATTACATTAAACCTTAATGGAATTACAAAGAATAGTACAACGAAAAAGGCTACAATTGGTCTCTGAACCCCAACCTTCTGACCAAAAAGGAGATAATAAATGATATCCAGTCCATACTCAAATTAACCCTGTCTAACATTCTTAAATCTCAATTGCCTCTGGATATTGAATGGGCAGCAACCAAAGCTCAAATAAGAGGAATAGTTATTACAAAAACAGCCTAATATTAAAAAATTCAGCTTAAAGAAGAACAGGATTTTTAAACCAAGATACAAAAGCTTGCGAATGACCTATTAGCTAACTATAAAACTCAAACAGAAACAGAAATAATGAAACTTCAAAAAGAATTATCCTCTTACATAACAACAAATTATCCTTCTTTGAAACCAGAATGTTAGCCATCTACGCTAATGAAGTACACATGCCATCTCGAGCACTGGCCAGAATTATAACCCAAACTAAACCTCACTCCCAAATACCTGAAATACTCTATGAAAACAATCATTACACCAACATTGAAGATATTATTAAAACCTTTGAATTAATTTATTCTCAGACCTATGGAGAACAATTAACAATATCCTCAAAAGAAGATAGAGCATGTTTTCTCCAAAAACTCAACTTCCCGAAATTGGACCTAAAACAACAGGAAAAATTAAGTGAACCTATCTCTATTAATGAAATAACTACAGCAATTCAACAAATGAAATCACATAAAGCTCCAGGCCCAGACAGCCTCACTGTTGAATTTTACAAAACTTTCTCCCCCATCTTAGCTCAACTTCTATTTCATATACTGAATTATATAACAAACAATAAAATGAATGATCTGCACTTTAATGCATCCAAAACTATTTTTATACTCAAAGAACGAGCTGACCCAAAAAACCCAGAAAGCTATAGACCTATCTCACTGTTAAACACTGACACCAAAATATTAACATCCATACTCGCAAACAGACTGAAAAACCTGCTCGATAAAATTATTTCCCCTGAACAATCTAGTTTTACAGCATCCAGACAAACGAGTGATAATGCACAAACTCTCAATACACTAATCTCTTATGCTAATTATATTAATTCAAACATATATGCATTAGTTATCAATGCGCATAAAGCGTTTGATAGAATAAATATAGAACTTGTACTCCAAACATTATCTTATTTTAATATACCCCAAAAGTTTATCCAAATTATACAAATACTATATAATAACCCCTATACATCTCTATATATTAACAAAACATGGTCAAAAAGAATTTCAATTAAAAATGGAACCCGTCAAGGATGCCCTCTATCTCCTATACTTGTTAATTTATACCTAGAACCACTCTTTGTAAGTATTAAACAAAATCTTTACTTTAACCCCCCAATAATATATAACACCAAAATCTTCCTATCAGCCTTTGCTGATGATTTGAATATTTACTGTACCACGCCAATCTCAGATATGAATAAAATATTATCAGGTATGGAACACTTCTCGAAGATATCAAATTACAAACTAAATCTTAAAAAAAAATAGCATATTTCCTTTAAAAACCCCTAAACCATTCTCATTTTTACCTCTGGTAGTTAAATTGAAAACAAAAGAAGTAATCAACTATTTAGGCATTACTTTTTCCACAAACAATAAAAATTTCTACTCAAATAATATAATGCAAAAATGGCAGAAAATTATTTTAGACCTTAATAGATGGAAAAATCTAAAATTACCATTTATGGCCAAAGTCTGTGTAATAGAAATGAATGTGTTACCCAGATTACTTTATATATTCATGACTACTCAACTAAACATACCCAATATTTTTTTAGACAAATTCACACTTTCCTTGCAAATTTCATATGAGAACCAAAAAAAAAAAACAGAATTTCATATGAAAAACTCATGACCCCAAAATATAAAGGTGGCTTAGACCCTCCCAATTTTGAGATATATTACCTAATTATAAATTCTAACAGGGTATTGTGAATAGATGAATATAACCCAAAGAATAATGATTGGTCCCCACTGTGGCTTACAATATACCAAAGACACACCAAAAACCTGGATATCAACCCCAAAGCCTTATCATTCATAAACACAAATTTATTAAAATCATATAATATAATAGAACCCCTGAAACACTCTATCAATAACACAAAAAAAAACTCTTTAAATATTTAAATCTTGCACAAACTGTGATGATATTGCAACCTTTGCACAAAAATCCCAACCTTAAAATAAATTATCAAACCCTAAACCTGAACTCCTTTCCTCGATTAATTAATACAACCATCCAAGACATATTCCCATATCTAAAGTGTTCACTACAAGAAATGAGGAACCAATTGAACCTCCCCAAATCTTATCTAGTAATTTTAAGGCAAATTAAAGAACTATGTACCAGTTATCTCCAAAACTACAATATAACCAACAATGATATAATAACCTGTAATTTACTATGGACGACCATCCTCTCATCTAAGAAATATACCACTAATACATATAAATTAATAAAAGACATAAAATTCCATAAAGATATACTTGTCTTGGATTATTGGAGAAAGATTAGTTCTTCCACTGATAACCAACAACTAAACCAAGCAATTAACCTAACAATTAAATCTATACCCCTTAAAAAAACTAGCATTTACACAACTTATGATTTATAATAACTCATATTTCACACCTGCCATTTTACATAAATGTAACCCTAAGAAATCCCCGTTCTGTCCTCACTGAAAGACCAAATGTCTGATATACTACATATATTCTGGAGCTGTAAGTGTGTATTTAAACTCTGGAACTCCCTTAAGCTTCAACTGCAAAAAAATGGGCTATCAGACATCTACTCTCACCTGGGAATTTACTCTTTTACATATCTTACCAAACAATATTTCTAAAGCACAAGCAGTTACACTGATCAAAATTTTCCTTTTTATGAAACTTTATACAGCAACCAATTGGCTTAACTTAATTAACATCTCTTGGGAGAATTTTAGAATAATGGCGACTAAACACCTATTAGCCCGAAAAATTTTAATCGACAAAGAGAATAAAAACAATAAGCTTAGGAAATTATTGGAACAAGTATTTAATATTATTCTTGCTTAACTCATTACAAATAACCAGACTTAACTACAATTATGAGGTCCCATATTATTTCATATCTATGATACACGAAAGTTTTCATTTTTCTTCCTTCCCTTCTCTAATTTAGATTTCTACTCACAACTCTTACTGAATTGTAACACCTTTTCTTCCGAATGTTGAAAGCATCTATGTATATAGTGTAAATATTATTGTTTACTTTATCTCCTTTTGTATTACCTTCAATGTATAACAACTGTTTATTGTGAATATGTGTTACCTCTTTTTGTTGTATTTTGTTTGCTATTCTGTATTGATGAAAAGAATAAATAAAAATTATTGAAAAAAAAAAATTCCCTCACTTACTCTGTCTCCTGGTTTTATGGTAACACAAAATTTCTCTCATATCGATTTTCTGCTTTCTGGGTTATGACTCACCCCAGTTAAGTGTTTAGTATTGGCACAAACCTATCTTTTCATTTTTCCAAGACTTCCTTTCTAACTTTTAACAACAGTCTAAAGGGATATCCTCTTTCTCTAAACATCCCAATCAGTTTGTATTGTTAATTTTTAAATGTCAAGTTGTCACTCACTAACCTGGAAGCCCTCACCATTTCTTCATTGACCACATTCTTTTTTGGTGTGGTGGGTGACAGCTATTATAATCCAAAAGGGAGTTTGAAGAAGTGACTATTCTAGATAACGTTGATTCTATTCTACCAGTCACATCATTTTTATATAAAGTAATGTCCAAAAGTTGATAGTTTGTTGGTTCATTATTCAGGTAAATTTAAAAAAACCTGTAGTACTATTAAAAAACCTGGATGAAGGAACTTATCTCTTCCTGACTTCCCTTCCATATAAGTAGTACATCATCCAAAATCTGTACCATACTGTTACCCTGTCTATAAATGCTGACTTGAATGTATTTGTCTCATTCAGCAAGGACTAGGTTTGCATATATGGGAACACACTTGGCTGCCATTGCTACTGCCATAATTTGATGAAAGTAGTCACACTCAAAGTAATGAAAGTTGTTATCTAACACCAATTCAATAACTTCTGTGAGTAAGTTCCGTTTCACAGTGTGCATACCTTCTACACCTATGAGAGCTTCTCCAAACAATTCTATTCCCTCCTTATGTGGGATTACTGAGAATAGATAAATTACATCTATGGTAACAAATAGAAAATCTATGTCAAGAGTCAAGTCTCTCAAGGCTTCTAAGCAGTGGCAGGAGTCTTAAAATTAGCTTCTAACTCTGTAACACTTTTTTACACTGACCATCAATGTATGCTAGTAAAGGCTTGGTTTTTGAATTCATTGCAGCTACTTTAGGACGTAATGGGGGTTGTTTAAGTTTTTGTGGACTTTGGGTATACCAAATATAACTGGGTTTTCATTTATCAATAACACATAGTGTATTTCATCAATAAATCCTTGTGTTAACAAGTCATATAAGATCCAGTCAATTTTTGCATAGGTCCTATTGATCTCATTTAGTGTTGCTGCCCCATATGTACTGCTATTGTTTAACAGTTCAAACATTCTACCCACATAGTCCACATGGTTCATAATTACAACTCATCCACCTTTGTCCAGTTTCATAAATCTGTAGTCTTTTAATTCATTTAGTTTCCTCAGGCATTCTCCTTCATTTACAGATATATTGTCCTCACTTCCTGAACTGTTCTTTAAAGCTTTATGTATTTCTCTTTCAGATATTTTTTTTTCAAATTGCTCCACTATATTGTTCTTAGGCAGCATAAAAGTGCTCTTCCTTTTAATTCAAACTTAACCTGTCCTTTCTTTAGAGTTTTTATCATGAAAATACACTGCCAGATTAAGCTGCCTTGTGTATAGCCTAAAGTTTGTTAGTGCTTTTGCTACATCCAATCTGAAATTTGGAACAAATGAAGTTTGACAACAGACTAAGCTGTCCTGGGATATCTTCATGGGGGGAGTAGGTTAATATTATGGGGATTTAGGTGGGTTGGGGAGGTGAAAGGGTTACATGGAGGCAGGGATGGTTGGGAAGAAATGAGATAATGATGGGGAGGGGCTGAAGAGGTTTAGTCTAGTGTAGCTGGGTTAAGCAATCACATTTTGGTGTGAACTTGTTACCCACCCACCCTCCCTCTTTTTGTTGGTGGGGAGTAGGGTTATTTATCAGTAGTGGTAGGTGGAGAAGAGGGATAGACTTGCCCTTTTCTTTTCCCCCCTCTGATGTCTGGATGTTCATTTCAAGGATCTGGGGAAGGGTATGTGTTCCCTTGGTGTGGATGTTCCGGTGTTACAGCGGGGTCATGGTAATCCTACTTTATTTAGTTTCATTAGGGTGCGTTTCAGTGATGGCATGGCAAAGGGGTTTATGACAAGATTCTAAAGTGCTTTACTGATGATGGGTACACCAAATGATGTTTGGCTTGACCCTTCCCTTTATGGGAAGTGGATTGAACAATTGTGGGTAGAAGGGAGGGGTAACAGCCTTGTCAGGCTGGTTGGCAGAGAAGAGGGATAGCCTTGCCCTTTTCTGTTCCCCCTCTGATGTCTGGATGTTCATTTCAAGGACCTGGGGAAAGGAAATGAGTAGTTGGAGGAAGCTTGCTGAATAAATAAGCAAGCTGAGGTAAGAATGGAGCTTATTTGGTGGAAGGTAATTCAATGGATGGTGTATGAAGTGAGTTGGGACGCTGCTTCATAAGTAAAGTAAGCGAGCAGAGGTATAGACCCTGTTTGTTGGGCAGGGTATGTAGGTACACTGCCCTGATTCACATTACAATGAATGGTGTATGAAGTGAGATGGGAAGCTGCTTCATAAGTAAAGTAAGTGAGTAGAGGTATGGACACTGCTTACTGGGGCAGGGTGAGTAGGTACGCTGCCCTAATTAACATTACAAGGATGTTATGCTGTATTTAGAATGAATTATATCATGAATAGTTGTAATTAATTAAGTTGGTGATCAAAGCTATGTTATGGAAATTTAATAAAGGTCATCAAATGTCATTAGGTGTGATGTGTGTTATTGAAGGGGATCAGGACAAATGAAGTTTGGCAACAAACTAAGTTGTCCTGGGACATCTTCATGGGGGGGGGGGGGTTAGGTTACTATTAAGGGGATTTAAGTGGGTTAGGGAGGTGAAAGGGTTTAGTGGAGGCAGGGATGATTGGGAGGAAATGAGATAATGAAGGGGAGGGGCTTAAGAGGTTTAGTCTAGAGTAGTTGGGTTTAGCAATCACATTTTGGCGTGAACTTGCTACCCACCCACCCTCCCTCTTTTCGTTGGTGGGTGTAGGGTTATTTATCAGTAGGAGTTAAGGTTGCCACCTTTTCAGATCCCCAAAGTGGGACATATTCTGTAGAAATATGAGATTTTGTGAGACAAAACATACCCACGACTAGTGCAAAGGACAGAATTTCACTTTTTTGCCAAAATAAAAGCTTATTTTTGTAGCATTTGTGCTGCTTATGCTTTTTCTTATAATGTTTGCGTTTTAGATACAAAATAATTGTTTTATGTAACTATTAAGGAAAACTTAAGAAATATATTTTGTCTTAAAATCTCAGGACATTTGCCATTTTTTAGCTTTTTTCACAGGACACAACTGTCAAAAGTGGGACTGTCCCTTGCAAAAAGGGAAAGGTGGTAACCCTGGTAGGGGTAGGCAGAGAAGAGGGATAGGCTTGCCCTCTTCTGTTCCCCCTCTGATATCTGGATGTTCATTTCAAGGATCTGGGGAAAGGAAATGAGTAGTTGGACGAAGCTTGCTGAATGGATAATCAAGCTGAGGTAAGGATGGTGCTTATTTGGTGGAATGTAATTCAATGGATGGTGTATGAAGTGAGTTGGGACGCTGCTTCATAAGTAAAGTAAGCGAGCAGAGGTATGGACCCTGCTTATTGGGCAGGGTGAGTAGGTACGCTGGCCTGATTAACATTACAATGAATGGTGTATGAAGTGAGTTGGGACGCTGCTTCATAAGTAAAGTAGGCGAGCAGAGGTCTGGACCCTGCTTGTTGGGCAGGGTGAGTAGGTACGCTGGCCTGATTAACATTACAGTGAATGGTGTATGAAGTGAGTTGGGACGCTGCTTCATAAGTAAAGTAAGCGAGCAGAGGTATGGACCCTGCTTGTTGGGCAGGGTGAGTAGGTACGCTGGCCTGATTAACATTACAATGAATGGTGTATGAAGTGAGTTGGGACGCTGCTTCATAAGTAAAGTAAGCGAGCAGAGGTATGGACCCTGCTTGTTGGGCAGGGTGAGTAGCTACGCTGGCCTGATTAACATTACAATGAATGGTGTATAAAGTGAGATGGGATGCTGCTTCATAAGTAAAGTAAGTGAGTAGAGGTATGGATGCTGCTTACTGCGGCAGGGTGAGTAGGTACGCTGCCCTGATTAACATTACAAGGATGTTATGCTGTATTTAGAATCAATTATATCATGAATAGTTGTAATTAATAAAGTCGGTGATCAAAGCTGTATTATGGAAATTTAATAAAGGTCGTCAAATGTCATTTGGTGTGGTGTGTGTTATTGAAGGTGACTGGGAAAAAAGTAAAGCCCCTTTTCAACAGTGTAATCAAAGTATCATCCACACAAGTCAGAAAAATTGCATATGAAAAAGCCATTCTTGTTTATCACAGTGACAGTTTGTAGCAATATGCACATTACTTGCCCTGTCTCGGAGGTGCTGTATTGTTCTTCCTCCGAGAATGTTGTGGCAGGATCCACTGGTGGGCCTGATTCTGAAACCCAATTGATTCTGATTCTTGCTCAGAATCCTCTGCGACCTTCTCAGTGTTGGCTCTGTCACTAAAAAATTACTACTACTTCTACTGTTGCTATTGTTACTTCTTCTAGTAGCATTACTACTGCCAGCAAAATTGTCATTTTTATTTACAAAAGCTACATCTCTAGGTGCTAGCTAAACAGACTTGTTAACATTGTCATTAGTGTCTTTAACAAGCTTTTTACTTTTCCTTTCCAAGTTAATTTTAACAACACCTTATAATACTTCAAAAACCACTGAAAATGGACCAGACATAAGACCTTCCAGTACTGATCGAGTTGGTAATGATGGATGAGATATAAACTGGCACTGTTATAAAAAAGAATGGCTTTTTCATATACAGTTTTTCTGACTTAAGTGTGGATGTTTCTTTGATTACACTGTTGAAAAGGGGCTTTACTTTTGTTCCAAATTACAGATTAGATGTAGCAAAAGCACTAATAAATTTTAGGCTATACACAAGGTAGCTTAATCTGGCAGTGTATTTTCATAATACAAACACTGAAGAAAGGACAGGTGAAGTTCAAATTAAAAAATGAACAATATGGTGGAGCAATTTGAAAAATGATCTGAGAGAGAAATATGTAAAGCTTTAAAGAGCAGTTCAGGTAGTAAGTATAGCATATCTGTAAATGAAAGAGAATGTCTGAGAAAACTAAATGAATTAAAAGACTACAGGTTTATGAAACTGGACAAAGGTGAGGGGTGGTAATCATGAACCAGGTGGACTATGTGGGTAGAATGTTTGAACTGTTAAACAATAGCAGTACATATGGGACAGCAACTCCAAGTGAGATCAATAGGGCCTATGCAAAAATAGACTGTCTCTTATATGACTTGTTAACACAAGGAAATAGGCAAACAAAACAAACTTTTCAAAAGTCCAAAAACCAAAGAATGGCAAACAAAAGGCAGAGGACAAAGTAGATTCACTCTATACACTTTTACTAAAAAAATACACTATAAACATGAAAGCGCTTTTCGTCTTGTTAAATACAAAGATTTCTTCAGATGCAAGTAAAACCTGTCTAAAAACATTTTAATTAGATGAATACATTGTCATGTGATCTCAACCCACCTAGTGGAATCCAATTAAGGATCTATGCATGTTTTACACTTAAACATGTCAGTCCTATTTTGCACTTTAGTGACATTGCTTCTTTCAACAATGAAGAATACATCCTACCCACCCTGCTGATTGTACCATACAATGACTAGTACATTCCCTTTGAGCAACAATTGCTATCAAGGACACAAAGGAAGTAGAAAAAATGGAAACAATACAAGGAAAATAAAATAACATTCTCATTCTAAGTGGAAACAAGTAGTCTATGTTACAATAAGGAATCATGCTATTTACAATAAAACAACCAAGAACAACTTTAACTTGGAGTATGCACCAGTTAAGTGATGACCTTATCACTCCCAGCGCTTAGTCACAACTCATATGTGGTTAATACTCCAGTCATCTTTGCAAAGTTTTAAGTTTTAAAATACTAGAAATCGTACATGTTTCATTCAATACTGGAAAATTGTATGTGTTCGTCAAAATCTGCCAATATAACTCTCTAGCTTCTAATAGTAATGTACAAGGACCCACTCTTGGGTCCTGGGGTATTTGGTCGATGACCATGTATCCAAAATTGTATGTGTGTTGTGTTTGTTTACATGTTTGTCTACTGCATTGTCCAGTTTACGTTTGCCTATGGCATACTGGTGTTCATACATACGTTCCTTGAACTTACGTTCACTTTTGCCACTATAGTAAACTGGACAAACCTTGCATCTAGCCAAATAAATGATCATCTGAGAATTACAGTCAAACCTGTAGTTGACTTTGTATCTGATGTTCCTTACAGTGAAATTGGTTGTTGTATCCACCACTTTACACCATGAACACTTGCCACACCTAAACATACCTACATTTCTTGACCCTTCTCTCATTTTGTTTTCCAGTAAGCTTTTCAAATTTGATCCTTTACGGAAAACAACTCTAGGGTGCGGGCCTAAAATTTCACCAAGTGATGGATTGTTGTTTATTAACTCCCAGTTATCTTTACTATACTCAAAAAACTGTGTGTTTCACATGAAAATGTGGTGACCAAGCTCAAATGAAAGTTAGTTTTTATTTGTTGTAATAGGTGCAGCTGATTCCCTAACCTCCGTGTTGTTCTGTACCTCAGAAGAATTACCTGGAAACTGTAATAACAGTTGGTATAATCCTATGTCTCTTTTATAGGTGACTTTGTGTATAAGGTTATCGACTAAGTTGTTTGGATATCCCCTACTTGCGAACATAGTTTTCAGAAGTTGACATTTGACCCTGAAATCAGAAATCTCTGTGACCATCTTGGCTGCCCTTACCAGCTGACCTTTGACCACTGCACGTTTTTGGTGAAAGGGGTGACTACTGGAAAAATGCAGAAAGGAGTTAGAGTACATCTCCTTTCTAAATAAGGTGGCTGTATAACCTTTTTTCTGTCTATCCTTTCTGAGCAGTACATCCAGGTACGATATTACACTATTGTCATATTGATGGGTGAATTTCAAAAACTCGGTTGTACTGTTGAAATATGACACAAGGTTGTGGGCTGCAACATGGTCACCTCTGACTATGATGAAGATATCATCCAAAAATCTACAATAAAAGTGAATATGCTGTTTGATATCCACATTTGTTTGAATGAAGTCATTTTCCCATTTCGCCATAACCAAGTTGGCAAAACTGTCGCCACATGGGGACCCCATGGTGACACCTACCTTTTGGAGGTAATATTCTTTTCCAAACATTACGTAGTTATTAGACAAAATGATGTCCAATAATTCACCTATTAACAAGATTTCTGAATCAGCTGCTCCCCCCTGTTTTAGAAACAACGTTACCCACTCAATATCTGTTTGTTGTGGAACTGAGGTGTACAGGTCCTTCACATCGAATGTCAGGAACCCATACTCTTCCTTGAAACCTAAGTTGTTAATTTGTTCCAAGAAGGACCATGGGTCTTTACAAATACATGGAACTCTGTCCACATATTTTTTGAGTATTTGGTTGACGACTTTGGCACAACCATATGTAATGGAATTACATCCATCAACTAGGGGCCTCATCAGTGGGTTCATAATATCTTTATGTATTTTCGGGATACCAAATAATAAAGGTGTCTTTGGACTGGGAATTGTCATAAAATTGTAGACCTGTGTGTCAATTCTACTGTCAATGAACAATTCCTCAATATATCCTGTTATTCTGTTAGAGACAACATTTACTTCATTCAAGGATGCATGTTGGTATGTTGTGCTATCTAACACACTATGCATCCTTTTCTCTTAGTCCCAGCTGTCCATGATGACTAAACCCCCACCCTTGTCAGGTTTCATACATCTGACCTTACAAGAACGTATCATAACCAAGGCCTCCTTCTCTTCCTTACTCATGTTATACTGTGGTTTACTGTGCCCCCTGTCCTGCACAAGTGAACGAATGTCTAACTCACAAACACCCTCAAATAAAGCAAGTACTGGATATAATGGTGGGTTAAACGCACTCGCTATTCTAAATTTTTTTCCAACTGCAGAGTGTCATTGTTGAGCATAAGCTTAAAGTTGGCTTTATGCACAAAACATTTAATGTCAATAATGGCCCATGCCATATTTAGGTGTTTTGTTTAGATATATGGGTGGCGCAGTGGTGCAGCGGTTAATGCTGTTGCCTCACAGCAAGAGGTTCTCTGGTTCGATTCTCGGCTGGGGTGCCTTCTGTGTGGAGTTTGCATGTTCTCCCTGCGTTCGCGTGGGTTTTCTCCGGGTACTCCGGTTTCCTCCCATATTCTAAAGACATGCTTCTGGAGCATTTCTCCCCGGGACTCCACTGAAAACAGGATCTGTGGAACCTAGTCGGACTTTCCCGGTCAACAAATGTAAAATAAAAATAAAAAAATTGTTGGAACAAGTCTATCAAAACTTTTTCGATTGTTACAAATGAAAAATTATACACTTTAAAGTCACCTGTTTGATTTTGTAGGATTTTACACAATGGATACTGATTCTCCAAGGCTTCTCCTCCTTCTACGTTTTGTTCTTCGGTGGGTGTCTGTTGGATTGTGCTTGCTTCTACTGATACGTGTTGTGCCAAACATTCTGGCCCCTCCGAAAATTTCCAGCATTATTGTCAGTCTGGCAATCATTTCTATTGTTGCTGGAATTATTTCCTTTAGGCGCCTTACTCCTTGTGACCACAGGTGACAGAATGTTACTCAGGTCACTACTTCTGGCAGTCTGTTGGTTGTCATTTAGGACTGATGGTTCAAGTTCACAGTGTTGTTCGTCTCAGTTGTTGTCACTCTAACGTTAGTATCCTTCCGGTTTTGTATATTGGATGAGTCAGGGTAAGCTGTCCCATTCCAGTAAGCTAAGATGTCCCGGTTTAGCTTTTTATGTTTAATAGCTTTCGAGTTCTCAACGAGTTGGTACATACTGCTAAAACACCTTTTATATTCAAACTGATATCTGATAAAATCCTTGTGTTTACAAATTTCTTCATTCAGAGACATGATTTCAGGGGCTAAACTCTCTATTTGTTGACAATAATGCTTCTTCATGATGTTTAGCATCACAAGCCCCTGTTGGTTGAAATGCTCAACCAATTCCGTATAAAATTCTGAGTTTTTTTCCACCCCATTTGAGTACTGCCAACCTCTGAGACCTTTAGGGACAATCCCATGTTTTAAACATTCATTAAAGTAAGAAACTTGAAGCTGGAGTTTCTTACTTTTAAGAAGCTTATGGTCAAGTTCTTTAAGTTTAGGGATAATATCGTATCCAATATTGTTGTTACCTTGTGTAGATTCACTATGGTGCTCGCTGTTACCATCCTGCGTGAACGAAATGTTGACATTGCGCCAGTTATGGATGTCCAATACTGTCACTGGCTCTGATGCATTAGTAAGCCCCATAGATGTTGATGCCTGATTACGGTTAATTACCACTGGCTCCTGGCACCGAGTTCCTTGACCCGTAGATAAATTGCTGGAAGAAACGTTGGAGTATAGCAGATTGTGAGCACCAGAACCAACTGAATTAATGCTGTTGACAACTAAACTTTCTTGTCGTTGCTGGTATAACGAATCCAGTCAAGCTGACGTGTTCAAGTCATTGAGTTAGCACTTGCAGCAATGCTGAAAGTTCACTGTATTGCTGAGGTGTCTGGGATAAAAGTAGTGGACTGCTACTACCACTGCCCTCACTAATGTTTGCCATTGAAAACACAAAAAACTCCAAGAAAATAGGCAAACAAAACAAACTTCGCAAAAGTCCAAAAACCAAAGAATGGCAAACAAAAGGCAGAGGACAAAGTAGACTAACTCTATAAACTTTTACTAAAAAATACACGATAAACATGAACATAGACTATTTGTTTCCACTTAGAATGAGAATGTTATTTTATTTTCCTTGTATTGTTTCCATTTTTTCTACTTCCTTTGTGTCCTTGATAATAATTGTTGCTCAAAGGGAACGTACTAGTCATTGTATGGTACAATAAGTGGGGTGGGTAGGATGTATTCTTCATTGTTGAAAGAAGCAATGGCACTAAAGTGTAAAATACGACTGACATCTTTAAGTGTAAAACATGCATAGATCCTTAATTGGATTCCACTGGGTGGGTTGGGATCACATGAGAATGTAAAAATGTTTTAAGACAGGTTTTACTTGCATCTGAAGAAGTCTTTGTATTTAACAAGACGAACAGCGCTTCATGTTTACCGTGTATTTTTTTAGTAAAAGTTTATAGAGTGAATCTACTTTGTCCTCTGCCTTTTGTTTGCCATTCTTTGGTTTTTGTTAACGCAAGGAGTTATTGATGTGTGGAAGCATGAAGGTGTTTAGGTGAAATGGCAGTAGAGTTTTTAACTAGATTGTTTAATGAAATCTAGGAAAGTGAGAGGATGCCTGAGGAATGGAGAAAAAGTGTTTTGGTACCGATTTTTAAGAATAAAGGTGATGTGCAGAACTGTAGTAACTACAGTGGGATTAAATTGATCAGTCACAGCATGAAGATATGTGAAAGAGTAGTGGAAGCCAGGTTAAGAAGGGAGGTGATGATTAGTGATCAGCAGTATGGTTTCATGCCAGGAAAGAGCACTACAGATGCGATGTTTGCTCTGAGAGTATTGATGTAGAAGTACAGAGAAGGTCAGAAGGAATTACATTGTGTCTTTGTGGATTTAGAGAAAGGATATGACAGGGTGCCTAGAGAGGAGTTGTGGTATTGTATGAGGAAGTTGGAAGTGCCAGAGAAGTATGTAAGAGTGGTACAGGAAATGTACAAGGGTAGTGTGACAGCGGTGAGGTCTGCGGTGGGAGTGACGGATGCGTTTAAGGTGGAGGTGGGATTACATCAAGGATCAGCTCTGAGCCCTTTCTTATTTGCAATGGTGATGGACAGGTTGACAGACAAGACCAGACAGGAGTCCCTGTGGACTATGATGTTTGCAGATGACATTGTGATCTGTAGTGAGAGTAGGGAACAGGTGGAGGAGACCCTGGAGAGGTGGAGATATGGTCTAGAGAAAAGAGGAATGAAGGTCAGCAGGACTAAGACAGAATATATGTGTGTGAATGAGAGGGAGGACAGAGGAATGGTGAGGATGCAGGAAGTAGAGTTGGGGAAGGTGGATGAGTTTAAGTACTTGGGATCAACAGTTCAGAGTAATGGTGAGTGTGGAAGAGAGGTGAAGAAGAGAGTACAGGCAGGATGGAGTTAGTGGAGAAGAGTGTCAGGAGTGATTTGTGACAGACGAGTACCAGTAAGAGTGAAAGGGAAGGTCTACAAGTGGGTAGTGAGACCAGCTATGTTATATGGGTTGGAGACAGTGGTATTGACAAAAAGGCAGGAGTCAGAGCTTGACATGGCAGAGTTGAAGATGTTAAAATTTGCACTGGGTGTGACGAGGATGGACAGGATTAGGAATAAGTATATTATAGGGTCAGCCCAGGTTCGAAGGTTTGGAGACAAAGCTAGAGAGGCAAGATTACGTTGGTTTGGACATATGCTGAGGAGGGATGCAGAGTATATTGGGAAAAAGATGCTAAGGATGAAGCTGCCAGGTAACAGGAAAAGAGGAAGGCCTAAGATAAGGTTTACGGATGTGGTGAGAGAGGACATGCAGGTGGTTGGTGTGACAGAGCAAGATGCAGAGGACAGGAAGAAATTAAAACAGTTGATCTGCTGTGGCGACACCTAACGGGAGCAGCCGAAAGAAGAAGAAGAAGAAGTCTATGTCTTATTGATAAATGAAAACCCAGTTATATTTGGTGTACCCAAAGTCCACAAAAACTTAGACAACCCCCTATTACATCCTAAAGTAGCTGCAATTAATTCAAAAACTGAACCTATACCAGCATACACTGATGGTCAGTGTAAAAAAAGTGTTAGAGAGTTAGAAGCAAATTTTAAGAGACTCCTGGCACTGCTTAGAAGCCTTGAGAGATTTAACTCTTGACATAATTTTTTTATTTGTTACCATAGATGTAATTAATCTATTCTCAGTAATCCCACATAAGGAGGGAATAGAATTATTTGGAGAAGCTCTCATAGGTGTAGAAGGTATGCACACTGTGAATGTAACTTATTTATAGAACTTATTGAATTGGTGTTAGATAACAACTTTCTTTACTTTGAGGGTGACTACTTTCATCAAATTACAGGAGTAGCAATGGGAGCCAAGTGTGCTCCCATTTATGCAAACCTAGTCCTTACTGAATGGGAGAGTAAATACATATTCAAGTGAGCATTTACAGACAAGGTAACAGTATGGTACAGATTTTTGGATGATGTACTACTTATATAGAAGGGAAGTCAGGAAAGTTCCTTCATCCAGTTTTTGAATAGTACTACAGGGTGTTTGAAATTTACTTGGACAATGAACCAACAAACTATCAACTTTTTGGACATTACTTTATATAAAAATGATATGACTGGTAGAATAGAATCAACATTATATAGAAAGGATAACTTCTCAAACTCCCTTTTGAAATATAATAGCTGTCACCCACCACACCAAAAAAGGTGTGGTCAAAGAACAAATGGTGAGGGCTTCCAAGTTAGTGAGTGACAACTTGACATTTAAAAATGAACAAAACAAATTGATTGGGATGTTTAAAGAATGAGGATATCCCTTTAGACTGTTGTTAAACGTTAGAAAGGAAGTCTTGGAAAAATGAAAAGATAGGTTTATGCTAATACTTAACCCTTCACGGGTCAGTTACAACCCGGAAAGCAGAAAATCAATATGAGAGAAATTTAGTGTTGCCGTAAAACCAGGAGAGAGAGAGTGCATGAGGGAAATTTTGAGCAAGCATTGGGAACTATTTTTTGATGAAGACATAAAAAAGGTAGTGGGCCAAAAGCCTAAAATAATATATAGTGAAGGACGAAATATTAAAAATTATTTGGAAAACCAGATGGCAGGAAATAGGAAAAGACATCATTCAATGATGTCAAAATGTAAGGCGCAGGTATTGCAAATACATTAATGATGGCCCATATGTGACCACAGAAAGCTACAATCATAGTATGTCATGTCCAGGCAATTGTAATTGTAACACAGCAATGATGGTTTACGTTGCTAGATGCACTTCATGCTAGGCTTTATATGTGAGTAAAACCATTAGGAAGTTGAAAGAAAGAATAGCCGAGCATGTAAGAGACATCAAAAATAGAAAGAGTGAGAACACATTATTTCTACACAGCCTGGCTTGTGAGAACTTTAAGAAGTTTATGTTCTTTGTGATTGATTGTATAGTTCTATCACATAGAGGAGGTGATATAAAAACACACCTAAAAAAACTAGAGCTGAAATGGCAGCTGAGGTTAAATGCCACTGAAAAAACAGGGCTTAATGAGAATTGCTCTCTTAAGAGTGTTCTGAAACTTAGATCTGCAAAGCTTTAAAGTTTTCTGATTTTATATGTGTGTGTTAAGGAATTTGGTCATGTGTGTCTAGGGAGGGGGGCATTTATATTTATATTTATTTATATTCACATTGAGGCTGCAACAACATGTCAACATACTATGTTATAAGCAGGGAGGATATATGTGTTATAAAGGTCTCCAATCTATATGACAAGTATAGAAATAAGAACTTTAGGGTTTTGATCAATGTTTTTAATGTTTTAAATTGGTAGCATAGGATTTGTACATTTTTTTATAGTTAAACGTGGACAAATAAGTTTCAAGTATTTTTTAATTGAGTTGGTCATATGATTAAATGGTATTGAAATGGGCTATTACAGAACACTGTTTTACTCTGATGAAGCCCAATGCAAAGTTGGGTGAAAGTGCTTAGTTTTAATAAATACTGTCTTGCTTGTACTTTCGTCGATGGTCGTTTTTTCTTTTTTATTACCTGCCACTACTTTGTCTCGGACAGTGGTATGTCTTCCCTGTTATAGACACTTATGTATTGCAGATGTCCACCAGACAGGTGTATGTATCCTTGCAGAGGATGTGTATGTATCCTTGCAGAGGATAATGTAGTCCTGTTGTGTATACCTGACTCTATGCATCTATACAAATGCACATCTAGCACATGTGTATGTGTGGATATTGGTACCAGTTCCTACAGAGGGGTTTGGGGCTGTGAGGCTATGCATGCCACCTTCCAGGAGGCTGTATTTCACGTTGGAGTTGTATGTATGTGTGACCCTAGCTAGATAGGTATTGTGGGAGATGGTGACTGCAAACATAACCACATGATGGTTGCTTTGCCACAGAGGATAATACTGTAGGGATGCTGCAGTGGTAACTTGTGTTGTGTAATATTAACTCAAAATACTTTCACGTCATGTGGGGGTAGCCTCTAGCTGCACCAAGGTGCTTGTAATTTCACTGTTGATGGCTCTCTGGCCATTTGTGTGCTGGCATCGGTACATCTTCCAGTGTATGTTTGGGTTGTTCAAGTGACCCAGGATCAGGGTAAAGACCAAAATCAGAATACAGTTGTTGAGGTCCATATAGGTAGGATGGGCTTCCTGGTCACATGTGGTGACCAGATGCTAGCTATAATATGAATAGGTATGTTGCCAATGGTGAACTGCCCCTGTGGTGTCCCCCATGCATCTTACTGCCTGTACAGTGTGGAGGTCTGTATGTGTCCCCTATTTACTGAAATCACATGCCCCATGCCATTTCTGCCCACACTTTAGGGTATGACTGCATAATAGGACAGTTGACCAGATAAGGCTGGGGTGCTCTCTGCAGCAATGAACCACGTGCATGTGACTGCACAGATGTCATCATTTCCCAGGGTTAATAATGCTTGCACTGAGGGCAGAGTCATGTGTAGACACCTACAGTTTAGCAGCATGGCCTTCAATGTGTACTACGCTGACAGTTGTATGTTGGTAGTTATAACCTCATCACTTTTCCTAAGAAGGCACTACGGGGGTGGTGAGAACCATTGCCAAACACCTGAAGGCCAGTAGAGACAGGTGGAGGCCATCTGTTGCAGAGCATTGTGGTTTATTGACTATATCATCCCAGGCTCACAAGTACTGGAACCCCTGGAATATCACAGGGTTAAAGGCCACATGTTAAGGTCAATCATTTCCTGAATGTATTGCGGCATCAGTCTGGGTGACAGTGGAATGATGCATAAGGCTAGAGACATAACTGCCTGGGACACATAATCAGTGTGCTCACTCATGTCTCACTGCATATAGTCCAGGGACGTACATCTGAGGTCAGGTATGCCAACATGGACTGTGACAGACACATGATGGTACCTGTTGGTGAGAGACAGCAGTGCGTATGGATATGGCAGAGTCTGTCACCTGACACACAAATAACTGTGACTATCCACATATACAGCCAGTTGAGAGACACATCACTGTATCTCACAATGGAGTCTCTTATGTATAACACGTTTGACATGTATTGATGCCTGCATGGTTGTGGGACACAGGTGTGTGCCCATGTTTGGTATGTGCATTGTGCGGTTGTGGCATTCATGTGTGGCTTTGCCTTGGAGGTCTCCTTTTTTTGTGGGTGTGCATGTTGTGATCCACTGCGTGTGTGTGTGTGTGTGTGTGTGTGTGTGTGTGTGTGTGTGTGTGTGTGTGTGTGTGTGTTGTGTAGGTGGTGTGTGAGGTGTATGAGTGTGTTGACAACCTGTTTAGGGACAGACATGCGGCCTTGACAGGGAGAAAGCATGGACTGCAGGCTCCTACTATGATTGCATCTCTCTCACACAGTGTGTTCCTTGGTGGTGTTTGTAGATGGTTGTCCATCTGTGTACATGGGGAAGGTGCTGTACTGTGCCAGGACACCCATATCAACCACACCTGAAGCGGAAACTATGGTACACTGTCCAGCCATATAGTCCAGAATCTGAGGGAGGAAGGTCAGGGAGACCTGAGGGGTGGGCCTACAACCCAAGTGCTTACTACAACAGTAGGAGACTGACAACACAGCATACCATGTAGACACGCTATGAACAAGCAGTAATAGGTGCAACAGGTAAATTAATTTGATCACCTCATAGCACATGCAGCAAGTAGCATGAAACATCAGGATCAGGAGGGCAATGCATGATGTTTTGCCACTATATTGCTGATAGCCAAATACATACTGTGGTAATAGATGGTGGGGTATGATGTGGGAGTTAGTGGTGGATAGTGGTAGCAAATGTGGATGCGCAGGGTGTGTACATAATAGGGAGCAATGTATGTGGTCCTATGATGTGTTCCCCTCTTCATGTCTTTTAGGTGGGATATATCGACGTAACAATCCACCCTTCTCAGAAGATGAGACCACTGCCATTATTGATGCCCTGAGACTCCTTCAACAGGTGATGTTGATAAGGACTTACCATAACCAGCAAGAATGCTCTGCATTGTGGGCAGACCTCGTAGCAGTGGTGAATGATGTGGGCCACCAGGACAGGAGCTATGAACAGGTCCAATGCTATGCTACAGATATAATACATCATACATGGCAAACAGCCAGAGCTGTGGCCAAGGACCATGCTAGCACCAGGAGAGGGCCTGCTACACAACCCTCACTTCCAATCACAAAGGAGTTCCTGGCTAACCTGGGTTCAGTCACCAGCTCACAAGAAACTATCACAACATATGTAGTGGAGGTGGGTGGCACAGATTCCACAGCCAAGGAGCATCCAGGTAAGCCTCTAGTGATTATCAAGTTAATACTGTAGCATTCATAGTGGCAACCTCTGCATACTTGTACACATATGTCAGGTTGATCTGCATTTGTGGGTGGGGTTTTGTAATGCAGATGTGTGCACACATATTGTGAATGTCAGCAATTTGGGTAGTATCACAGTTTGTACTGTACATGTTGATAAATGCACATATTATCCTCTACCAATGCCACATGTGTGTCTGCTGACAATGCCTCTCCCCCACAAATCCTTAGGTACCTCTGGTGTGGTTGGGTACAATCATTCTGTAGCCAGTGAGTGTGGAACTGTCTTGTTATGGCTAATCTATACCCTACACATGTTAAGGGTTGCCAGTTTACCATGGACACTACTGTTAAGCTTAGCCATATTGCGATACATGCATGTTCACTAGTGGTGCGGATGACTGCAATGCATCACTACCGTAATCACAATAGCATATTTGCAGGAGCTATAACATATAAGCATGTATTTATGTAATGGTGTAGCCAGTCTGCTATACAGGGGTGCATTACTATTGTGTAAATGGATGCACTGTGAAGGTCCATCACATACTCTGACTTGTCACATATCTCACAGGTGTATAGTATTAACAACATTTACTGAATGTAGCTGCACTGCATGTTGTTGAGGACCTGTCCAGAGTGTGTCTGTTGTGGTCTGTGTGTTGTGCATGGCACCTCACCTCACCTGTGTTTGTGTGTGTGTGTGTGTGTGTGTGTGTGTGTGTGTGTGTGTGTGTGTGTGTGTGTGTGTGTGTGCAGCAAACATTATAGTGCAGGAATTAATGTAGTCATGTTGTCTTCACCTCACAGGTGACCATGGGGCTAGAGTGTGTCCACCTCACAACCTGATGTCAGTGTGTCATTGGCCTCTGATGGTGATGGTGGTGGCCATTGTGAGGCACAGGTGGGGTTGTTGTGGGCTGAATCTGTCCAATTGGTTGACATCCCATTTCCACCCCCAATGTCCTCACACACAGACAGTATGCCCACACATACCCTGTCCCCAGCAGCTACAGATATTGAGCAGTCAGAGGGTGGTGGCATAAAACAGGGTAGTGTTGTGACTATGTCAACTGTGACTATAGACACTAGCCATAGCCAGGCAGTAGGTGAGGTCCCACACAGGCAGATTGACAGGGGTGCTCGAAGGAGGACTGCTGCCCATCCAGCACCCGTCAGAGCTGTTACAACACATGTCACCCAAAACATGTTTCAGTCCATCATAGAGGCACAGGCATGTTGTGAATGGTACACTAGACAGATGCTCAGGGTCATGGATGCCACACTGTCTGGCATGCATGACACTCCATGGCATTGGTGATGCCTTATGTCATTTCGCTGATGTAGTAGATAGACGGGGTGAGACATTGTCAGTCTTCAACTGTGCAATGTCTGTGCTGGAACATGTGGTGGGAGTAGGGCATCAGACATGTGGATGTAGGTCAGCAACAACATCAGATGAGAGCCCACATGACTATGTATAGTCACACTCCCTAATTGGCTGTACTGCCAGCACTACCGAAGGGAGGGTGCTGTCCACACCACAACATGGCAGGCCATAGGCACATGGCTCTGGGTGGTCCTGTGAGGGACACAGACCCAACAGACACAAGTCAACATCAGCAATTAGTACTGCATCAGGCCCTGGGCATGGTGGTGCCAGTGCCACTCCTGGCAGAACCAGTTCCTGTGTTCATGGCTGGAGATGGTGAACTGTACATTCTGCCATATATGGTCCATGGCTGTCCAAAATACCCTTGTGTAGGGCTAGCACATGACTTGACTGCGTGCATGCACACACACACACACACACACACACACACACACACACATGCACACACGCACACACGCACACGCGCACACACACACACACACACACACACACACACACACACACACACACACACGCACACATCACTGACACATGCAGGTCACCAACAGACACACATAGCTCCTCCCTGGCTCAGATAAACAGCACCCCTCAAGACACATGCACATGATGTCAACTATATGGCATAGCCTAGGCCTTTGGCAACCCCACACTACACCCTATGCATGTTATGATACCTGTCCCACATTCCTTTTATCCATACCATCGATGCAGGGACATGCTAATATGTATCTGATGCACAGGGTGAATATAGTACAGTTAATGGCAGTTTGTAGTTCAGAAGTGTTATTACCTGTAAGGTGCTGTCTGTTGGCAATTGTCATGCATAAACATCAAAGTGTATGCACCTTTGTGCCATGATGCTTTATTGCTGTTAGTACTGCTGACTGACTGTTGTCTGACAGACCTTATTCTGTTTCTGTTCCAGGTGTCTGTTTGTCTAAGTTGTGGGGACATGCTGCCATTAAAGAAGCTCATGATGGTGTAGTGGCAACACAGAGACTTTTTCCTCGCTAAGGTATGGCTGCATATGCACATGTTTACCTAGGTGTGAGGGATAATGGGGGCAAACAACATAATCTTGAATGCATACCACTTGACACAGCATGGTACTCTTGATACATGTCACCTGGGAATTCCATAGGATCACACATTCATAGGTCCATAGAAGGTTACTAGATTACTGGCCCTGGGTCCCTTACAAGCATAGCCATTACTTTATCCTCAACAGAATCATCGATCAGCACCTGTTTCCCCTGACATTAATGGACATAGGTGGACCTGTGGGACAGATGTTTATTTTCCCATCCACTCATCACGGATGCACTTGCTAAGGGTCTACATGATATTCTGTTTAGCATGTATGGGAAGTGCATTCCTGAGACAGGGCAGCCTCTGGGAGACAAACTTGTCTCTCCTGTAGGTTTTTTTCCTAATACATATGTAATTCACGCCTGTCATGCTGGTAATGCACACAGAGTTAGACTCACATATATGCGGCAGCTGTTGAAGGGCTAAGCACAACATTTCCATCTAGGCATGCCATAGCCCACCTGCTGCCAACCTGTCCAATAGGAAATGGGGCACTACTGATTCGAGGCTGTCTGGATGGAACAGGTGCTGAAGGCCATGGATAACCTCTGTGAGTGTTAATATAGCCTTTCCAGTTGCTGTAAATGTCTGCATAGGTACATACCAGACTGGCCATGATGATACAGTATTGTTAGACTGACTGAGGAATATACAGAGGTAATGTCCACCCTTTGTCTGGGTGTAGTCCCTTTACCTATGTTGTGAACCAAGTGCAAACCTTTTCTGACCACTGCCATTACTTGATGGCTGAATGCAGCAGTGTTATCAACCTGAGTACTCAAGTCTGTCAATACAGTTTGTGTGTTTATGGGGTTGCCATTGATGTGGGAAATAGTGGGGTCATGTCCTCACCATATGGTATTATGGTACTGTTTTCTGCATTCAGCTTGAGGCCAGGACTTTGGCTACATTCCATACCCACTGTATGACCCCATTGCAGTATGCTAACATCAATTTTTATGTCACTGACAGACAGCACACTACTTACAGTTACTACAGCCTTAGGTGGTACTTAAATATGTGGGTGGTGGCAGTTAGCATTCATGCCTAGATACATGTGCATCATTGGGGACAGCAGCTACTCAGAAGGCCTACACATGTCTACATATTGCACACACATAGGCAACACAAAGTAGGGTTGCCACCTTATCAAATCATTTTTTGCTTGGGCTAAAGGGAAGTCTCTCTGTTGATCAGTGGCAGTGAAAAACATTGAGCAGCCTGCCTGCCCCTGTGGGAGTGGTTACTGACT
The DNA here is from genome assembly GCF_019279795.1 of Protopterus annectens. Taxonomy (NCBI): domain Eukaryota; kingdom Metazoa; phylum Chordata; order Ceratodontiformes; family Protopteridae; genus Protopterus; species Protopterus annectens. The sequence goes on along the minus strand of NC_056737.1, from coordinate 1,235,086,443 downwards.
TGAAACTGTAGTTTTATTGGCCATTTTGGGTCAATTCCAAACTCTTTCATCTTCCTCTCTTAAAACCCTCTTTTGCGCGGTTTTGCGCGTTTTTGTGCATAGTGCAACAGCGGGCAGTGCCGCCTAATTGGGTTTAAACTATTCCTGGCTCCTCAAAGTCTGCTCTTCACTTTTTCCCTTAGAACTGCTCTATCTCTCAATTTAAACACCATATTCTCATTCTAAGGCCCTTCACTGTTCCAATTAAGTAATCCTACAAGTTAGTACTATTAAACCATAAGCACTACTTACTCTTATACTCTCTACGATTACCTTGTCCTCTATTGGTCCGTCTTAAATTCAGTTTCCCTATATTACTCTAGCATGTCCAAAGGTCAGTCAATGGTTTCCTCTCCAGTCCAGCTGGCGAATCTGGGAATTTTGAGGCAATGTTACAACTGTCTCATGTACATGGACAACCCTCTCCTCCTCCAAACAGGTTCAAATATATGTGAGAGATGCAACTATTTAGCCAAACTGGAGGCTGAGCTCTCTCATCTCAAAACTGGTGTAACCAGTCAGGTGGAGAAGATAACCTCACACAACACAATTCCAGTATCACATAGTCCCACCACATCAGCAAACCAAACACATAAATACACAAAAACATACTCGGAGGCTCTAAATAAAAAATTACCTAAGCAACAGAGACCTCCAAAGCAGACATCCAAGCAAACGCTACCTCAAAACAAAACACGCACAACACATAGCCCACAAAGTCAGTGTGCCAAGCAGCCACAGCCCTTAAGGCTGAATAACACACCTGATACTCTTGTAATAGGTGACTCTATTGTCAGACACACTGACGTCCCGCTCACCAGGCTGAATAAAGAGAAGGTCACGGTGAGCTGCCTGTCGGGTGCTAGGATCTGCCATCTAACGCAAGCACAAAGGTCACTCCAAAGCAAATACAAATATGACTCAGTCATTGTACATGCTGGTGTGAATGACCTGAGACGTACCTCCCTGGACTACATGAAAAGAGACATAGAGGAGCTCTCTGATCATGTAGCCCAGGCTAGTATGACCCTTACCTTGAGCAGCATCTTACCCTCACCTAGAATGATGCCACAGTACAAAGACAAAATGATCGATTTTAACAATTGGCTAAAATTTTGGTGTCATTCAAAGGGGATTCAGTGTCTGTCAGCCTGGGATGACATGCTCGACAAGCCACGTTGCTTCATTAGGGACGGCTTGCACCTGTCACCACTGGGCTTTCGGATATTGGCAAAGGCTCTTGCCACCCCCATAGTTCCTTTTTTAGGCAAGGCTCAAAAGTCAAACCCACCCCCATAGACAGCACAAGGAACAAGAAACTAAGGGTAATGCTGCTTAACGCCAGAAGTCTTAACCTCAAGATGCATGCACTCAAAGCTCTCCTCAGTATGGAGAACATCGATATCTGTGCAGTGACAGAAACCTGGTTCAAGGCTCCAGAGAGCACCCCAGCACTACCAGGCTAAACCTCATATCATGCTTTTCGGCCCCAAAACCCAGACCAAACCACAAAAGGAGGGGGAGTTTCCATATTTATCAAGGATATCCACACCTCCAGGTTAGTGGCATTGCACGAAGTATCGGAGACCATCCATGCACAACTAACAGTGGGAAAGACTGCTTTTCAGTTTATAGCATCCTACAGACCACCCTCTCAAAGTCAGGAATCCAACTCAGCTTTCCTGAAAACATTGGAGAACATGAAGATCTCTCCGAACACCATTATATTGGGTGACTTCAACTACCCAAACATTGACTGGGAGCACTACTCAAGCCCCAGCACCTTAGCCCAAAGGTTCCTGGAAATTATAAACTCAAATGCTATGGAACAACTAGTCACCACTCCCAAAAGAGGGGACAACATACTAGACTTGATCATTACCAACATGGGGACTCTATGCTCCACACCAGAAGTATATCCGTCATTGGTAAGATCAGACCATAAATTAATTTCACTGGATGTCCACATCCCGACCCCACCCCCAGCCCAGAAAACCACAGCGAAAAACTTCTCAAAAGCGAACTTCTCACTTCTCAAAACCGAAGTGGAATCCTTCAAGGCCCCAGGGCCAGTGGAAACTATGGCCCAACCTGCAGAATCCTATATAAACGCATTCTACGGACATCTCCAGGAATGCATGGATCATGCTATCCCAAACAAAACCAAGACCCAATCATCCAAAGGCAGGCGTCCGGTCTGGTGGACCCCTGCCATAAATAAACTGTACAACAGAAGGAGGAAGCTACTACATGATAGGGCAAAATCCCTAATAGGGAAGGCATCTCTGATCAGTACTAGCAAAAAATTACGATCCCTCATAAAATCCTCCAAGGCCAGCTTCTAGAGAAAAATTGCACAGGACAACAAAGACAATCATAAGGCTTTTTTCAGTTATGTTAGGAACCTGGGATGCAACTCCCAGACTTGTCCTGAGTTGATTCTAAATGACAAAAAATACACTGAACCCAGAGACATCGCCAATATCTTGGCAGACAGGTTCAGTGCAAACTTCTCCACCCCCTTCCCCCCCAAAAGAGCAAGTATTTATTCCAGCAGAGGGCTGCCTCCCAAACATCTCTGATGCTCAGGTGAAGGCTGCCCTCTCCAAAGCAAAAAAACACTGCTTCCATGGGACCAGATGGCGTCCCAGGTTGCGTCCTACATGAACTCCAAGAGGAACTAATCTCTCAAATAAAACAGCTATACAATCTCAGCCTCACTACAGGATATGTGCCCACAGAATGGCGTACAGCAACAGTGGTCTCACTCCACAAAGGTGGAGCCTCTACGGACCCTTGAAACTATCGCCCCATAAGCCTGACTAGCTTAGTCTGCAAGGCTATGGAGAGGATCATCATGGAGCTCATAAACAAAGACATTGGGGACCTACAGACACTAGATCCTACCCAGTTCGGCTTTGTCAAGTGCAGATCCTGCCTTTTGAACCTGGTTGACTTCTTCAAAACAGTCACCAAAGCCATAGATGAAGGGAAGGTAGTCCACACAGCCTATCTGGACCTTGCAAAGGTGTTTGACACAATACCCCACTCGGGCATCAAAGATAAGTTATCCAGCTTAAATATAAACCCCTATGTCACAAGATGAGTCGCAAACTGGCTCAAAAGCTGAACCCACAGAGTGAGAGTTTCTGGAGCCATGTCAGACTCGAAACCGGTCACAAGTGGCGTCCCACAGGGTTCTGTCCTGGGACCACTCTTGTTCGGTATATACTTTTCTGAGGTACAGGCAAATGTGGGAAGACTATGGCGCACCAAGTTCACAGACGACTGCAAACTGGGCGCCATAATCGACTCTCCAGCTGACACAAACATCCTTCAAAAAGGTTTCACAGAGACAGATAACTGGTGCCAGTGCCATGGTTAAAACTAAATGCCAAAAAATGTATAGTCATACCCTTTGGCAAAAACAATGTGCCCACCAATAACCACATAGGCGGGAACCCATTAAGTACAGAGAAAGTTATTAGGGACCTGGGGACCCAAGTTGATAGCAATCTCTCCTTTGAAAACCACATTGCCAAAGTGGTTAGAAAGACCTTCTACATAGCCCACCTCATCACGAAGGGTTTCACATCTAGATCAAGAGAGGTAATCGTGCCCCTTTATTCATCCCTCATCAGGCCCATCATAGAATACAGTGCCCCTTTTGGGATGTACCTTACCCGACACCTGCAGCAATTAGAAAGACCCCAAAAGTATCTCACCAAGAGGATCAAGGGTCTCAAACAGATGCCATATGCTGCTTGGTTAAAAATTCCCGCCTACTCAGTTGCATACCGCCTACTGAGGCGATCTATGCCTGACATACAAAGCTATGTCAAATCCAGTATTATTGGCCATGCTCCACCTCAGTAACTCTAAATCCCTTAGTGCCTCACGCCGAGGGACTTGAACCTCAGCACAGAAATAAATAGAACTTGCTGGAGGGACAGGTTCATAACCCAGAGGCTCCCTTTGCTCTGGAATAGAATTCCAGTTCATGTGAGGCAGAGCACCTCACTGAATCTCTTCAAGAAGAATCTCGATAGGTGGATGGGGGATCGTAGGTTTGTCCCAGGGATTACTCCTGTGTCACTATTAGACAGAGGCACAGTAAACTAAACCTTAAAAAGGGCACAGTATACTCAAATCAAGGGGTGGCGTAAGCCATACAGAATCTGGCTAGGCTTATAATTGCCCCAGGGCAGATAGCCTAGTATGAACCTATGAACCTATGAAATGTGGGACACGTCTTGTAGTATAGCGACAGTTGGCAGGACATGCCATAGCCAAGACAAGTGCAACAGATAAGTATTCCCTTGCTTTGACAATATGACAACTTCTTTGTGTCACATTACCTTAGGATATGCTATTTCTCATAACATTAAGGGACTTCAGATGTGAAATAACTGTTTAATACAACTAGTAGACAACTTTAGGAAATGTTTGTTGGCCTACACTCTGGGGCCCTGTGTATTGCGTGAGTCATTGTCATAGGTCACACCTGGCCAAATATGGATTGCAACCTGCAAGGTGGGACAGGTAGTGGTCATACCTCTCACCTCTACAGATTTCTGCAGAATTTCTTGATGTTTGCCATAATATGTTTGTTCCATTTTTCATAACATTATGGTTTTCTGGCACATTAGTGGCAAATCATTAAAGACTGATGTTAGACAATAATGACAGATATTTTCCTGTCAGACTTCATACCCATCAGAAAATGCATGTGAATGCACAACCTGTTATGCTATCTACTTTCCATGTTTTTCACAGCAATATTTAAAGATTGAGCCTAATATTTGGCCTTTGTCCCACTTTTCTGTATGGCTTTATCCAGATGTCTTTCTCTAAGGGGTTGAGAAGTATGGTCGTGTCCCTAACACAGTCACACTATTGCAAGGGGATATACATATGCACACACATACACACACACACACACACACACACACACACACACACACACACACACACACACACACACACACTCACACACACACACACACACACATTAATGAACTGCCCTTGTTGAAAGTAAAACTCCTACCGACCTAGTTTTATACATGATAGCACTATATACATAGCGCATGTGCCAGAGAGCCTATACAGTTTTTCAGTGTCTGCCACTGCTATTCAGGTGGATTACATCTACAGGTGATGTAAGGATTGCCAGTGGGGGTTAACAGTCCCTTAAAATGGTATAACCATCACACACACACACACACACACACACACACACACACACACACACACACACACACACACACACACACACTGCTGCAGGGTGTATATGTATTCCAACTCACATGCACAGAGAGTTTCCAGTTTTGATATTAGAACACCTATATATCTAGTTATGTACACTATAGCCCACCATATGTATTGCATGAACCACAGTTATATTTTGTTTGAAAATGTCTAACTTTGCATCTAAGGTTGATGACATCTGTAGACCCTGAATAGGTTGGTAATGGTGAAGTTAACAGGGTGGAACAGGCATTGAAAATGGTATAACCATTGCACACAGGCAAGACAGCCATGCTGCTGCAGGGGATATGCATACAATGACACATACACTCACACAGTTGCCAGTATCGAGATTAGAACCCCTACCTATCTAGTTGTATGTACTAAACTGCTATGTTCTTATTGCGTGCACCATGGAACTTATATGCCTGGAACGTACCTCTCAACCTCTTAAAGCAATAAATCGGGAAAAAGCCTTCAATAATGAGGGGGTAAATAGGGACACTTTTTACATATTGCTGTTACAAATTTAGATAACTGATAGAGTGACAGGTTTTGCATTAGCATTAATTATGTGAAGGGTATGAAGTGTGAAACTCACGTCTGTCATTATTTTCTGACTTCAGTTCTCAATGATTTGAAAATGATTTGACAGAAAACCACAAATGTATGAGAAACAGACCAAATATATGAGACAAACAGATGGAAATTCTGCAAAACCCTATACAATTGAGAGGTATGGGCTGGAGAGTGTCAAATGGTGCATCTAAGATGGATAACATCAACAGACCCTGTAAAGTAATCCAATGCAGGGAGTCAGCAGGGTGGAACAGGCCTCAAAATGGTATAACCAACAAACACACCTGTACAGTATCACAGTTGGCAGCCTTGAAATTAGAACCCCTACCTAGTTGTACATATCATAGTGTTATGTACTTATCGCAAGTGCCACAGATCTCATATGCCTAGAAAGTGTCCAACAATGCATCTAAGGTGGATGACATCAACACCCCTGTAAAGTAATGCAATAGGAGGAGTCAACAGGGTGAATAGGGCTCAAAATGGTATAGCCAACACACACACACACACACACACACACACACACACACACACACACACACACAGTGACTGATGTAAGATTTCAACCCCTACCTACCCACTATTACACAATGGGGCTCATCATAGTATTTACACATGCCAGTGGTTAAAATTGGAGTACGTGTGGCTGTGGCAGTACATCACAATATGCCTTTTACAGTCTCTCTCTCTCTCTCTCTCTGCCACTCTCTTTTTGTCCCTCTCTCTCTCTCTTTCTCCCTGTCACAGCCTCTCTATAAATGATATATTTGTATATGTTACCTATATATCTGTATTTATATCTCACTCAGTAGATCCAGATAAATCTTATATGTACCACATACAGATAGATGGGGTAAACATATCTGATAGGGGTGGGGATAGACAGTTAAGGTGTACATACCTGTCTGTATGCACAAGGACTATATGTATATCCCAGTTTTATAGTCAGATGTGGGTTCATGCATGGGTTAAAAGTAGCTAAGTGTAGGAGCACGCCAAGTATAGCCATCAATAGTAACACTGGGACTCCAGACCAGACCTACCTGTACTCCGGTCCAGGATTTTGTGTGCTACAGCTGATTGGCTGATGAATCTGTATAAACAACCCAGCACCTCACTGATATACTGGTTGAGGTATCCCCTGGCTGTGTGCTATCCTTATTAACTGGCCTACATCTAGGGTGGGTACAGAATATATTGGACTGAGCAGAGTTTTGCATAATATGTGAGGTACATTTTACACAGCACTGTGATGTTCTGGTATGTCAGTGGCATATCAGTATAGATTAATGTGAGGAATCACTGACAGACATTTGTCTACTGACTCCATACACTGCAGGGAAACTATGCAACTGCATGAAGTGTTGTAGTCTGCACATTGTACGTTTGTCTGGCCATTGGTTCCTCCTTCCCCTTATATGTGGCCATTTGTCCTGCTCTGCTCTAGTTGCAGGCTTTGTCCACAGTTGCTGCTCTTATGTAGTTGTAGTTATGGTGTGACTGGGGTAGAAATCATAACATCACACACGCGGTTACAAACTGCATACCTCTGACTGTAGCTGTTTATCAGGTTGGCCAGCATTGTGCCCCATACATCTGCTCTCATCCTCAGACAGTTTGTATTGCACTGTTATTATAAGGCTACAGGTTGGCCATACCTCTCAAAGTATTACAGTCAGACATCTGGACAGGGACATATATTACAGTCAGACACAAGCCCACACAGGAGGACAAGATCTTAATATTGGTCTTCCGAATGCAGACAGTTGGTAGAATGGTTTTGTATTAGCTTGTATTTTCTTATGGGTATGAAGTCTGCATCTCAACTGTCTGTCATTGATGTTTTCACATTAACCTTTATTGGTATGGTGATAGTTTGCCCGATAAATGCAATGTTATGACAAACAGAACAGATATATAAAGCATACCTGTGGACATTCTGGGAAACCTTGTCATTCGTGGGGTATAGATGGTGGCCACTTACTTGTTGTCAGTACTGACACAGTTACATGGCAGCCTTTATATCCTGGCACTAGATTGACTTGTCACAACCTGCTGTTCTACTAGGCACCATCTAGGTTACTCATAGCTGTGTGCTGTCCATATATGTGGCTCCCTGTCCCTCCATTGTCCAGCTTTTCTGCAGTAACAAATATTGACTTGTAGACAGTCTATAGAACCCCTCCACTGTCCAGCTTTTCTGCAGTAACAAATATTGACTTCTGGACAGTCTGTAGAACACCTACCATAGGTGTAGCTGACATGTAAAATAGCAAGCATAGCCAGTCTAGAACCATGGACTGTGTTAACCATAGTAATGTACTTAGCCCACTAAGCCACAACAGCCTCCAGTCAGTGTTGTCTACTTCCTGACACTATTAACCACACACATGCAGAGCACATTGACCCCTGCATATTGTGGAAATGGAACTTATTAGCAAGTTGATTGGGAGAACTCTGGGAATGTGTGGTCTGCTGCTATTTTCTTACAAACATAACTGTTACTGCAGTTCTATGGGAACACGAGTGTATTGGGGGTAAGGGACAATACCTCTGAACTGTACAGATTGTCATAGAATGTCCAATTATTTGCCAATTTTGAGTCAATTTTTCATAACATTTGTGGTTTTCTGGAAAATTTATTTATTTATTTTTAATTTTATTTATTTATTTAACATTTGTTGCCCGGGAAAGTCCGACTAGGTTCCACAGATCCTGTTTTCAGTGGAGGCCCAGGGAGAAATGCTCCAGAAGCATGTCTTTAGAATGTGGGAGGAAACCGGAGTACCCGGAGGAAACCCACGCGAATGCAGGGAGAACATGCAAACTCCGCACAGAAGGCACCTCAGCCGAGAATCGAACCAGAGAACCTCTTGCTATGAAGCGACAGCATTAACCACTGTACCACTGCGCCACTGGCAAATCATTCAAGACTGAAGTTAAAAACTAATGACAGACATTTGGGTTTCATACTTCTTACCCTTCAGAGAATTCATGCCACTGCAAAACATGTTATTCTATCAACTTTCTAAGTTTGTAAGAGAAATATTTAAAAATTGTTCCTGTTTATGGGCCTGTGCCCCACATTTCTTTATGGCTTTGTGTGTAAGAGGTTTAGAGGTATGTTTGGGACTCCAACATCGACATCCATGCATCTGTCCTATGCCCCCACTTAAGTCCCTCACATAGTGCAGTGGGTTTTACTGGCTTGGGGCCTAATGCATATTCTGGGGCAGCCAGTATTTGGCAGAGAGTTCCTGTTGTCCCATATAGCTGTCAGTTGTCTGCTGCTATTCCGGTAACCCACTCCATTCCCTTGCATACATGCAGCAATACCATGCATATGCTACTACAGTCTACTACCCCATTCATTTGTTGTTAAGAAGAGTGACTTACCTTGCACCTCCAGCAGTTGAGATGACAGTGCTTCAGGGCTGACTTTGTCAGATGCATGCAGTACACAGCCTATACATGATAGGTACAGGTAGTGTGATGTGGCTGACATCCTTTTTACTTTGCATGTGAGCCGGAGTGAGGTGTCAGTCCCTAGGTTGTTAGTGCATGTGCTATGCATTGTCCTTTGCCAAGGCCAGATTGCACTGGGCATGCCTACATCTTCCTACAGGGACAGGCTCAGGGGGTTTCTCCTCTGAGACCCCTGTAGCTGTGGGGACCTTGGCAATGGTGGAGGGTTGTGTCTTTCTTCCATCTGATGTTCCTGCCACTGCTGTTTCTGCAGGAATATTGTGTAGCATGGCACATACAATGAACATGTGTACACATGTGGCTGGAGAGTATTGCAGGGCTCCACCAGATATGTCAAGGCAGTGGATCCATGATTTGAGCAACCCAAACACATGCTCTATGAAATTCCTAGTTTGTGTGTGTGCCTCATTATGGCATTCTTCAGTGGGTGTGTGTGCATTTCAGATGGGTGTCATCATCTACGGTTCCAGTGTGAAGCCAGCACCCCTCAGTAGATGGCCATATGTTATGTCCACCCCCCCCCCCGGGAAATGGCTGGTACTGCTGTGATGTGTGCCAGATGTGGAAGTCATTGTAACTGTCAGGCTTGCCAGCACACACATTGATGATAATGCCCTGGGCATTGCACATGACCTGGCAGTTGATGGAGTAATACCCTTTGCTGTTGACATAGAATCTATCCTCCTCACCGGGTGGTGCTTTGATATGCACGTGAGTGAGGTCTATGGCACCCAGTACCTCTGGGTAGTGTGTTACATGGTGGAAGAGATGCATATTGCTGGTTCTCTCCTCAAGGGTGCTGGAGAAATAAATGTGCTCACTGGCATGTGTTAGCATGACATCCAGGAACTAGTGGACCACCCCAGATGCGGATGCCTGTGAGATCCCCATGATGTCCTCAGTAGGTCTTTGGAAAGTACCTGTAGCTAGTATTTGTAAGGCTTCACATACCTTTGTTTCCACTGGGATGGGTTCCCTTCTGTTGGATCTGTGTCTGAAGTGATGGCAACAGAGCTTGGTGAGTTTCTGTAGTATTTCCCTGTCCACCCTGTATCACTCTACTATTGTTCATCAGTTTGGACCCTCCCATGTACATGAGCACTTTTAGCTTTTCTTTAACCAGCTAAAACACATGCCACTGGGCTAAGTATAGGTTAGCAACCTCAAACACATACCCCTACTTAGCTGTGGTTAGCTGAGCACAAACAGGCACCGCAAAGCTCCAATATGCTTACACATGCTGTGACACACCTCCTTTTGATATTAGCTCTCTGTTCTGCCTACACCAACACAGTTCTAGGCCTACCATGGTCAGTACCTATGGACACAGTGGCCCTTTTTGCTATTCAATAACCCTGGCTTATTTACATACACCTAATTGCATATACCCTAGATACTGCATTACATTGGGGCCTATCTCCTTAGTTACCACTATAACCTGCCATTGTATAACTCTGCATGCTGGGTACTATAATGCAATGACTTTGCATGGCTTTATATTTCATGTTTTACACTTTTTATTTATTTTTTCCAATTTTTCCAAAGTAACATGTTTATGCATCACTGCATGCCACTTTAACTTGGCATATGTATTAAAAAAGTTTAATTTTTCATATATTGCATTATTTTTTCAACTTAATGACCATAGTTTTGGCCATTTGCATGGCTACTGTGCAATATACAAGATTTTATTTAGGCTATTACAGCCCCTGTTTAAATTTTATACTCCAGTACATGGGTTGTAACTGCGTACATCTTTTTCTTGCTGACATAGCACCTACATGGGTGCCTTTCTGCTTGCTGAATCACAAAATCACTCATTTGCATGGTTTCCACCAGCAGATGAGGTGATTTGAATTCCATGAGCACCTCTGTGTCTACACGATACCCACACGCTTGTGCACGCCCCCAGCCATATTCCATGTTCAGGCCACTACCCTATTCCTACATAGAGAATCTCTCCATGTAGGGTTTATTGAATTACTCCCCAAATCTCAGTACTGGGAGCCAGGATAGTCCCCCTGCAGAATCCTTTGGCTATCATGCTTTATCAGGAGTCCAATAAATAGCTTGCACTCCTCACCACCCCATCTCTGTGGCCTAAACTGGGCACTTTTACCTATAACTCCAGCTGTGTCTTATACCCAGACTAGAGCAATGGCAACTACGGATTTCTTACCAACTCCTGTTATTACATTTACTGGTAGTGTGCAAACCTGAGCAATGATGCCAGCCAGGTTTGTTCTACGTTAAGTGGAGAGCAGCAGTGCCAAGCAGGTTGGAAAGTTCTGATGGTAGGAATAAAGTGCTCAACTTTTTTTAACAATAAACAGTTCTTAGTTTTCCTGGTGCTGCTGTTCTTTTGGCTGATACCACACATAACTGTATTATTTAGCAGTTTGGGGTTATCCAGGGGGTTGACTTTCATTTACCAGTTTGTTTGTGTGTCTCAAGGATATGGTATAGCCTCAGTCAATGGTCAAATTCACCAGGATGAACATCAAGTGTTGGGTGAGTTGACTTTATTGTTGCAGGAGGTCAGTCACCAATTTTAGAGCAATGGATTCCAGACAGGGACTCAATGGTCTTACAGAGATGCTGTTATTAATACAGGGGGCAGTCTCAGTCTCCTTTTAACACAGATCACACCTAGTGATTATAATTCTTTTCAACCAATTTGATTTCCACATCTGGAAAACAATCAGTTTTGAATTCAAGACCCTTCAGAATATTTCTAACTGCTCTGTCAGCAAAGGGACAGTTCAGGAGCAGCTGTTCACTTTTGAAGAGAAGTTAGCTTCATTCAAGAAACTGCAACTAGACAGAAGCTATTTGTTAAAAAACATTGCCAGCAATCAGGTCCCTAGAAGGCTGAGGTTATGGACATTTCCAAATGGAGTGCAAAAAGGTTCAGAATATCATAAGGAACGTCTGGATATTTTTAACAAGGCTGGCTGTTACATTATAAAACGCATGGTTAAACACAATAATTTACAGATTGATCTGCTGTCTAGAGAGATAGTCTGAACAATTCAATCACTAAGGACATTTTATTTGACAATTATGAGACCAACTACTTTAATATTTTCAACAAAATAGGCAATATATGTAACATTTTGGAATAGAAAATCAACAACTTTAGAAGAGATATGTATGAATGCAACAATGGTACAGCCTATCCAACCCCCCCCCCCCCCCCATTAATCATAATTCCCGAGGCGATTGACAGTGTCAATAGACCAATTGCATGTCAACAGAAAATGATGAATGCAGGAACTTTAAATGATTCTACTGATGGGCCATCCCCTTTAGAACAGGAACAAGTCTGGAGGTCAAAGAGACTGCATGACAAGGGAACACCAACAAATTTATACACCAAAGAGACTTTTACCAGACAAGGAACCAAACCCAAGCCAATCTACAACAAAAACAAGTAATGCAAACTGTCATTCTCATTACATATGGGCTAACCCTGAGGTATCTTGCACGACCACTCTTCTAGTACTGGTGAAAATCTCTATGAATGACTTTACCATATACGACTATACATACAAACCAGTAAATGTAAAGCATGCAAACCTTTTATCTAAAGGGCAGAGTTTTATACCAGCCAGATGGGCTAATATTGCTGAAGTTCTTATTGATTTTAAACTTTACAACTGGAAATTGAACCTTGCCTTGTGGTTCACAGAGAATTTATCCAGTGGGAATGTTAAAACTATTAATAAGAGCAGTGTGTTTAATCCAACATTAAACAATGCTGTTATGATGTATGGCAGACTGTGTGAATATGAGATTAGACATCTGTGTTCTCAACCCTTAAGGAATAAATATTTTAACATGAATGTGAAGGCTGGTAGAGATGGGTGAAGGCTGCCAGCCTAGCCAGATAGAATTGTGCAGATAATTCTATCATTTGTAAATATGAATGTTGAACTGAAAACAATGTGGCAACATTTTCATCTGCTGTAAAGAAAGCTAAGTCAAGCATTTCTTGTTGGTCCTTTGAAATTAAAATTATTTCATCACTGCCTTTGATGTTTTACAAGTCCGCTCCAGTCCAGCTAGATGAAGGCTTCCTGCATATTGTTTTAAGGCTAAAGTTAATGACTAGAATTTACATGTCCTTTATTGCTCTAAGTGTAAAATAATGTAAATGCAGTTTCTGTCAGCCTGGGAACACCAGGAAGGTGTAAAAGATGATGCAATGTTTAGCAGAACTGGAGTTTCAATTTAAACAGTGAGAACCAGAGATTATAAAGCATTTTTGTCTGACTATCCAACTCAGCACTGCCTGTTGTCTTATGTAAGTTATCTTACACTTGTGTTTTCTTTTAGATTAGTTAGGAACTATAACATTTAGACTAAGTGTTTTTCTTTGAGGTCAGAAATGTACTACTGATTCATTTTAAGTATTTCTGTGTGATCTCTGAACTCTTGACTATCACTGACTGTGTAGTAGAAAGTATTGTCTTGTGGTTTTAATTATTTATTATTAAATATTTTAAAACCCTTTTAACTGTGGCTGATTTGTGTAGAGATAAGTTAAGCTCAAGAGTACATTGCATATATATATAAGGATCATGTACCAGGTCACTCTAATAAGCCTTGAGGCTGTTTAGTCACATCTGCCAATTGGATAATAATATTTCACAGTAATAATTGGACACCCTTTTAAGGGTCTTTGAGTAGCTGATAATTATTAGCTGGGTGGTGGCAGGGCACTACCATATAGTCTGGGTAAAAGGGGCACAGCTGGAGAACCTGTGTCAGCCTTCCCCAGAAGTGTCTGTGTGGTTGTATAAACTCTTATCTTAAAGTATGTGTGTATGTCAGCTACTTGTGCAGGAACATGAAACACTGGTTGGACAGAGAAGATGCCGGGGATTTTAGCTTGCTCAGTTAGGTTGAGATCTGGACCCTATAGCTGTGCCAGTGGGGAATCTTATTGGGGACCTTGAGAGAAAGGGAGCGACCAGCCCCTTCACTGACTGTGATCTATGTGTGCTCTTAAGAGAAATTGCACTTTATTGTGTGTATTTGTTATCCTTTCCTATCATATGAGATGCTGTTAGTGGTGAGGATTGAGGCACCTTGATTGCTGGGCCAGGGCATGGATGTCACATATTAATTGGTGGCAGTGGTTGGGATATCCTCACATATTTATTGGTGGCAGTGGTTGGGATATCCTCACATTTGTGTTTGGCAGCAGTGGGATAGCCACATCACATATTAATTAGTTGGCAAATACTAATTGGCTTGTAGTGGTGTGGGTAGAGTAAATCTTGTAGCTTGTGTACAGTGAGCTTTAAAGGTGTTTTTGTACTCTAAAACAGCCATGCAGTGACTACTCAGTGTTCAGATCACAGTTGTTTTATTTCTTTTCTAAGCTTAGTTAGTCAGGGTGAGCAGGCAGCATGTCAGCAGAGGAATATGGAAAGCTGACAAGGAGCCAGCTGGTGGAGATGTGCCAGGTTAGGGCATTGGTGCATAGAAACCTGACTAAGGCCGACCTGATTGCAGCCTTGGTTACAGCTGCATCAGAAAACAGCAGCCAGGAGGATAATCAGACTGGCAGTAGAGATATAATTCCCTCGGAGAATGGACAGCTCAACCTTTCTGCAGTGGACTTAAAAATCCAGCTGGAGCTAAAGAGACTTGAGTTGGAGGCCAGGCATGTGGAATTAGAAGCAAGTGAGAGACTGCAACGTTTGCAGGCTGAGGAGAATGAGAAACTGTTACATCTGCAAGCTGAGGAACAAGAAAAGCTGAGGCAGCATGAAAAGGAGATGCTGACTCCGCCAGAGTCATGGAGGTAATGGGGTAGGGAGTAACTGATGCCAGAAGCACAAAAGGTCAGTAAATTTCTTCCACAGTTTAAAAAGTTTCATTCATATGTTTGAGAGGGTATGTAAACAGTATGAAGTTGACCAAGGGCTCTGGGTATGGTTCCTGACCATCTTACTCCATGGTGAAACTGTAACTGCATTATCTAAAATGCCTGGTGTTGCATGTTTTGGTTATACTGCTGTAAAGAAATGTCTTTTAGAATTGTTTAAGCTAACAACAGAAACATATAGGAAAAGGTTTCGTGAGCATAGAAGCGAGGCAGATGAAAGTGTATGTGAATATGTTGCTGAATTGAGCACTTATTTCCATAGG
Source organism: Protopterus annectens (assembly GCF_019279795.1). Taxonomy (NCBI): domain Eukaryota; kingdom Metazoa; phylum Chordata; order Ceratodontiformes; family Protopteridae; genus Protopterus; species Protopterus annectens. The sequence continues at coordinate 1,235,070,930 of NC_056737.1, read as the reverse complement.
TGGGGGAGTGGATGTATGGTCACCACTTTTGAAGGGCTGGTAGACCTTTTGGTGAGGGAACAAGCCCTTAGCACTTTGCCTGAGGACATGAGGATCTGGTTAGCTGATAGACAATGTGCTACTTCAGATGAGTTGGGGAAGAATGGAGACCTATACCTGGCAAGAAGGGCAGCCCTGCACAGGAAGGGGACCCCCCATTACTGCTCATGGGTATAAAGGAACCCATGGTGGGCAGCACAGACAGCCCCAACAGAATCTGCCAGTAGCAGGGGAAGCCACTAGTCCAGGTATATGTCCAGGACCTCGGGTTAAATGTTTTGAATGCAACCAGTGGGGCCATGTGGCATACAGATGTCCACAGAGGCAAGGTGGGGAACAAAAGTTGAGGGAGCCAGTAAGTGGGAAAGACAAAATGGCAGTAGTAGGTTGTCTTGAGACAACAGGGGTATTAAACTACCATCTTGCAGATGTCCTGAGAGGGAAAGATTTGAATGAGGCAGTACCATGTACTTTTGCAGTTACACACGGTCAGGCTAGGAGACAGGCATGTGGGTCTGGTAGCCTGAGGGAGACCCTGACAGCCACATACTTGCAGCCAGGACTGGTGAGGTGGTAACTTCAGGGAAGGAGCTACTCTGTAGCAGTGAGACTGAATGTGAACCACAACTGCTTGTGGGTACTGATGTTCCCTTGGAGAGAGTGACTGCAAAGGTAGAGGTGAGTAGTAGTACCCAGGCTGACAGTGAGGCACCACTGTCAGGGGATGCCAGACATCCTTTGGAGGGGGAGCTGGGAAGGGTTACAAGGAGAGAGCTGAGACAGGCTCAGCTCTCAGACCCTACATTGCAAGGCCTGAGGCAGGTAGCTAGGGAGGCACTTGATTCTCAAGGAAAGGGGGAATCTGTATACTGGGACAAAGGGTTATTATACAAGGAGTGGATCCCTGAGGGAGGGCTAGAAGGTGATAGAGTACAGCAGTTGGTGGTGCCTAGAGCCTGCCATCTGGTGCTTTTCGCCATAGCCTGTGATATTCCCTTTGCAGGTCACATGGGCATAAAACATACAAAGACGCATATTTTGCAAAACTTCTATTGGCCTGGAATTTCCAGAGATGTGACAGGATACCGCAGGACCTGTGAGCAGTGCCAGAAGTTAGGCAAGGCAGAAGACAAGGTGAGAGCTCCTTTGATGCCTTTGTCTGTGATTGAGGAGCCATTTCAGAGGGTAGCTATGAATATTGTGTGTCCTCTGAGCACCACAAGTTCCACAGGGAAAAAGTATGTCCTAGTGGTAGTGGATTATGCTACACAATACCCTGAAACAGTGGCTTTGTCCTCCATTCAGGCAGAGAAGGTGGCAAATGCTTTGTTAGAGATTTTCAGCAGGGTAGGTTTCCCAAAAGAAATACTGACTTACAGAGGTGATGATTTCATGTCAGACCTGCTGGCTTGTCTGTGGAAGTCCTGTGGGGTGGAGCGCATGAAGACCACCACCTGTCATCCCCAGACTAATGGTCTTGTTGAGAGGTTAAACTCTACAATCAAGTCCATGCTACGGACATTTGCAGATCAGTTTAAGAGGGAGTGGGAGAAATATTTGCCCCATCTGTTGTTTGCTTACAGAGAGGTTCCCCAGGAATCCACATATTTTTCACCCTTTGTGTTGCTGTATGGGCATAGCGTGAGGGGACCTCTAGATTTAATTCGAGATGAGTGGGAAGGTGAGTGTAAGTCTCACAAGGAGTCTGTTGTGGCTCATGTCCTAAACCTCAGGACAAGGCTCAGGGAACTCATGGGCCTGGCCCAGGAGAACCTGGCAGAAGCTCAACAACAGAAAAAGATGTGGTATGACAGGAATGCTCGAGCTAGAGAGTATGATGTAGGGCAGCAGGTGACGGTTCTCATTCCTGTCAGACACAACAAGCTGCAAACATCTTGGGAGGGACCCTACAAGGTGGAAAGAAAGGTAAGTGATGTTAACTATATGGTGGAACTGCTAGGTAGATGGCAGGGGCACAAAGTGTACCATGTTAACATGATGAAACCTTACCATGATAGGGAGGCCCTTGTGCTGAGCATTTGCAGTGGATTGCAGGAGGAGTCTGAGTGAGATCTGGGGACTGATCTCCTCAGTGAGGCTTGGGCTGACACCTCAGTTGAAGGGGTAGCAGTGTCCCAGCAGCTATCTTCTACCCAGGTTTGAGAAATCTGAGTAGTGTTGCAGGAATTTGGAAACATGTTCACTGGGAAACCATGGTGCACCCACCTGGTGCAGCACCAGGTGGATACAGGACCCCAAAGGCCTATTAGGCAGGCCCCTTATAGAGTGCCTGAGAGAGTCAGACAAACCTGAGGGAGAAGGTACAGGAGATGTTGGAACTAGTGGTGATTCAAGAGTCCAGCAGTCCCTGGGCCTCCTCGGTGGTGCTGGTGCCAAAAAAGGATGGCACCACCCGGTTCTGTGTGGACTACAGGAAATTAAATAGTCACACAGAGTCAGATGTTTACCCCATGCCTAGGACAGATAAAGCCCTAGAGCAGCTGGGTGGGGCTAAGTATCTTACAACCATTGATCTTACCAAGGGTTACTGGCAGGTGCCCTTGACTCCCAATGCTAGAGAGAAGTTAGCCTTTGATACTTCTTTTGGCTTGTATGAATTCACAAAGATGCCCTTTGGGATGAAGAATGCCCCAGTGACTTTCCAGAGGCTGGTAGATCATATCCTAGCAGGAACAGACGGGTTTGCCCTTGCTTACCTGGATGATATTTCCATCTACAGCCATTCCTGGCCAGAGCACCTTCAGCATGTCAGGGAGGTGCTAGGCAGACTACAGAGAGCAGGGTTGACCATTAAGCCGAGAAAATGTCAGGTGGACATGGCGGAGGTCTCCTACCTAGGACATAGAGTGGGGAGTGGTAAGATAAGGCCAGAACCTGCCAAAGTGGAAGCCATTCAGGCATGGCCTGCACCTGTTACTAAAAAGCAGGTGAGAGCATTTTAGAGACAGCAGGGTACTACAGAAAGTTTGTCCCCAGTTATAGTACCGTAGCTGCTCCCCTCACAGACCTGACAAGGAAGGACAGGCCAGATAAGGTACTGTGGACCCCAGTATGTGAGCAGGCATTCCAGAACCTTAAAAAAGCTTTGGGAGGTCCCCCTGTGATAGCCAGTCCAGATTACAGCAAATAATTTGTTGTGCAGGTGGATGCTTTGAACCATGGGGTGGGGGCTGTACTTAAGCAGGTAGAAACTAAGGGCAGACAACATTTCTTTAAATTTATTGTTCTAGAGATATTGCAGGAAGGAATGAGGAGCGGAGACATAAAAAACAGGACTGAGCTTGCAGACCAAAGATGGATACTCAGATTGAATGCACATACCTCTCCAGGGATTAATGAGGCAGTGTCCCTGGAACTCTTTCTAAAAGCTAGGACACTTAAGCATTAATGAGTTATTATCAGACAGATGTATTTTTTTGCTATACTTTTTACTACTTTTTAAATGAAGTCCTTATATGAAGTTTTAGCATGCATAATTGAATAATTGATGTTTTTAATTAATGTTTTAATTGATTATTGAGTATATAAAAGTAGGTGTATGAAAGGATTTTATTTGAGTCAGATGAAGCGGTCGAGAGGATCGTGAAAGCGCTTACTTTTTGTCTCTGCAATTAAAGTGGATTTATATCAGCCGTGGTGACCGGCTCAGCCTGGTTTTCTTTATATCTGATTGTTTTATGTGAGCCAGTTCTTTATCAGGTAGCTGGTGCTATTTTCTTTGCTTCCCCAGATATGTCTGTGTGTCTGTGTGGTTGTATAAACTCTTATCTCAGAGTGTGTGTGTGTCAGCTACTTGGGCAGGGACATGACGCACTGGTTGGACAGAGAAGGTGCTGGAGATTTTAGCTTGCCCAGCTAGGCTGAGATCTGGACCCTATAGCTGTGCCAGTGGGGAGTCTTATTGGGGACCTGGAGAGCAAGGGAGTGACTGGCCCCGGACTGACTGTGATCTTTGTGTGCTCTTAATGGAAATTGCACTTTACTCTGTGTATTTGTTATCCTTTCCTCTCATATGAGACGCCCTCTCTGGTGTTAGTGGTGAGGATTGAGGCTCCTTGATTGCTGTGCTAGGGCACGGGTGTCACAATGATGAGCAATGAAGCTACTTTACTCAAAGATATTTGGCAAGATAGAGAATTGAGAGTTACAAAACCGGATAAGGGGGTGGGGTGGTGTTTATGAGCAGGGAAGACAATACTAATAGAATTATGACACTACTTTTGTCTGGCACATATCTAGAGGTATCTAGGAACACAGTTTTTATTACTAATGCTAACATTGATCCCACATTGTTTGATATGCTCATGCACGGTCAGCTTAATCAGACAATGAATTTTTATTAAATGAAAAGTCAGTTATAGTCATATATTCAGCATCCCTAAGATACATAAAAATATTTCTGACTCTCCCTTAGACCCATTGTTGATGCAAAAAGATCAAAAACACATTACATTGGTAAATATATTCACTTTCTTGTGAAAGAATGTTGATACCATTCCACAACTATGCAGGGATTCATGGAAATTTCTAGAAAAAACTAACACTTTAGTTTCGATGAGAACTGTATTTTTGTTACAATAGATGTCAACAGCCTTTATTCTGTTATCCCCCACCAATTAGAGTTAACGTGGTTCAAGGAGGTGTTGGTGGACCTTCAAAAGTTGGATTTTGACAGTATCAATATCATCACTACATTTATGGAGCTGTTGTTAATGAATAATCTTTTATTTTCTGAAGGTCATTAGAAGGTCATTAGACAAGTCAACGGGGTGACTATGGGGGTGGCTTATGCCCCCAGTTTTGCCGACCTGGTTATAGCCCAAAAGGAGACGGAATGTATTTTTAATCGTGTTTTAGACAATGTTGGGCTCTTCATACACATTATTTGGATGATATATTATTTTTTTGTTTTATGGACTGACTCTGAAAAGACATCTGTCTAATTTTTCAACTTTATTAACAGTGCAGTATGATTTTTTAAATGTTCATGGTCTTATAAAAAGGAGAAAATTACATTTTTAGACATGGAAATAACTAAGAATTTAGAGTACAGGGCTTTTCTTGCTAATATCTATCATAAACCCACTTTCTCTAACACATTTGCATTTCATGAGTTGTCATTCTTTACATCAGAAAAAGGCTGTGGTTAAGAGCCAGCTCATGAGAATGGCAAAGATGATTATGGATACCCAAGCTTTCCATAAAGAATGTGATAATGTTTTTGGATATGTTTACTAGAGGAGACTATCCAAAGCATTTTTAGAAAAAAATAAAAAAGAAGTTAATATTACACGTTTTAACACTCATACAGATAATGTTGAGGCAGGTCAAATCAGCAGTGATGCTTTGAGAATGCAGGACATCAGTCAGCATAAGTAATTTACCACTACATATAACTCAGATAGGCCATTTTTGATCGTCTTAAAAAGTATTGGGCAGTTTTCTCTTTTGATCAAGATTTAATTAAAAAATAGGGGACAGACCCCATATTGTGTACAAAAAAAGAAACATCTTTTAAAAAATGTTAGAAGGTAATGTGATAATCACTAATAGGAAAAAAAGGTATGGCCAAATGTGGTCAGTGTTCTCAGTGGCCAATCATTTTTGTAGGAGAACAAGATACAGTTATTTTATTTATTTTTTATTTTATTTTACATTTGTTGACCAGGATAGTCCGACTGGATGCATGTCCATTTTCAGCGGAGGCCCGGGGAGAAAAGCTCCAAGGGTAAGCAGATACAGCATTACATAATACCAGCATTACATATTACAAACAGACTATTTACAGAGATTACATAAATAAGCAAGTTAAACAAGTTCCACAGGTTAAAGTTAATCATGAGCATAAATCAGGATTAAATTAAATTACATAGTAAGATGGTTAACAGATTTTTACACATTCTAGAGAGAGTTAGCCAGGCTTGATACAGTGACATAGCCAGTTAAGTGACAAATGTTGTTTGAGTCTAGTTTTAAATTGACCTAAGGTGTAAAGTAAGGTAATTTCAGCTGGAAGAAAGTTCCAGGATCTACTTACAGACTTTGCAAAGAGAGTGTCACCGGCTGTGTTATTAATTTTGCTAGTCTGAATTAGTAGTTTGTTAGAGGATTGAAGCAGTCTAGGATTGTTATAGGGGGTGATAATATTTTTAAGTGCAGGAGTATTGTCTGGATTATAGAGGATTTTATAGGCCATAACCAGTTGGTTATACTGGATTAGGCTGGGTAGTTCAAGTCACCCAAGCTGGTTTAGATTGATGCAAAGATGTGTCCTAAATGGCAGCCCAGTGGCAAACCTGGCAATGTGGTTGTAGCAAATTGAGAGTTTGTTAAGGACAGTCTTGTTTAAATTCAAGAGTAGAGGGGATGCATACAGAAGGGTTGAAAGAAGGTGAGAGCGAGCTATGGCAATTTTAGCTGGAGGGGTTAGGAAGGCTTTTATTCTGTAAAGTGACCCTAGATTTTATTGATGGTTTTGATAGTTTGGTTAACATGTAGGTCGAATTTTAGATTATTATCTATGATGACACCTAATAGTTTTGTAGAGGGGTCAGGGGAGATTATTGTGCCATCATTTGAATTTATGGTAAAGGTGAAAGCGGTAGACCTACGTGTTGGTGAAAATAACAGCATTTTAGTTTTTTTGGGATTTAGGATCAGACGACGTTTAGAAAGCCAGTTTTCTATTGTATTAAAGGTGATCTGGGTAGCTGACCATAACTCTATTGGAGATGTGGCCGAGCAAATCAGAGTACAGTCATCAGCCTATTGGATACAGCTGACTTTTGGGATGACAGTGTAAAGGTCGTTAATGATGATGGAGAACAGCAAGGGCCCTAGTATAGAGCCTTGTGGTACTCCAAGGGTGTTAGGTAGAAGGTTAGAGAGTTTGCTTTGCCAGAGGACAGCCTGCTGTCGATCATTCAAGTAGGATTGAAACCATTGAAGGGCTCTAGTATCTAGACAGAATGTTTGCAGGGTGTGGATTAAAAGTTGGTGATCAGCCATATCGAATGCCTTGGAAAGATCCAAGAAGAGGGCTGAGGATATATAATTATTGTTGCGATTATGGTTTATGGTGTTGGTAAAGGCTAGAAGGGCTGAAGTAGTGCTGTGATGAGGATGGAAGCCATGCTGAGTGTCTGCCATAAGGTGATTCTGGATTAAGTGGTGCGTGAGTTGTCTATGAATACATTTTTCCATAATCTTTGCAAGTGGAGAGAGTATAGCTATTGGCCTATAATTGGAGAATTCAGTAGAGCTGCCTCTTTTGTGAAGTGGGATTACATAAGATATTTTCCAGATGGTGGGAATTTTAGCTTCTACTATGGTTCGATTGATTAGTATTCTGACGGGGTAAGCAATAGCATCAGCTGATTTTTGTAGGTACTCGACAGGGAGTTGATCAGCAGAAAGTGTAGTGGGTTTTAATTTTGTTATCAAGGTACAGATAAGTGAATTGGCGACTGGTTGGAAGCTGAATGCGAGTAGGTTTCTAGGGGTGCTACTTTCAGGATCAGGGGAGCTAGGAGGTAGTTGGCTAGCTAGGGCTTGAATTGTCTCAGTAAAGAATCGGTTAAAACTGTCAGAAACATCTTCAGGGGTTTTATCAATAGTAGCAGCAGGGATTGGGATTGAAGTTTGTCCAGGATGTAGTAGATTATTTAAACCTGCCCAAAACATCTGAGGGTTATTTTGATTTACTGTCTGTAAATTACAGTAGTATTGTTTTTTGTCTTGTAAAATGGATTTTTTAGTTTCATTCCTGGATTGCCTGTATTTAATGTGATCTTGGGGGTCTTTAGAAGGACGCCATAAAGCCCATGCTTTATTTCTAAGGGTAATTTTGAGTTTAGGCACAGTTTTTGCCTTTGTTCTCTTTGAACAAACAGGTGCATGCAAATCAAGGATCTCAAAGAATTTGTTGTTAAAGTATGCTACTGCTTTCTCTAAGGGGAGGTGTTTTAGAATAGACCAATTACATGAGTTTAGTTCTTGTTGGAATTTGGCAGGATCAAAGTTTATATTGTTTGTAACCTTTCTGAGTAAGGGTTGTTTGGAATTAATGGCTTTGTGCTTAATTACATATGTGAGAAGGTGATCACTTAGGCCATCAGGGAGGGTACCAGAGGTGTACAGTTGGGGGTGACTATTTATGAGTACCCAGTCAAGTATGCTTTCTTTTTGGTTGGGTTTATCTATCCTGGTAGAGGTGTATATGATTTGTGTAAATGCATGCAGGTTAATATGGGTGGTTGGGGATTCTGAGGAACAGGTGCCCCAGTCTATGTTAAAGTCACCAAGTAGTAGGGTTTCTTGGGGGTAGTGACATGATAGTCAGTGCAGGATATCTTCAGGTGTAGATATATTGTTACCTGGGGGTATGTACATACAGATGATATTAATGCATTTATTTTTATTAAGTTGCAATTTGGTAGCAAGAATCTCCAAGTTATTAATCTGAGGTGGTTGTATTACATTTATGGTGACATTCAACTCAGATTTATAGAGTACAGCTAACCCTCCCCCCTTCCTCGAAGCACGAGCCAGCCTGTGTATGTTGTACCCAGGTGGTAACACTTCATTGTCTGTAGTGTTAGGTTTTAACCAGGTTTCAGACAAACAAAGAATCTCAGGGGAGTGGACATCAAGTGCATGCAATTCATGTACCTTGTTATTAATGCTTCTAATATTGAGATGACAGGCTAGGAGAGAGTTAGTTGGCCTATTAATTGTAGGTTTGTAGCTTAGATTGCAAGTAGAGGGGGTATGTGTATCTGAAGTGGGTGAGCCAGGGTTGGGGCGAATATCACCACCAAGTATTAGGTTAGAAGCGGTATATATAGTATCAAGGGGCATTTCTCTTGTGAGTCAAAACACGTTGTTTATATTGAATGTTATAATACATGTCCGGCTTTTTATGTGGGAAAAACCTTTAGGAAATTAAAAGAGAGGATTTATGAACCTCTTTTAGATATTAGGAAATGTTGTAAAACTAATGCCCTATATAGATACATTGCAAAATTTCCTATGCATTCTTTTAAATTTACCATTATTGAACATGTGGTGAATGATCCAGGGTTTATATTATTAATGCGCATTTGGAAAAAATTTAACTAAAGTGGCAACTATTGTTGAATACTGCATGTTCCCTTGGTTAAATGATGCATGTTCCATTACTGCAATATTGAAGTTAAAGCAACTGGAAGCTTGATATGTATTTTATACTGTCTGTCTCTTTAAAAGTTTTGGGATTATTCAGTATTCATGGACTTTTTTGAGATTTGATACTGTTTATTGGTTGATTTTAATAAGGGAATTTAATTGGTAGGCGGATTTACCAATTTATATGATGCATGAAATTTTGTTTTACATTATTTGTTCTGACAAAGTTCCTATGGTAGAAATGAATGCACTCAACTTTTTTTTTAACAATAAATAGTTCTTTCTTTACCTGGTGTTGCTTTTGTTTTGCCTAATACCACACGGGATTGTATGAATTTTCTCCATTTCCCTTGTTTGCACTAAGTTGCGCACTGTACAAACACTGACAAATAATAATAATAATAATAATAATAATGAAAAAAAATAAAAAGGAAAAGTAGTTGAAATGAAGAAAAGCAATCTATGAAATAAATACTACAAAATGTTTGTTAGTACACATGAAATATTTTTAGATAGGTCAGGATTTGTACTCTCACTCCAATGTACCTAGATAGCACAGTAAGGGTGCCTTATTCACTCTTTGCCACACAAACAGCTTTGCAACAGGGAACCAAAATCATTCTACATACAACCAACTGCAGCATCATCCACAGTACTAACAAACCATATAACAGTTTCCTGTGCATGTATTAATTTTGAATGTGGTGGGCTAAGGGTTCACACAACCATTTATGAGTATTGCTTGCAAAAATGCAGCCCTGTCTTACCTCTCTGTGTTTGTTGCCAATTTTTTTCTTATCTGTCTAGTAATCTGAGACATGCAGTCTGTAAGGCATTTATATCATTGTCCTTAAATTGTGTGAAGATATTAAGTGGCAATAATATACAGCTGTCAACAAATGAAGGAGAGGCTGGATGCTAAGGAATATAACTTGTGAATTGTGTACTGCTTGCTTACATGTCAAACCATGATAAAATTACTTCTACACTTTGTATCTGCATTGTTGTTGTATTTTCCTTCTCCTTACCATTAACCATTTACAATTGCAATCCATTAGCAACAAACACTGGGGGAGTGACTGTACTATGTTTACTTTTCAGAGCTAATTATTTAGGATTCAGAAATTCAAATGAGTTTACATCTCATTTTCATCTTTACCATGCTCATAGCTCTGAAACTACACCATAAAAAGGGAACCAAGTAGCTAGGGAACCTGAAGATGAAGAGACTTGTTTATGTGGAGAACACAGAAGAGACTATTTTGTTGGGATATATCTGCACAGAAGACTATTGACCTTGAGAAGGTATGCTTGCATTTTTACCTATATACTGCATATGCTGAAATGTCATTAAGAAAAATCTGTTAAATATTATATAATATATTAATTTTCAAATGTTACTTTTATCTGTATGCATTACTTAAAAGTGAACTAATGGCATGAGTATGTTTGTCAGGGCATTTCACAGATAAACATGATTGGCAATAGCTTAAATGGAATGTTCTGTGTTAAATCTGCAATCATGTTTCAGGGATAGCTCATTTGATAGGACATTTCTAGCATTTCACTGATATGGTTTGTTAGAAAAATGTGTCATTGCCTGTTCTTTTGAGGGGAGGGAGCAAAGCTGCATTTTTTTGGCACAAACAAGGATATGTTGCTATTGTTACTCTCCTTGTTTTACATTCAACCTTGCTTTGTGTGCAAATGTAATATCTTACAACCACACATTTCCTGTTGTTCAAATTTCAGATATCTAAACTGTTTTATGTTTCTTCAGTGGGTAATAGTGAAATGTACTTTTCTGTTTTACTTGGAAAGAGTAAGATTTTTAGTTATGTGATGCTTATGTGTATTATTCTTCTGCTATGTTTTAGGTAACTTAGGACTATGACACCCAGGTATCTCAATCCCTGAACCCTCCCCCCTTCAGTGACCCTGAGCATCAGGCTATCATGGAAGCTTTTAGGTGACATAGTGCCTTTCTGATTGAGAGGAGACATGGAGATATATCAGGCAGAATAAAAATTTGGCAGCACCTAGTTGCTGATGTGAATGCAGTAAGTGGCCATAGCAGGACATACCACTGACATGATTTCATCTGCATGGAGGAGAGTGGCCCATGATCGGCTGGGTATCAAGGTGGCCTGCTACACATCCACCACTAAAAGCAAATGGAGTTCCTATCCACTGTCAGGGATCCATCCAGACAGCTCCCTGGAAAGTGCAGAACAGCATGTCCTTGACATTGATGCTACTGTTTCAGGGACAGCAAGTATGTCCCAGGAGGAGCTACCAGGTAGGTTTGTGTATCCCAGTTGTCAAATACTCTAGTAAAGTAAAATATTTGCATCAATGTGTTAGTTCTATTAAAATCTGATTGATCTGATTGATTACACATGGGTTTAGGCTGGACTTGTCATCCATGTTCTTAGTGAAAGTATAGTTAATGGACATGTAAAGGGCAAAACGTTTTACCCCCAATGTTACTGTTAATTGTAATGATGCTGTGCTTAACATTTGCTTAACTTCTTCCAGGACTATTGTCCATGGGAAACATAGCATCAACTGTGCTTGCTAAGCCAATTACCTTCTTTGTCATTGGTGATGAGCAGTTCAGTGAAATATATAACTTTTATCCATATGTGTGATATGGGTGTCAGGACTGTTGTGTGTATTGCTGTACTTTCTGTAGTAGTGACATCCCTGTTAGCTTGTTAGCATACATTTGACTATAGTAGTATAGCTATTAATTTATTTCCTGTGTTTGTTGCTTATTATTGCAAGTGATCCTGACAGTGAAAGTGTAGGACTCTTACCACCTGATGTCATAGTATTGACTGACTGCAAAGATGATGGTGGCCAAACAGAAGTACAGTCAAGGGATGCAGAGGTTGAATCTGACACTGAGGATGACATTCAGCCATCCCCTGCAATTCTACTGGGCACAGCCCGTAGGCCTATGTCAACCTATTCCAGTGAGCTCTCAGATATTGTACTGATTTAGGGTGACACACTCAATCAGGGAAGTGTGGTTCCTGTGGATTCAGTACCTGCCGACTCTGGGTGTAGCCAAAGTTTGGGTAAGGTGCCATGCAGGATCGTTGTTAAAGGTGCTCAGAGAAGGCCTGCTGTCCATCCTCCATCTAATCCAAGGAGGTCTACCTGTGCCACTGACTGTACATCTAGGGCTATCATGGAGGCAGAGTCATGTTTCCATGGGTCCTTCAGGGAAATGCTTAGGGTTGTAGATGTGGACCAGGCTGATGCGTGACTGCATCCACCATGTTGCCAATTCAATGGATCTGATGAATGACACATTGGAACGAGTGGTGTCTGTGATTGAACATCTGTTGGCAGTGGATTGGAATCCTCATATGCATAGGTCAGCCCCCTCATCTGCTGTTACCTGATATGGCTGTGCCCGATCATGATGCCATACTGGCACTACTTGCACTGCTCCATCAGTGGTTGAGGTGCCCACACCCAGATGTGGCACCATGGCATTGTGGTCCTGGGCATCCTCATGAGGAGAGCTCATCTAGCAGACATCAGTCATTTTCAGGTACCAGCAATGCATCTGACCATGAGCATGGATGTGCCAGTGCAACTACTGGCAGAGCCAGTTCTCATGGTTGGGTATGACAAGGATGAACTGCGACCTCTACCATGTACGTTGCACACCTGTCCAACATGCCAAGATATAGAGCTAGCACAGAACTTGGCTGTGTTCATCCAGATACTCACACAGGAGTTTCACCTGGTGGTCCCAGACACACACACACACACACACACACACACACACACACACACACACACACACACACACACACACACACACACACACACATACACACAACAGTTACATGGTTCAGATGTTAAGATTATAGCTCATTTTGTCTTACTGGCCATTTGTTACTCAAACATTCAAAGATTCAAAGAAACTTTATTGTCATTTAGGAAACACAAGTGCTACCTAACTGAAATTTCGAGTGTCAGCTCTTTTACAAAAAAAAAAAAAAAACAGAAAAAGACAGACATGATAGATATTAAAGAATAAACAATAACTATAGTACAAAAGTAAATATCTAGGTAGCTGACGATCATGCTTGTACACTATTTATATACACTGGGCAACACTGACTACTAGATGATTAGCACATGAAAAGAAAAGTACACTATACATACACAGAGGTGAGATTGGGTGATATTGCACATAAGGAAGTGATTGGAATTGCACTTGAAAGAAAATATATTAAGTTTAGTATGCAATAAATAAATAGAATTACTGTATGGGGAAATAAAAGCAAAAGAATGTCAGCATTACATCTGCACTAATGAGTCTTATTACAGTTGGATAAAAACTGTTCATGAATCTGGAGGTCCTACAGTGGATACTCCATAACCTTCTGCCTGATACAAGTTTAGTGAAACAACCATACGCTGGATGAGAAGTGTCACTCAGTATTTGTGAGACCTATTTTTACATCTCATTTCAAAGAGCTCCTGTAAGGTAGGAACACTAGTGCCGACAATCTTTTCTGCTGTTCTTATTATTCTTTGCAGCTTCTTCCTTTCGGTCATTGTGCTGTTACTGAACCATACAATGCAGTTGCTGGTGATAATGCTCTCAATGGCTCCTCTGTAGAAAGTATTTAGAGCATTCATAGAGCTTTGCTTTTCTCAGCCTTCTTAGGAAGTATAGTCACTGGTGGGCTTTTTTAATTAGCTGGCCTGTGTTTGTACTCCAAGAAAGATCCTCTGATATATGTAACCCCAGAAACTTTGTAGTTTGGACTCTCTCCACTTCGTCACCATTGATCTTGAGGAGCAGGTGCTTTATCCAAATGTCTGTCTGCTTCTCCTTCTTACACACACACACACACACACACACACACACACACACACACACACACACACACACACACACACACACACACACTCACTGACCTTTTGAGTCAACCTAAGCTTCCTGCCCCCACCCCCCACACACACAACAACCTGTGCAAGTGATGATAACTGGGACATTTCCCTGTTTTCCTCCTTTTGGAGTCATGGATACATAACATTTGTGTCTGATGCTCAGGGTGGATAGCTGACTCAGTGCTCAGTATATCTGCATTTGTGATGTTGACTTGGCAATTGCACCTTTGACTTGTATTGGTTTTAGAAAGTTAGACAGTTGATAGAATCAAACATTTTTTGCATCAGTATTGTTTATGATCTTGTGAGTGTTATGAAAACTGAAACTGAAATGTCTCGTTACTTTCTAACTTCTCTCTTTAATGATTTTGCAGTACAAAAGTATGGTGCTACACTGAAGACATTTGATGACCATCAGTACTTTTGAGAGGTATGATTGAGTGAATCTTTGTTGCCTGAGGCCTACTACTTGATAGTGGACACATATAATTCACATAAGTCTCTGATGTTGCATGTTAAAGTTATTTCTGTACAAATTGCCCACCTTTTGCTTGCTTACATTACCAAGTAAAAACATGCAATGATATGCCATTCATTCATGTTATTAAACACTGAACTCCAGGTTCAACACTTACTTGTAAATCCAGCACTTGCAACCATTTTAGTTCGGGGCTGACTCTGTCTGATACTAGGAGTACATAGCCATTACATGACCAAAGATGTTACACAACCACCCCAGATTAATAACTGCAAAATTCTTGCCACTAGATTGCAACTTAATAAAAGTAAATGCATTAAAATCCTCTGCATGTGTATTCCCCCAGGTAACAATTTAGCCATACTTGAAGATACCCTACACTGGCTATCATGTCATTGCCCCCAAGAAACCCTCCTACTCGGAGATTTTAACATAGACTGGGGCAGCTGTTCCTCAGAACATCATATCTGCCCATATTAACCTGCATGCATTTTCACAAATCATAACCACCCCTACCAGGCTAGGCAAACCCAACCAAAAAGAAAGCATACTCGACTGGGTACTCATAAATAGTAACCCCCAACTGTACACCACTGGTACCCTCCCCGATGACCTAAATGATCACCTTCTCACTTATATAATTAAGCAAAAAGCCAGTAATCCCCAACAACCCTTACTCAGAAAAATTACAGACAAAAAAGACTTTGACCCTGCCAAATTCAAACAGGAACTTAACTCATGTAACTGGTCTATTCTAAAACACCTCCCCTTAGAGGAGGCAGTTGCATATTTTAACAACAAATTTCTTGAAATCCTGGATTTGCATGCACCTGCCCATTCAAAGAGAACAAAAACAAAAAAAAAAAACACACCATGGCTTTCTAGAGTCTAGACTCAAAATTATCAGCAGAAACACATTTTGGGCTTTATGGTACTCTACTAAAGACCCCCAAGATCAAGTTAAATACAGACAAGCTAGGAATGAAACTAAAAAATCCATTTTATAAGACAAAAAAACAATACTACTGTCATTTACAGACAGCAAACCAAAACAATCCTCAGAAGTTTTGTGCAGGTCTGAATAATCCACTTAATCATAGAAAAACATCTACAGCTATTCCCGCTGCTACTATTGATACCTCCCCCCCCCCCCCCGAGGATGTTTCAGATAGTTTTAACCATTCCTTTACTGTGACAATTCAAGCCCTAGCTAGCCAATTACCTCCTAGCTCCCCTGGCCCTGAAAGTACCATACCTATGAACTTACTCTCGTTCAGCTTCTAACCAGTGTCCACATCACTTATCCATAGCTTGATCAAAAAATTAAAACCCACCACACTCTCTACTGATCAACTCCTTACCGAGTACCTTCAAAAATCAGCTGATGCTATTGCCTACCCAGTAACAATACTAATTAATCATACCATAGCAGAAGCTAAAATTCCCACCATTTAGAAAACATCCTATGTAATCCCACTACATAAAGGTGGCTCCTCCACTAAATTCTACAATTATCGAACAATAGCTATACTCTCTCCACTCACAAAGATCATGGAAAAATGTATACACAAACAACTCATTCACCACCTAATCCAGAATCACCTCATGGCAGATACCCAACACGGCTTCTGTCCACACCACAGCACTACTTCAGCCCTACTAGCTTTTACCAACACCGTAAACTATAACTGTAACAATAATCACATAGCCTCAGCTCTCTTCTTGGATATTTCCAAGGCATTCAACATGGTTGACCACCAACTTTTAATACACACCCTGCAAACTTTCTGTCTAGATTCTAAAGCCCTTCAATGGTTTAAATCCTACCTCAGTGGGAGACAGCAGGATATTCTTTGGCAGAACAAGCTCTCTAACCTACTACCTAACACCTTTGGAGTACCACAAGGCTCCTTACTAGGCCCCCTACTGTTTTCCATCTTCACTAAAGACCTGTATACTGTCATCCCAAATGTCAGCTGTATCCAATATGCTGATGGCTTTACCCTGATCTGCTCCGCCACATCTCCTATAGACTTATGGTCTACTACCCAGTCCACCTTTAAATATTATAGAAATCTGGCTCTCTGAACGTCGTTTGATACTAAATCCGAAAAAAACTAAAATGCTGTTATTCTCACCAATACAAAGGTCTGCTGCTTTTACCTTCACCATAAAGGCAAACAATGGCACAATAATCTTCCCTGACCCCTCTACAAAATTATTAGATGTCATTATAGATAATAACCTAAAATTCAACCTAGATGTAAACAGATCGATCTAAACCATTAATAAAAAACTAGGGCCACTTTACAGAAAAAAAGCCGTCCTAACCCTTCCAGCCAAAATTGCTATAGCTTGCTCTCACCTACTTTCAACACTTCTGTAAGCATCACCCTTACTCTCTAGTCTAAACAAGACTGTACTTAACAAACTCTCAACCTGATATAATCACCTTGCCAGATTTGCCACTGGCCAGCCTTTTAGGACACATCACTGCATCAATCTTAACCAGCTTGGGTGGCTTGAACTACCTAGTCTAATCCAGTATAACCTACTGATTATGGCTCATAAAATCCTTTATAATCCAGATAATACTCTGGCAGTTAAACAAATTATCTCCCCCTATAACAATCCATGACTGCTTTGATCCTCTAACAGACTACTAATTCAGACAATCAAAATTAACAATGCAGCCGGTGATTCCCTCTTTGCAAACTCTGTAGGCAGGGCCTGGAACTCACCTCCAGCTGATATTTCTTTGCTCTCCTCCCTTGGTCAGTTTAAATCTAGACTCAAACAACATCTGGCACTAAACCGGCTATGGCACTGCAACAAGCCTGGCTAACTCTCATTAAGAATGTGTAAGATCTATTAATCAGCTTACTGTTGAATTTACCCCTGACTTTCACCAGGGAGTAACTCTAACCTGTGGAACTTGTGTATTTATGTTTGCTATGTAATCTTTGTCAATATCATATTTGTAATATGTTTTCATTGTTTTATTGTATCTGCTTACCTTGGAGCTTTTCTCCCCAGGCCTCCATTGAAAATGGACATGAATCCAGTCAGACTATCCCGGTCAACAAATGTAAAATAAAAATAAAATAAATAAACATGGGTAGGTAAAGGCTGTGACAGTTGCCTGGCAGCAATGTTACTATATGTATGTGCCTTGAAGGAAAGTTTTAGCCCCTTAGGTGGTGAGTATGCTATCTGTTGCTTCTTAGCCAATGCAGTGGCATACTGAGCACACCTACGTTTGCCTACACCCACAGCAGCTGGTGGTTCCCCGTCTGACTCCTTATCTGCATGTGTCTGTGCTGACCTTGCCATTGGTAGTGGGATGTGTGCCCCTTCCCCTTGTTCATCCTGCTGAAGTTGTTTTCTCAGGATGATGTTGTGTAGAATGGCACATACAGTGAGAATTTCAGTACATGTACATGGATTGTAGTGCAGGGCTTCCTCTGATGTATCTAGGCACTGGAAACAAGACTTCAGAAGCCCAAACATATGTTCTATGATATTTCTTGTTTGAGCATGTGCCTCATTATGGTGTTCTTCAGCAGATGTGAGTGCATTTCTGATGAGCTTCATCAGCCATGGGTCTAGTGCATAACCTGCATTCCCCAGGAAATGACCCTGTGGGATATCAACCGTAGTGAACATCTGATACAGTTGGGAGGTGTGCCAGATATGTGAGTCATGGTAACTGCCTAGACTGCCAGCACACATGTTCACAATGATTCCTTTGGCATTACACATGACTTGGCAGCTAATAGACTGGAAGCCCTTTTATTTTATGTAGAGCCTTTCCAGTTCCCCAGGTGGTGCCTTCATTTCTATTTGTGTGCAATCTATGGCACTCAGTACATCCAGGTAGTGTGCTACAGGGTATAACTCCTGCATATCTGTGGCCCTGTCCTCATGAGTAGGGGGAAAGTATATGTGGTCACTGGCATGTTCTAGCATACCATTCAGGAATTGATGGAGGATCCTGGATGTTGATGCCTGTGACACCCCAGCATGTCCTCTGTTGGTCTCTGAACGGTTCCTGTAGCTAAAATTCTAAGTCCTACACATACCTTTGTCTCCACTGGTATGGGTTATTCTTGGTTCACCCTGGCTCTGAGATGAGGACAACAGAGGTTGCAGAGTTCCTGTAGTGTGTCTCTATCCATCCTATAGTGCTTTACAATTTCCATGTCATGAAGATTGTGAAAAGTTAAATGGGGGCAGAAAACTATTCTCCTGCTTGACAGTGGTCTATTAGCAGCAGCGGCAGCAGCATATTCTTCAGCCTGTTGCACATACACATGAATTGAAGCAACAGCAGCCCCTATCATTGTTTCTGTGTAGACTCCTTTCCATGACTGTATTCCAGTAGGTTTTGAGATTCACAGGGACAACCAGCACTGACTATGCATAGCTGCTTTATAACATGTTGAATAGCTCCTCCATCTTGGATTGGTTGATTAGCATACAGTTCGGCTGCTTATGCTGTAATTAGCATGCCACAGTGTTTACCTTGATTGTGCGGCTCTACACACGTGACGTGCACACAGTGTAAAAGGACCGTGTAAGCTTTATTAAATCTGGCTGTAAATTTATTCATCTTGCCACAAGAGAACAACTATTAATATAGAATGGCCTTAATCTACTACAGGTATTAAAGAAATAAATTTATGAAGCCCTTGCCAATGTTGCATATGTTGTAAGTCAGAAGAATCTGCCTCCTAGATTTATTTTATAACAGTATAGTATCAAAATATTGTCCCAAATCTGAGTTTTGCAGAATCAGTAAAAATTATATGTTGAGAACTGGTTTATGATGTTGTTATCTAGCTATGGCAGCAGTAATATTATTTTTAATGGTTCTTACAAGCCTCTCTCTCTCCCCCTCTCTCTAAATAGAGTTTTAGACCAAATGCTCATGATCAAGTGGCATGCTAACTGAGAACTAACTCTAGTCCTACATTGTAAATCAGAATCTTTGTTTGTTTATTTTATTCATTTATATTTATTTGCCTTTGTTTACTAAGAAAGTCTACCTAGGTAATATCCATTTTCAGTGGAGGCCTGGAGAGAAAAGCTCCATTTGCTTACATTGCATTATACTAAGTACCAGTTAAACAGAGAGTAGTTATGTTTTTATTTACATTTATATACAAACAGTAGTTACATTTATACATTCTAAGATTTTACAGAGGTGGAAGTTAATAAAGAGAAAGCTCATATGCAATTTGGTGGATTGTACAGACAGTGGTTTTACATAAAAATTGTTTTGTCATTTCAGTGAGAGGTTGAGTATATTCAGTTTAAGGAGACTATTTTGACAGTATCATATGGGGAACACAAAGTCTTAACCTTGTGATGAGCATGTGCAGGAACAAGACTGGTTAAGATGTTGTTTAAGCAGTGGTTTAAAATGACTGAGCTTGTTGGAGAGTTTTATTTGTGTGAGGATACTATTTCAGAGTTTAGCAACAAATTTGGAGTAGAGCGAGTTTCCCCAACATCATTTAAATTATTTTAAGTAATAAGAATTTGTTACTGGAGTGGAGGTCTCTTGCTGGGCAGTAGGTCAGTAATAGGTTATGTAGTGCAAGGCACTTTTATTTATTTATTTATTAATTTATTGACATTTGATTACTGAGAAAATCCAACTGTGTAGAAATGCATTTTCAGTGGAGCCCCTGGATGAAAAGTTCCAAATCATTGCAAAACATTTTAAGAGGAATAATTTGACAATCTACAAAAATAAGACAAAAACATCAGCAGTTTAAACAATTATATTTAGAGACATTTTAGACAGTTTGTAGAGAAATTAAAGGTAAGTTAGTCTAATACAAATAGGAATTGCAATATGAATTGAGAGAAAAACAGGCTAATGGTATATTTAGAGAGAAAGCCGAAGAACAGAATTAGATAGCAGTAAGGAAATAAGTAAAAAAGTTTGAGTAAGGAGATAAAAGGAATGAAAAGGTACTTGTTCACATTTAGGGGTATAGGTTATCCTGGTTTTGAGCAAGAACAAGGCCAGATTTTAGCTAGGAAGTCTTTCAGAGTGGTTTTGAAAGACGGGGTGGTGGGTATACACCTGATGGATACAGGTAAGGAGTTCCATGCCTTAGCAACCTTGTACAAGTATAGACAATACCCAGCAGATTTGCTAAGTTTATAGACAGACAGGAGTTTTTGGTCACTGGATCACAATGACCAATTGGGAACATAGTTGTGTAACATGTTGTTTAGTGCTAGACAGACAGGTGGGTGCTGAATGATTTTATAGGTAGTAAGAAGCTATGTATATATTAGTGGATGTGAAAGTTCTAACCAATTTAGGCTTTTAGTGCTATACAGTAGTGGTTTCTGAATGGGGTATGTGCTGCAAATTTAGCAACTTTGTTATAGCATTGTTCAAGTTTCAGTTTTTATGAAACCTGGATGTTAGTAAGGATGGGAGCTCCATAAAGAAGAGTGGGGAGGAGACAAGTAGTGGCAAGTGTAGCTTTAGTTCCACTGGTGAGAACGTTTTTGGCTCTGTAAAGCATGTCTAGTTTTTGCTGAGTTTTTCTTATGCAATTTTGTACATGCAGGTTGAATGTAAGATTATCATCCTAATGGTTTGCTGTAAGAAGTGACTTCAATGGTTGTATTATCAATAGAGAGGACTTTAAATTTGTCTTTTTTTCATGAGAGAGGGATTTAGGCAAAAATGTAGTAGTTTGGTCTTTTTTGGGTTAAGTATGAGCTGTGAGTTGAAGCATCCTTCCTGAGTAATTTTTGGAGGTGTACCATATTGTCAGATGTATAAATGAGAGTGGAATCATCTGTATATTGTATTAGGGTGGCCTGTTGTGTGGAAGTATAGAAGGTGCTGATAAAAATGTTAAAGAGAAGGGGACTGAGGATAGAGCCTTGTGGTACACTGGTGGTGACTCGGAGGTAAGGAGAGAGTGTAGAGTGCCATTTTATTGACTATCTATATGGCATATAGCTTTTGAACCATAGAAGGGTGGGGTGAGAGAGACCTAATGAGGACATTTGAAGAAGAAGTTTGCTGTGACAAATTATGTCAAAGGCTTTAGACAAGTCTAGAAATAAGGAAGAGACTAGTTTGCCATTATCACTAGCTTTATTGACCGTATCTATATAGGTTGTAAGGGCATTACTAGTATTATGTGAATGATGGAAGCCACTTTGTGTAGGGGATAGGAGTTGTTCCTCTAGGTGATAGTCTAACAATTGATTTTGAATACATTTTTCAAATATTTTGGTGAGGGAGGTAAGATTGCTATAGGCCTAATTTTATTCAAGTTTGTTGAATTTCCTCCTTTGTGCAGAGGGATAATGTGTCATAATTTCTAGAGAGGGTGAATGTGGGATTCCTGGATCAATCTATTTATAAGGAATGAGCCAGATTAAGCAATGCTGCTGGCTGCTACTTTTAGGTACTCACTTGGAAGGTATTCAGCTAAAGAAGAGCGTGGTTTAAGTTTGTTTAAGAGTGGCTTTATATAGTATGTGGGCACAGGTTTGAAGGTGAAAGTGGATGTGGTGATATGTGGCTGTTGGGCAGGGTAGGGATTAGTTGTTGAGGAATCCCTGATTAAAGATGCTATACATTTTATAAAAAAGAGTTGACCTGTTTTGTAATTCAAAGTGGTGAGTTATTGGGAGAGGGGTTTGTGTTAATTTTTTTTGGTCTGGGATGTAAGATTTCTTTAATAAATGTCCACAGTTTTCTTAGGGATGTGTTTAGTATTTTTTGAAAGTTATTATAGTATTTTTTTCTTCAGTTATTTACTTTTTACTACAATTGCAAAGCATTCTGAAGTTTTGAAAATATTGAGGTGTTTTATATTGTTGCCGTGCATTCCATGGTTTTTCTGTATTCTTCATTAGCATTCTACTTTTTTAGCAAGCCAATCTGCTTTATTTGCTTTCAGTCTCTTCCTTCTAGGAGGTTCAAGGCTATTTAGCATATTTAGGAAAGCTGTATTGAATTCATATACAGCATTATCTTAAGGGATGATTTTTAAGAAGTTCCAGTTAATTCATGATACTGTAGTAATGAACATTTCTGCATTAACTTGTAAAGGTTATGTGTTGTTTTATACATATGCTGCTTAACTGGATGCGTGAGATATCTAGTCATATAGATTAGGAGATGATCACTGAGAGAGTATGACATTGTACCTGTGGGGGAGTATTTGCTATGGTCTGATACTAGGATCTAGTCTAATAGTGAATTTGATGTCTTGCTATAATGTTTGGGGCTATTAATTAGTTGTGGGAAACATATAAGTTCATGCTAGATGTAGAGGAATTGGAGTTTATGCCCAATCAACTGACATACTTTTTTCTTGTGGACATGTTATGGGTATCTGATGTAGGATATCTTCCAGTATAGCTGTATTGTTGCCAGGAGGGATATAAAGGGCAGTAATACATATTTGTTTATAATTGTTTATTTTGAAGAAAGCAGTAAGAAGCTCTGCTGAACTGAATTTTGGTGCTGGCTTGCTGTAAGGGGAAATGTGATAGGTATTGGGAAATATTAAAGCAATACAACCACCTTTTCTCTTTATATGGTCATTATGAATGATGTTATAGCCATGAGGTATAACCTCAGAGTTGTTTATGCAGGGTTTAAGGCAAGTTTCAGTTACAGTGACAACATCAAGCTTATGCTGGGTAATCCAGGCATGTACTTTAGCAGTTCTATTTCTTATATTTCTAACATTTATTCCAGCAAAAATGAGATGTTTTCTGGATGATGAATGACTTTGTGTCATGTAGTTAGCTGTGAATATGTTAGGTAGTTGTGTAGTTCAAGACAGTTTAATTGCTTTAAGCTATGACAGTGGTGGGTTCTATGACAGTGATGGGTGGCAAATTTAGCTACTTTATTGTAGCAGAAGCCAAGTTTCTTTATTTGAGTATCATTCAAGTTTGTTGGGATAGGAGTGGCATATAAGAGAGTTGGCAATAAGAAGGTGGTGGCTAGAGTTTTTCTTGCAGTATCTGTAAGGAATCTATTGATCCTATAAAGGGAGCCTTGTTTCTGGTGAGGAGATTTAATGGTGTGCAGTATAAGATCGTCATAACTGAAATTGTCATTTATTATAACACTTAGAAGTTTACTGTAAATTGCAGTTTTAATAACAATATTATATGTACACATATTAACTCAAATGATCAACTAAAGATGGACCCCTGCCCTCAAAAAAAAAAAATATATATATATATATATATATATATATATATATATATATATATATATATGACTTTACTGGTGCCCGCATGAATGATTTGCCCAAGTTTTATGCCAAATGACCTTCCTGACACAGCAGGACTTCCTCGTCAGCTGGACTAAGACATAATTTATGTGTGTGAAATGAGAGGGAGGATAAAGGAATGGTGAGGATGCAAGGAGTAGAGGTGGCGAATGTGGATGAGTTTAAATACTTGGGATCAATAGTTCAGAGTAGTGGTGAGTGTAGAAGAGAGGTGAAGAAGAGAGTACAGGCAGGATGGAGTGAGTAGAGAAGAGTGTCAGGAATGAATTGTGACAGATGAGTACCAGTAAGAGTGAAAGGGAAGCCCTACAAGAGGGTAGTGAGATCAGCTATGTTATATGGGCTGGAGACAGTGGCATTGACAAAAAGGCAGGAGTTAGAGCTGGATGTGGCAGAGTTAAAGATGTTAAGATTTGCACTGGGTGTGACGAGCGTGGACAAGATTAGGAATAAGTATATTACAGGGTCAGCCCAGGTTGGAAGGTTTGGAGACAAAGCCAGAGAGGCAAGATTATGTTAGTTTGGACATGTGCTGAGGAGAGATGCTGAGCATATTGGGAAAAAGATGCTAAGGATGAAGCTACCAGGTAACAGAAAAAGAGGAAGGCCTAAGATAAGGTTTATGGATGTGTTGAGAGAGGACATGCAGGTGGTTGGTCTGACAGAGCAAGATGCAGAGGACAGGAAGAAATGGAAACAGATGATCCACTGTGGCGACCCCTAACGGCAACAGCCAAAAGATGATGATGATATATGACTTTGCTATATTGTAATAACTTTCTCCTTTTCACTAAAGTGCCTATTGTATATTGTACTTTCTTTATTGTCTCTAGATATTTCTGTTAAATTCTATGTAAAACCTACACTGTATCTGTCAATGTTGTTCTTGTTTTATTGGAGATTTTCTCTCTGGCATCCACTGAAAATAGGCTCACACCCAGATGGACTATCCCGGTCAACAAATGTAAAATTAAAATATATAAAATAAATAAATATTATTTGCTGACTTTATGGTAAAATATTTATTTTAATTTTGGCAACTTCTTGAGGTAAAAAGCATTAACTTAGTTTTCTTGGGGTTGAGTAGGAGGTTTAAGTCTTTAAGCCATTTTTCTAAGAGGAGAAAGATTTTTGGGTAATGTCTCAGAGTTAATTTATTGTTGAGGCCTCACATATTAATGTTGAGTCATCTGCATACTGAACTAAACTTGCATGGTGAGTGGAGGTCATTAATAAATATATTAAATAGCAGAGGACCCAGGATAGTGCACTGAAGGACGCCTGTGGTAACTTGTTGAAAGGTTGATTAGGTTTGTTGCCATTTAACGGCTTGTTACCTTCCAGACAGGTAACTAAGGAACCACAACAAGGAGTACTGTGAAAGTCCTGTTGAAGACAGCCAAATGAGCAGCTGCTGCCATGAGACAGTATCAACTGCTGTTGACCAGTCTAAGAACATGGTGGACACGAGCAGACCATTGTTTCTATGTCGGTTTATTATACTGGTAAAATGTAGTAGAGCAGTAGTGGTGGTCTGCTGGGGCCTAAAGCCATGTTGTGTTTCTGAGAGCAGGCTATTTGAGGTTAGGTATTGTATCAGCTGCAAATGAATGCATTTCTTTAATATTTTGGAGATGTGAAGAGAATCACTATTGGTCTGTAGTTATTAAACACTGTAGGTGTGCCACCTTTGTGCAGTGGTATGATGTAGGAATTTTTCCACAGTGATGGGACATATCTTTCTGCTATGGACCTATTAATTTGTATGGACACAAGGAAGGCTATGACCTCTGCAGCCATTTTTAAGTAGTCTGATGGTAGTTGGTCTACAGCTATGAAAGCAGTTTTTAGTTTAAGGATCAACTTTCTTATGTTTATATTATAAAAACTTCAGAATCTGTTTTTTTCCTAATCCAGTTGCACTTTCAATGACTAAGCTATTGCACATATTAAAGTGCAACCTAGGCCAGTGGATGGGGAATAGGAAATTTACACTAGACCTGGTATCCATGTTTCTTATGGACAGATGTAGCTTATAAATGCCTGGCCTTCAATGTCTTAGTTGGAAACAGGACATAATTTTTATTTTGGGAAAATTTGGCTAGGCTTAGAAGGCCTCCGTGGTCATTAGTCTAGTACCAATCTATGAATCTATGAACTGTGACTCTCACTTTGCACTGTAATCATGACTGCAGATACTGATGAAGATACAATAACTTTAATTTAAATGATTAAGAAACATTTGTATTAACATTGGCTTAATTTTTTGACAGTTACTTTACTTTTTTTGTTAGCCACTCATTCTGATTATGTGTCCCATTTCCATTTGCCTGTCCCACTATAAGCTATACAGATGTCTGATGCCACTACAATTGTACCCAATACTCAAGGGGCATTTAGCTCTTTGAATCTTTCTGTCATCAGAATGATTCTTAAAAATCTGTGTTTTTCATGTTTTAGGGGCATAATCATGGTGTTATACGCATGCCATAGAAGGTTATGATTTGGTCTCCAGTTGTAACATGTTATTATGTGTCCAAAACATGAATACCAAGAAATTCACATTGAGAGTGAAGCTCGAAAGGTGTATCTTGGCATCCATGTTGACAACACATAATAACTGGTTAGGATTGTTAAAATTCAGTCATAACACTTTGTTGTTTATGGAGTTTTATCTACTCCATGTACTGATATTTACAAAATAAAGAAAAAAGTGGCACAGGTGTTTTAACAGTTTTAAAAGCCAATAAAGCACTTAGAGAGTGTTATCACACAGATGGCCTGTAAATATCATTGGTGGAAAACGTCAGGGACATTTTTAAATGCTGTTCTAATTAAGTTACTTACAGATTCGAGTCTGTAAAGTTCTGCTGACCTGATATGATACAAGATATTTAAGGACAGTTCATAGTGAAGTAAGGTCCCTTGGGTGAGACACAAACATAACAGCATATAAGAAGTGTGTAACAATTGTTACACACATCTGAAAGTGTTGTTATGGTTAGGTCTTGTGCTAAGAAGCACTTTACAGATTTATCTTTTTTCCAGTTTTGGACAGCATCATGGTGCTCCATGCATTATCTAAGCTTTTCAGAGAAGGTTTGAATTCATTTAGCTATTAAAAACCTTTTATGATAGTAACAGCCTATTCAAGTCCACAAAAAGAAGCATTCGGCTTTGGTTCCCAGTTTAGAAATACTTGTTGGAATTACATGGTAGTTTTCTACTCAAAGGCTTTCTCCACTGGATGTATGCCAATTTATTAAAATGCATAGGTCTGGGCAAAGACTGATTCTTAGTATCTCAAACTGAATCACATTTTGGAAAACACATCCAGTTAATGATATTAAGAGGACTGAAGAGATGTACTGATAAACAAATACTCTTAAAAAATCTAGCAGTTCTCATTTATGTTCCTTCTGGTTTGCCATTTGCATTTTTGCTAAAAATTACCCAAGGCACTGTGCACAACATTAGTTTGTGTATCTGAAGATCTACATGTAGTACTTAGCTGGTTGACAGTGTTAGGAAATGTTGACACCTGTAAAATGCACTGATTTCATAAGTTTTCCATTAGATGATGGTTTTGCTGTGGTCATTGACAGAAAGATTTTGGTAAAAAATGGTCCTTAGGTACTTCTAGATATGTACCAGGTAACTGTTTTCAAGGTTGCCATGACAGTGTTAGGGGGGTGATTGCATCCAGAGCATCTTGGAAACACGTTCCATAGCAAATACATGTTTTCTTACTGATAACTCATCTGCTGATAGTAATCCAGTTCATTAAGAAGATAAATCCTGTCTCTGAGTCACTGAGGAATGTGCCCACCCCACAGTACTGGTGCTGTGGATCAGCTCGGAGTACTCAGAATACCGAGGAAGTCGTATGTCTTTACTGTGCTGTTTTATTCCTTCTGTTTTTGAAAACTATGGTTAGGAGGAGTGGGCCACTATAGTTTTGCCATAAAAGTTCATATTACTTTTCATAGATAGATAGCTTGGGAACAATTCAAAGATTTGCATACTGTAGCCTACATTTTTTTCAAATGCTGTGATATTAGGTTATGATCTGTGAGCTTAAATGCGTTCAAGATATCTAGGACAATGGCTAGAGTAGAAGGCCCTCAGTCACAACTAATGAAAATATATCATCCCAGATGAATATTAGATATGTGAGCACTTTTAACTGGAAATGTTCAATCAGACTCTGCAATTGATTGTTGTGAGGGAAAAGTTAGTTTGTTTTTCTTTCTTTTACTTTGTACTGCTTCATTGCCTTCTTCTACTTAGTATATTGTGATCTATGTTCCTCACAGTGTGTTTTACTTGTATTCTGCTTTTAATTGCATATTTAAACAAAGAGACCACAGCTGTGTCTCTTGTGGGTCACACATAAATTTATACAGGTCAAGCAAGCAATAATGCCAGACAGAGTGTGTGTTAATGTGTAATTAATCCCTGCCCAGATGATTAATAAAGACATAGAACACTACCAGACACTGGACCCAACCCAATTTGTTTTTTTCAAGTGCAGGTCACACCTATTCAACCTAGTGTACTTCTTTGAGAAGGCTACTAAAGAAATGGATGAGGGCAAAATGGTTCACACTGCCTAGGCCAAGGCATTTGATACAATACTCCACTCAGGAATTGTTGACAAACTCAAAATGTTGGGTAGAAACCCTTATGTCACCCAGTAGATAGCCAGCTCACTCACAGACAGGACCCCGGAAGTTAGAATTGGAGAGCCCAAGAGACCAGTCACAAGAATCCCTCAGAGATTGGTTCTGGGACAGCTCCTTTTTGGCATTTACTTCTCTGATGTCAAGGCCAATTTCAATGCCCTCTAGCTGACTAAATTTGCAGATGATTTAGTTATAAAATTCCCCACTGACACAAATGTTCTTCAAACAATTAACTGGGGTCAAAGCCATGGATTAAAACTAAATGCCAAGAAATGCATAATAGTATCCCCACCTCTGGTATTTATCATATTGACAATACATCCTTAAGAACTGACCCAGTAATAAAGGGATTTGGGGACAAATAGACAGTAACCTAGCCTTTGACCATCATGTGTCTACAGTAGTAAGAACATCTTTTTATGTTGTGCAACTTATAAACAAAGGTATGGCATCTAGGTCCAAGGAGGCCATTGTTCCACTGTATTTGGAATTCATCAGACCTATCATTGAGTACAATGCCCCCTTGGGTATGTACTTAATCAGGCACATCCAACAGTTGGAATGTCCACAGAGATTCCTCACTAAAATAATACAGAATGAAAGTAACACGTCCTATGAAGACTGCCTCAGGGCCCTATCTCTGTATTTTGCCTCCTACATGCTGTTTAAGGAAGATCTATGCCTGGCATACAAGGCATTTTCAATCTCCATCCTGATGGACCTCCAGCATATCCACAAAACAAGCAGCACCAGAATAACACATTCTAAACACTTAAACCTTGCCTGTAATATAAATAGAGACAGGTATGTATCCCAGAGACTGCCCCTTCTCTGAAACAGGCTCCCCATCTATGTGAAGCAGAGTGTCTCCTAACCCTGGTTTGGTGCCTAGTTCTGAAATGGACACAGGCAGCATGTAGATGGTTCATATCCCAGACCCCTACTTGTAAATGTTTCAGCGCCCAAACCCCTGCGTATACTTTTCTAGGGTACCAAAACTTGTCAGAGATTTGGGATGCATTGCTAGGCTTAAAACAACCTTGTAGTCATCAGCCTAGTATACACATCTGAACTTATGAACCGATGAACCTATGGGATGTTTGTTAGCCATTGTCTGGTTATATTAACATTCTTTTTTTCAGCACATTAAATACAGAGTTGCTTGTAGACTATGTTCCTTATTTGCATCTCTCCCTTGCATATAAGGCAATCTCTGACCCTGCTTTATTGGAAATGCTGCATATCTGCAAGTCAAATGGTACACGGGTTATTTGCTCTAAAGACCTTAATGTATGTAATATATGTGACATTAACAGAACCTGCCAAAGGGAAAGATTTGTGTCCCAGAGGTTATCACACCTTTGGAACAGAGTCCCACTTCATGTCAAACAGTACATCTCATTCGCTCTTTTGAAACGTAATCTGGACGAATGGATGGGTAACCTCAAATTCACTCCAGGGGGTTACACCTTTGTCCTTCTTGGACAGGGGCAGTAGATGCTGATCATGGAACTAGGAGTAGCTAGGCTTGTAAGGGCCCTAGAGCCATTAGCCTAGTAGCTTCCTATGATCTAAGAGATAAGGATTTTCATAGGATACTTTTTGACTTTCTTGATTTTATTGCCTTTAATTATGGGTATAATACTGCCTCACATCTATAATTAAGCCATTATCACTTCTCTAATACATGTTGACTTATGAAGGTTCAGTTTGGCTCAATCCAGTCGGAGGAGGATTATCCAGATAGACAAATTCATGATTCGTTATCTTCCTGAGTGTACATGAATTTGTCAGATAGGAGTTGTAAAAAGTATTGCAGGTTGTTGCTTAATCAGAGATACTTGAAAAATAGTCAGTAAATTTATTGGTTACTGCAGCATGTGAGCTGATACATAAGGAGTGTTCTGAATGCTTGTACATTTCTAACCGTAGAATGCTGGTTATGCTCCTCAAAAATGTAATAGTCCCTTGTAAGTTGCCAAATCATCTGATAACACTTATTTTTTAGAACCCAACATATCTTCTTGCTATATTCATCTCCAGTTGTCATTTGAGCTTTTCTCATTGCACCCCTGGCTTCCATAGGCTTATGAATGGGTTTGGCAAACTAAGGCAACATGTTTTTGTAATCCTACCCAACCTGACTGGTACAAGTGTATCCAGTGTATTAATTAGGATTTAGATTAAAAAAAAAAACTGGTGGCAGAATTTATGGGAGGTAGGTGACATGCTTAAGTGTTGCATACAGTTGATCTCTAATGTATGATTTTGGGGTTGCATTAAAAAAAAAATTGGAATTGGGTTGTCTGAGGGATTATGTTAATGTTTGACCACAGACATAGCAGGGCTAGGACGGGTATGTCACTGAATATGAAGTCCCTCCCTCCTTGCGAATTTTTTTTATTTTTTAGTTAAGCATGTCACCTGCCTTACGTAAATTCTGTCACCAAAGTTTTCATCGAAATCCTAATTCACACCCTGGATGCACTTTTTTCTAAGTTGTTAAATGACTTTTGTATGTGCTTACTTTTCAATAATTGTGCCTTTTGTGACTGGACATACGAGTGTCAATCCCAAAGCATGGATCTATGTCACTTGGATGTGTTAGGTAGTGTAAGAGCACTGCATGAAGTATTGTTCATACTTATCTAATGTAGATGTACATTCATACGAATTTTATTTTAGATATAGCACATGTAAGGCAGTAAAGATTTTTAGTGTTTGCTGTTGTAGCAGCAGGTTCATAAAACATTTTACATTAGCTACTTTTATGGTACTGGACGTGATATTTTATATATTGCTCACACAAACTCACCTACTTAGAAATGTATATGTATTTAGAAGTCTTTGAAGTCACTAAACCGATTGTCAACACATGTGCAAGACTGACAATCCCAGGCCTGGGCGATCATGCTCTTTTCCCAGTATTGTGCAGTGTTGGAGTTACTAAATGCAATTAATGTGGGATGGGGGCACAGCCCCATTCATGGGATGCAGGGAGGCTTGTGTCCTATAAAAAATATTAGTTTACATTTGCATGTTTTGAGATTATGTGCAATGACATGTCAATGTTATTTTTTTTCAGTTATTCGGTGTTGATGGTAAGAATGTCAACATTTTGGTGTTTTGCTATTTCTAAATACATAGATAGATATAGATTAGATCTAGATATACAGACATATAGATATAGATTAGATACAGATTTGTATCTATCCTGGAGATTCAGTAACCTTGGGGTAGGCTTAGCGCAAAGCCTGCAAGGAGTTTACATGTTTGCGTGATGAGCAGCAGCACTAATTGCACACGCATGTGGCACCTCATGCTTACACGAGTACAAGTGATGTTTCATGGCCAGCAAAGGAAACCATGTAAAGCAACACAAAGGCTTATAGAACATGCAGACAAGTTTACCTAAGGATAAACTTGTTCTGCAGAACTTCACAGAGAGCCACAATGATCACCAGGGCTAAAATGAATGCAATCAATGCAGTAGTAACACATTACAGAAAAGTGTAATCAGTACGATGTACACTATAACATGTTTTTCACATACTGATATAAAGGATTTGTGGTGATCATCAAGGGAAATAGGACGCAGTATAAATACACTACTCTGGGGAAATGTGCATATTGAAAAGGATCACAGACATGTATGGTAGGAATGAAGAAAGAGGAAGAGGACATGTGAAACATGGTACTGTGCACAATATAAGGGTATGTCAATGTATGTACACTCCAAAGACAGGTCAGAAGCATAAAATCAAGCACATATGTACATAGCATAAAACATTAAGCTGTTTACACCTCTTGTGTGAGTATATTTGCATCGTCACCCATTATAGTATATATGCGACTGTCACACAAGGTTACATATCAATGGAGATGAATGGTTGTGATATAGACATCCTAACATGATCACTAGAGAGGACATTTAGCAAGAACGGCTTATACAGTAGTGGTATGTGCACATTGTGAAGGTGTGCAAAATAACTTGCTTGAATATGATTGAAATGTCAGCATACCTGTCAGCCAATCAGGGACACAAAGCAAAAGGCTCATGGACAACATTTGACAGAAGCAGGCACAATCATGAACAATGTTAAAATAATAACACAATCTGTGACATTGACATAAACTATGTGATTGTAAGTTATACATCTTCTGCAGGAACACACTTGTACAACTGTAATTATTTGTTAGTATTCTATAAGGGGAATTCAATACACCTTCCTCAAAAATGACCACTTTTTGGAGGGGGTTAGAGGGACAGTGTTACACCTGTAGTTTAAATTAGGGACAATTCTGACCAATTGAGAGGTTTGTGTGATACAGAAGCCACAATCCACACCTTCAAGAATCTAACACAGGCTGCCATTCTTGTCAGTGAACTGTGTATTTACTGGGAGCATGACAGAAAGACATATCACACATATATCTTGTAGAACACCTTGAAGGGATGTCTGTACAGTCAACTCCTAATGGTTATGCATCACAAAGAATAGTTATGACTGCTGACAAGATGCTTGGGAGCTCACTGTGCTAAAAGTGATATGCTTGAGTAAAGTTTCCCTGGATGATAAAGGTATCAGCCATATGGATAACAACACTTAACAACAACAGACTATTATCGGTAGATTCCCTACACATGGCTGTGTATTGAATGCATCTGTCTCATGTTCATAGGTTTATAGATTAGTACTAGGCTAACTGCCCTTGCAGGCCATGTTAAGCCTAACCAATTACCCCATGTGAGAATTAAACCCTGCGCCTTGTGTCTGTAAGGTAACCACCTTAACCATTAGATCAACCTCCCACCCCAATATAATAGCAATGGATAGTGTCTGAAGCATCTGCAACTGATGTGTGAATTAAGAAGTGATCTGTTATAATGAATGGTATAACACT
Source organism: Protopterus annectens (assembly GCF_019279795.1). NCBI lineage: Eukaryota > Metazoa > Chordata > Ceratodontiformes > Protopteridae > Protopterus > Protopterus annectens. The sequence goes on along the minus strand of NC_056737.1, from coordinate 1,235,037,412 downwards.
ATGTGACACTGATGGCAATGCATCAGTTATGCCCATGTGAACAGAAGTTACAGCACTGCAAAGTCTAGTTTCAATGAAAGAGGAATCTGTCACTGTGATATTGTTCACATACCAAACAATACATGAGGCACACTTTCTATCAGCACATTTTGAACCCAAGACATGTACCACATGATAACTGTCACCCTGACATTGCCATGGAAAATTTTATACTACCATAAAATCCTGACATCCATGCATACGCAGTCATGTAAACTATCAAGTGGTGATATTGACTTGATGTACTGGTACATCCACAATGCTGTATGTACGTACACTATAACTGTACCTAGTATACAACTGACCTTTATAGGTGCATTGGGGAGCACTAAGCTTATGCCCCAAGATCCCATAAAAGTCTAGCCATATTTAACCTAATTTACATAATTGTAATAGCTATGCGTACAATTTTCACACAGGGATGCACTTTATGCTATGTTATCTAGTACCAACTGCCTCTGTCTATGGGGGACATGGGCGCATCACCAGGAATACAATCTTGATTAACCATCCATTGATCTAGTTTGCACTTGCAGAGGGTCAAGAAGGCCTTTGCTTTATGCAAATAGAAAGCATGCTCCAGGGAAGAAGCAGTGTCTGAGACATGTATCTATCTCTACAACATGATTTAATATGTCAGATGTTAACATCCTTGGAATGAGTACCCCTCATGCACTTTGCATTAACAAGGTGTGACATTTCCATTAGGCCAGACTGGAAAGTGCCCTGTAGGCCAGACACAGATCAACCTTTAGTAGTCTGTTGGAGATATAATACAGTGATAGGGCTTTCAATCTTTCTGCTTTTGACTTGTTGCTTACACCATGTATATTCATTGGGTGAAAACTCTGGGGTTTCTCCAGCTGTTGCACATGTGTGGTGAGGTACATGCAAACGGATGCATTGTACTCAGTTATCAATGTGATGAGGGCTAAGTACAATGGTATTGTAATGTCCCTTCATGTTGTTAGCCTGCCCATAGTTATGAGTTGTGCCACATGCAAGGGATTTGTCACTACTGTGGACATGTGGTGGTCAAAGTTCTGATTACTATTTAACTGAGTACCCAGATCACATACCACTGGGTGTACATATAGGGCTGTGCTGTCTATATTGCAATTAGCTTGGGTATTTGCTTTCCAAAAAGGAATAATTATACTTTTGTGTTCATTTAGAGTATTTTGATGGCTCTGGCACCAATCATTTTTGTACATTAGTATTTTCTGCAGTATGTCAATAGTGTTTGTGGAGTCCGTGACTGTCTACAATTTGCAGTCATCCATAAAGTTGGTAAGACAAAGGCTGTCTAAGTCTGTCTTGGCTGCTGAGAATTAAATATTATAAAATAGGAAAGGACTTAGCACAGAATCCTTTAAAAATGAAAACTGAACACCAGAGCCACGGCTGTATAATAAATTAAATACTTTAATGCTTTAAAATTATGCTAGTAAAACATTTTCATTTGAGGGCTTCTTCAGGCTAATACAATGTGTCCATTGCAACGTTGCTTAAATAGTATCCATTGATTCAATGCACCTGTTGCTGTAGGTTACATAATAGGGGTTTTAAAGAGAAAGTCTCATTTAACCCTGGTTCAATTGGTGCGTTGAATCTTAAAATCCATTTTATCTCTTGTATTTCAGTGAAATGCTTTAAATCACCACCACAAGTTGGTGGTATTATAACTTGAAATATAAAAAAAATTCAAACTGTGTGTATTGTTCATATCAGTTATATGCATATATAAAGCATTTGTATAAATGTAATATCAGATATGTGATTACAAATACATTCCTTGAATTTCCTGGTAGTCATTCATACATAGAATGCAAGGCATAATGTGCATCTAGCCATTTATGCTACGTTTATGGTGTCAGAATTTACATAGGCTTTAATAAAGAAGTCTTTATTGGACACTGGATGTTTAAAAGATTAGCATGTATCGATAAACATGCAAAAGGAACATTTATGACATTTATAAGTGCTTTTTCTAGAGCTCATAAAACTGAAAACAGAGCATGGTTGTTTCTTGTAACATAGCTTATTTTTTAAATTGGATGACATTTTATAGGTAACAATAAGTGTTTTTGATATTAGACCTTTTAACTGATGTATTTTTGTTAACATCAGACAATATCTTGTAATGATATCTTTCACTATAGGAGTATTATTGTTGAATGTTAACATCCATCTTAATTTTTGTGTTCTCTGTTCACAGGTGTGTATACTAGATGATTTCATATAAAAAATAGCTTTAGCCTCAGTTTGATGATTTAGTATTATATTTTCTCAGATTTCTTTGAACTTGAGTTCCATTATATCCCCTCTTTATAAAACCACATGCAATTAAGTCAAGTTGCTCCTGCGTTCTGACAACAGTTGTATTCAGTTGCACTACTCTATTAAGTTGATTCTTGACTATATTTTTAAACATGTGAGGGGGTGCATACTTGTGCGATGAATGTATGTATTCTTCTATACTGTTTTTATATATGAAGTTGTCTCTATTTTTCCTTCCCACATTTTTTATAAGTTTGATATCCTAAAAGTTAAATTCTTTAGGAGAACATTCCTTTTTAAATGACAAAAAATTTGTAGTTGTAGATATGTAGTTAAAAAGCTATCAAAAGAAGATCCATCGCCTTGCCAAATAATAAACACATCATCAACAAAGCATTTGAAATGCACAACCTGTTCATGAAATGGGTTATGATTTAAAATGTATTCCTTCTCCCAAATGTAAATTACTATGTTGGCAAACATGTTAGCCACATGAGTGTCCATGGCTACTCCTTTTTTCAGATGAGCAGTTGGTTCTATTAGATGAATATATTATTCTTTAATATTATCTCTAGTAGTTCATGATGGCTGTGGTGGTACAGTGGTTAGTGCTGTTGTCTCACAGCAAAAAGTTCTCCAGTTCAATTCTCAGACTGACTGCCTTTCATGAGGAGTCTGCATGTCCTCTCTACAGTCGAGTGAGTTTTAAAGACATGCAGTAGGTGCATCTGTGTGTGTGCCCCTTCTGTGAAAATTGGGCACTGGGCTGGCAACTCAACACCATAGAAACTCCATTGCCAATCAATCTGCAGACCAGTGATCCACTGTGGTGACCCCTAACTGAAGAAGCTGAAAGACATCGCTTTTACTATCTCTAGTAGTACACGTAGTAGTGCAATGTGTAACTGTGTATACTGTGCATATTCATATAAATATTTGTTAATTGATTGTATATCCATCTCATGTAGTATTTTCATGAATAATGAATCAACATCCAGTGTCACAAGTAAATGGCCACTTAAAGAATTATCCACAGACCAATGTGCTAGTTGAACTAGAAAATCGTTGGTGTGCTTAATTATTGTAGAAGTTTTGTATAAATTGGTCTTCAGTTGACAATCCAAAAACTTAGAGATTGCCTCAGTAACCCACCCAATTGCAGAGACAATCTGACTCAGTGGTGGAGTTATGAGTGATTAATGGATTTTATGGATGCCATAGATGAGTGGAGTTCTTGGTTATACTACTAAGAAATATTCTTTCAACTTATTATCAATGCTATTCTTTGTATAAAAAGTCTCTATTTTGTTTTTCACAAGCTGAATTATTTGCCAACTCTCATTTCTTGTTACTTTCTGATATTCATGTGTGGCCAACATCTTGTTGCATAGCATTCATATAGTATGAAGTATTAAGGACAACTACTCCCCCACCTTTATCTGACCCTTTATATGTTCATTATTCTGTAGGGGTTTCATTGCAAATATTTGTTCATTTGTTAGATTATACAAGGATTTTGAGCTTTTAGTCTTCTTGAACAAATTATATATTTCTGTTTCAACCACCTTTTCAAATGTTTGTATTATTGAGTTTTGTGAAGCTATACATCTGCTATTTCTTGTAAATAGTCTACATTCTTGTAATGTATTAGATCCAAACATTAGTTTCAAATTTAGAAGTTGTATGTAGTATTTAAATTCCATCATGGTTTGAACAACATCAGATGTGGAATGAGGGATAAGGGTTAGTCCTCGGCTAACTACGTAAAGCTCATGCTCAGAAAGTTCATAGTCATAGTCAGATAAATTAAATACTGCTTCTATGTTGTCTGTGTCTGCCTGTGTGTAACTGGCCTCTGATTCACCTTTTTCCTATTGGTGTTGTTTCTGAAGCTTTTATTTCTTAGAGGCTTTGTTGTCATTGTTAGAGGTTGCTCGCTGAGGGTCAAAAAATCCTCCAGATCCAATGCACGTATGCAATTAGCATCTAATACCATTGGTGTTTGACTTTGTGTTGTATCTGTCAAAGTATTAATATGCTCTTGTGATAGGTTTAAAATATTAGCTATTCGTGAGCCAGGAACTGGATCTGTTTGCCTCTGTGTCTTTGATTGTTTAGGAGGTGTATCAATATGATGTAATGCTTCTTCTCTATGAGTTCTATTCCACACAAATATGTGACCTCTTTTGAAGTCATTCATGTGACGTAGAAGCTTACGCTTCTTTGCTTCAATAAGTCTTTGTTTGAATGTAGTAAATCTATCTAAGACCTCATGAAACAAATTAGAATGTGCAGTATATTTAATTCTCTATTTTGTATGAGTCCGGCATATAAGACTTCAATCTCCTCCTGCATATCTATCTCAATTGTCTCAAAACAGCCATTCATCAGTTCCATGTAATTAAGGGAGCAGCTTAAATTAATTAGTTGCCATCTTCTGAGTAGATCTGGGTATTTGTCTGTAAATGTTGGAGCTTTTAGAATACATAGACCTCAAGGTACAATTATTTTCTGTAAATATAAATTGAAACTGTAGTCTTTTGAACAGTTTAATCTTATTTTCGCATTCATTCAACTTCATCTTAAAAATCTAATATTAAATTTGTACCTCGTGTTTGATTATCACTGATTTGTTGAGTGGCTTCAAAGTCAAAAAGCAGCAAATTAGTTCTTATGTCCATGAGTTCATGTACTGAAAGTAGAAGTCTAGGTGAAAATTGCTTGTGGACGGTAATGTTGTACCTTTGATACTTCCAGCCATGTTAGTCAGCAAACAAAAGGAAAGTGCTGAAAACAAAGAACAAGTGCTGAACAGTAAATCCAAGTTCCAATTAAATACCACCAACTTAAAAAATGAAAATGGAAGTCTGGGACCATGGCTGTATAATAAACAAATTGAATACTTTAATGTTTTAAAATCCTGCTAGTGAAACATTTTCTCCTGCGGGATAGTATTCAGATCTAATAAATTAGAAGAATGTAGACCATTTACAAGAAGTAGCACATTCATATCTCCACAAAACTCAATAATACAAACATTTGAAAAGGTGATTGAAAGGGAAATATATAATGTGTACAAGGAGAATAAAACTTCAAACTCATTGTATAATCTAATGAATGAACAAATAGATGCAATTAAAACCCTGCAGAATAATAAGCATATAATTATTAAAGGGGCAGATAAAGGTGAGGAAGTGGCTTTTCTTAATCCTTCATACTACATCTTTGCAATGCTATAGATGTTGGCCACAGATGAATAGTGGAAAATAACAAAAAAATGACTGTCAGCAAATAATTCAACTTGTAAAAAACAGAATAAAAACTATTTTATACAAATAATAGTATTGATGATAAGTTCCAAGAAAACTTGTATGAAGAAACACCAAGGCGATATCCAAAACACAGTAAAACTTTTATTAAAATAAATAAATAAAAGAGCACATGAGCACTTTCAGGCAACTAGCCCTTCCTCAGATACATTAAAACAGTTAAGACATACATTTTAAATACCATACCATCTAATCCAATCTTAGTATTTTACCCTCCTTTTCCTTAGGAAAGGTTTTAAAGGAACAGCAGTGTTTAAACCTGGGCTCCTGTCAGCCCCTAACTTTATTATCCATCTTGCTTCATTGCATTCTGTTTCATTGACAACATCCCCACCTCTAACAGTTTTATTAACCATTTGTATGACTATAAATTTAAAAGAATGACTTTCTGTTTCACTAATGTGTTGTGCTAAAGCATTACACAGGTTCTGATGTCTAATTTCATACAAATGTCCAGAAATCCTGTTCTTTAACATACAGTTGGTTTTACCAACGTAATGGGAATCACACATTTGACACATAGCTATATAAACAAGATTCATACTTCTACAGTCTTATAAGTCTTAGTCACTTATCTGTGAATTTATTTCTGCTGAATAGCTGAATATTTGCGCTGTTTGGTTACCTGCTATATATCTACATCAACTGTATTACAAGCTGAGATAAGTATGAACTTGCAGTGTGAAAAGATAGTACTGCATTTTATTTTTCTGTTTGTTTGTTTCATTGACTATTGTGTTAAAGATAGTACTGCATTTTATTTTTCTGATTATTTGTTTCATTGACTATTGTGTTAAAGATAGTACTGCATTTTATTTTTCTGTTTATTTGTTTCATTGACTATTGTGTTAAAGATAGTACTGCATTTTATTTTTCTGTTTGTTTCATTGACTATTGTGTTAAAGATAGTACTGCATTTTATTTTTCTGTTTATTTGTTTCATTGACTATTGTGTTAAAGATAGTACTGCATTTTATTTTTCTGTTTATTTGTTTCATTGACTATTGTGATTTATCTGTCTCTCTCTAGTTAGTTCCTGCCCTCCCTCCCTGTTCTTGTTGTGGTATTAATCTTGGTGGCTTTGGAATTGCTTGCCCCTCCTGTAAATTTGTGTTTGAGCACTCCTCCTGGGTCCATCTCATTTGCTCACTCAGCCGAGTACAGTGAGATCATATTTTGATTTCAGATACTCCTACCAGTCCCATCTGTTCAGCTCTATCCCAGCTCTATCCCAGTCTAATGTCATTAGCTCATTCTACCTAATACAGAGAGAACATTTGAGTAGGTCAACCCACTTAGGCCCTTAACCTTGATATAGCTTCTGTTTCTCCTTACTCCCTTTCCACTTTACTTTGTGTTCTGACTGAGTGTGCCCTTCAGCTGATAATTATATATATTTTTGGTACTTTTTAACTCTTCTTCTTCTTCTTCTTTCGGCTGCTCCTGTTAGGAGTCGCCACAGCAGATCAACTGTTTCCATTTCTTCCTGTCCTCTGCATCTTGCTCTGTCACACCAACCACCTGCATGTCCTCTCTCACCACATCTATAAACCTTATCTTAGGCCTCTCTCTTTTCCTGTTACCTGGCAGCTTCATCCTTAGCATCTTTTTCCCAATATACTTTGCATCCCTCCTCAGCACATGTCCAAACCAATGTAATCTTGCCTCTCTGGCTTTGTCTCCAAACTTTCCATCCTGGACTGACCCTCTAATATACTTATTCCTAATCCTGTCCATCCTCATCACACCCAGTGCAAATCTTAACATCTTCACCTCTGCCACATCAAGCTCTGTCTCTTGCCGTTTTGACAATGCCACTGACTCCAACCCATATAAGATAGGTGGTCTCACTACCCTCTTGTAGACCTTCCCTTTCACTCTTACTGGTACTCGTCTGTCACAAATCACTCCTGACACTCTTCTCCACTCACTCCATCCTGCCTGTACTTTCTTCTTCACCTCTCTTCCACACTCACCATTACTCTGAACTGTTGATCCCAAGTACTTAAACTCATCCACCTTCGCCACCTCTACTCCCTGCATCCACACCATTCCTCTATCTTCCCTCTCATTCACACACATATATTCTGTCTTCATCCTGCTGACCTTCATTTCTTTTCTCTCTAGAGCATATCTCCACCTCTTCAGGGTCTCCTCCACCTATTCCCTATTCTCACTACAGATCACAATGTCATCTGCAAACATCATAGTCCATGGAGACTCCTGTCTGATCTCGTCTGTCAACCTGTCCATCACCATTGCAAATAAGAAAGGGCTCAGAGCTGATCCTTGATGTAATCCCACCTCCACCTTGAACACATCCGTCACTCCCACTGCAGATCTCACCGCTGTCACACTACCCTCTGACATATCCTGTACCATGCTTACATACTTCTCTGACACTCCCGACGTCCTCATACAATACCACAACTCCTCTCTAGGCACCCTGTCATATGCTTTCTCTAAATCCACAAAGACACAATACAACTCCTTCTGACCTCCTCTGTACTTCTCCATTAACACTCTCAGAGCAAACATTGCATCTGTAGTGCTCTTTCCTGGCATGAAACCATACTGCCGATCAGCCTAGCTTCCACTACTCTTTCCCATAACCTCATGCTGTGACTGATTAGTTTAATCCCTCTGTAGTTACTACAGCTCTGCACATCACCCTTATTCTTAAAAATTGGTTCCAAAACACTTTTTCTCCATTCCTCAGGCATACTCTCACTTTCCAAGATTTCATTAAACAATCTAGTTAAAAACTCCACTGCCATTTCACCTAAACACCTCCATGCTTCCACAGGTATGTAATCTGGACCAACAGCCTTTCCATTCTTCATGCTCTTCATAGCTATGCTTACTTCCTCCTTGCTAATCCACTGCACTTCATGATTCACTATCCGCACATCATCCAACCTTCTCTCTGTCTCATTCTCTTCATTCATCAACCCCTCAAAGTACTCTTTCCATCTGCTCAACACACTCTCCTCACTTGTGAGTATGTTTCCCTCATTATCCTTTATCACCCTTACCTGCTGCATGTCTTTACTAGCTCGGTCCCTCTGTCTAATCAATCAGTACAGGTCCTTTTCTCCCTCCTTAGTGTCCATCCTTTTATACAACTCTTCATACGCCTTATCCTTAGCCTTTGCCACCTCTCTCTTTGCCATGCACCTCATCTCCTGATACTCGTGTCTATTTTCTTCATCTCTTTGACAATCCCACTTCTTCGCCAACCTCTTTCTCTTTATACTCTCCTGCACTTCTTCATTCCACCACCAGGTCTCCTTGTCCTCCTTCCTCTTTCCAGATGTCACACAAGCACCTTTCTAGCCATCTCTCTTACTAGCTCTGCTGTAGTTACCCAGCTATTCGGTAACTCTTCACTGCCACCCAGTTCCTGTCTTAACTCTTCCCTGAACATCACCTCACAATTACCCTTTTTCAATTTCCATCATTTGATCCTTGGTGCTGCCATCACACTCATCCTCCTCTTCTTGATCACCAATGTCATCCTACAAACCACCATCCTATGCTGCCTAACAACACTTTCCCCTGCCACCACTTTACAATCCAATCTCCTTCAGACTGGCCCTTCTACATAAGATATAATCCACCTTTGTGCATCTTCCTCCATGCTTGTATGTCACCCTATGCTCCTCCCTCTTGTTAAAATACGTATTCATCACAGCCATGTCCATCCTTTTTGCAAAATCCACTACCATCTGACCTTCTGCATTCCTTTGTTTAGCACCATACCTACCCATCACTTCCTCATCCCCTCTGTTCCCTTCACCAACATGCCCATTGAAATCTGCTCCAATCACCAGTCTCTCACCCTTGGGTACAGTCATCACCACTTCATCCAACTCACTCCAATTTTTTTTTCTCATCCATTGCACACCCAACATTCATCATTGCACCATCAATTTCCAACTTCATAAACATCACTCTATCCGACACTTTTTTCACCTCCAAAACACTCTTAGCATACTGTTCCTTCAGGATAATGCCTACACCATTTCTCCTCCCATCCACACCATGATAAAACAATTTGAAACCACCGCCGATACACCTAGCCTTGCTCCCCTTCCATCTGGTCTCTTGCACACACAATATACCAACCTTCCTTCGGTTCATCATATCAGCTAGCTCTCTCCTTATACCAGTCATACTACCAACATTCAAAGTTCTGACCCTCACTATCACAGTCCTAGCCTTTACCAGCCTTTGGGCATGCCTTCCCCGTCTTCTCTTCCTTCGGCCAACAGTAGACCAATTTCCACCAGCACCCTGTTGGCCAGCAGTACTGGTGGCGGTCATTGTTAACCTGGGCCTTGACCGATCTGGTATGTATTTCTGTACTGTTGTCTGCATGTATAATTTGGCAAAATTTTACACCGGATGCCTTTCCTGACACAACCCTCCCCATTTATCCGGGCTTGGGACCGGCACAAAGAAATGCACTGGCTTGTGCATTCTCAGTGGCTGGCTGGTACTTTTTAACTGTTCAGATTTGAATTAAGCAATAATTGAATTCAGTTCAGAATACAGTTTGAATAAATTGCTTTAATATTGCTACACACTCACTGCACTTGCACTGCACTTGAATTGTTTTTAGTGCTGTTTAGCTGCTTTTCTGTAACAAAAAATAAAAGTAATAATAATTCTAAGCTTGTTTCCTGCCTTTTCTGTAACTAGTCTAGTCCAGATACAGATTTTTTATATCCAGGACTGTTTGTAAGCTTCTGAGCCCCCCCCCCCAAGCCTTTCTGTGTGGGAGGGAAGCCTTTTAGCTTATCAGTGGGAGTGGTAAGCACTAGGTAGCCTATCTACCACAAGAGTGGTTTCTGGCAGGAAATTTCTAGTTTATTGGCCATTTAGGCAGTTTTTCCATCTCTTTCAACTTTCTGGTTTAAAAGCCCATGTTGCACTTTTTTCCCACCTTCCCTGTAACTAGTCTAGTCCAGATACAGATTTGCTGTATCCAGGACTGTTTGTAAGTTTCTGAGAGGTGCCAAATTCTGCTCTTCAATTTATTCCCTTAGATCTGCTAGTTCTTTCCTCTCCTGTTCTTTTACTAGCTTATTAGTCTAGCACTTTACCATACCAGACTTCTTGTAGCAATTATTGTAGCACACAAAAGTGCTACCAGCACTAAACGTTCTACAAGGAAACAGCTCCAGTACTTATTAATATTGCCCACACATCCAGGCATGTCTAGAGGTCAGTTCTCTGTGCTTTCAACTATTAACCTGGTGAACTTGGGCATCCTGAGGCAATGTAACAACTGCCTCATGTACACCAACAATCCTCTCCTCTTACCTCCCAACACTCAGACTTGCTAGAAATGCACTTATATATCCAAATCGAAAGCCACGCACAATCCAGCCAAGACTGGAATAACTGGACAAGAGGAGAAGGTCAGCATTTGAATGACACCACATGCAACACATAGCCCTCCAGAATACACACCGGCACTGCCTTCACATAAAAACACAAACCACACACCCACCTTTGTGTAGGCTCCCATTAAAAATATACCCAAACAGCAGAGACCTCCAAGGCAGAAATGCACTCGACCACTACAATACAACACTAATCATGAGACACATAACACTCCTAAACAATGTGCCATTCAACCAAAGCCCCTAAGGCAAAACAGCATGCCCAGCACACTAGTCATAGGTGACTTGATAGTGAGGCACACTGATGTCCCACTCACTAGGTTGAATAAGGAGAAAGTAATAGTCAGCTGCCTGTCAGGTGCCAGGATCCACCACATAATGCACGCACTCAGGTTCCTCAACAACAGGTACAAATATGACTTTGTCATTGTACATGTGGGTGTGAATGATCTGAGACGTACCTCCCTGGACTACATGAAAAGAGACATGGAGCAGCATCTTCCATCACCCTACAAGCAGAAAATGATTGATTTCAACAATTGTCAGCCAGAGTCCCTTCATGTTGGCCTGGACTTCAGAGAAGTAGATACCAAACAGGAGAAGACCCAGGACTAAAGCCTGTGGCACTCCACTCATGACTGGTCGACATTCTGACTTGGAGTCAGCTACTTTCACACTGTGGGTTCTATCTGTGAGTCAGTTTGCAACCCACTTAATGATATAGGGTTGATGCCTAGCTTAGTGAGTTTTTCTATGATTCCTGAGTGAGAAATGGTATCAAAGGCCTTGGCCAGATCAAGTTAGACTATGAACCACCTTGCCTTCATCCACAGCTCTGGTGACTGACTCAAAGAAGTCAACCAAGTTGAACAGGCATGATCTACCCTTTACAAAACCAAACTGTATGGGATCCAGAGTTTGGAAATTCCCTATATCCTTGTTTATTAAGTCCATGAATATGCGTTCCATAGCTTTACATATCATACTTGTCAGGCTAATGGGGTGATAGTTCCCAGGGTCGGTAGTCACTCCTTCTTTGTGGAGAGGGTTGGCTATAGCAGTGCACCATTTGGTAAGGGCAAAGCCTGAGGCAAGGCTGTGATTGAACAGGGCACACAGGTGAGATGCCAGTTCACTCTGTAGTTCATGTAGCACACAGCTGGAGATATTGTCCGGTTCCATAGAAGCTTTATTCTTGGCCTTGGACAGTGCTGTTTGCTGTTTTATCCTGTGCAGCAGTAATACTGGGTGCCTGGCAATCTACTGGTATTGTGATTGGTCCTTTGGGGGGGGAGGGGTAAAGTTGGTACTGAATCTGTCAGCCAGCATATTGGCAATATCTTTTGGCTCGGTATAGGAAGTACCATTATGCAGTAGCTCAGAGCAAATCTGGGTATTGCCATGGAGATTCTTTAAGGCCTTGTGGTTGCCTTTACTATCTGCTGCAATTCTGTTTTCATAGCTAGCTTTAGAAGATTTGATGAGGGATCTCAACCTTTTGTTGAGTCTTGGGACTTCACCTTATTCTGCATCAGTTTCCTCCTTCTGTTGTAGTGTTTGTTTATGGCAGGGGACCACCAGATTGCCTTCCTTTTTTTTGAGGAGAGCGTCCTGGTTCTACTGGGTATGGTGAGATCCATGCATTTGTGTGCATGCTCATACAGGGTATTGGTGTATGATCCGGCAGTCATGCAACTATTCTCCATTTGCATGGGTACTGTGAAGTTAGCTACCTCTATTTTTAGGAGCCCAAAGTTAGCTTTGGAGAAGTTTTTCATGGTAGTTACCTTTGTGGGAGTGGGGGTGGGATGTAGATTTCCAAGGTGATTAGTTTGTGGTCAGATCTAATCAGGGAGGAGTTGACTATTGGTGTAGAGCAATGGTCGCCCATGTTAGTAATGACCAGGTCAAGGATATTGTTACCTCTAGTAGTTTTAAGAACGAGCTGGTCCAGGGCATTGTAATTAATGAATTCCAGAAAGCATTGGTCAAGTGTATTGCTACATGAGTAGTTTTCCCAGTTAATGGAGGGGTAGTTGAAGTTGCCCAGTTTGAGAGTGTTAGGTTAGACCCTAATATTCTCAAGGGTGTTGAGGAATGTGGAGTGTGAGTGAGTCTTGGGACATGATTGGGGACCTATAGCAGGCTACAACCTGAATCGCTGTCCTACCCAATGTTAGTTGCAACTGAAGTATCTAAGATGCGTTATGTTGGGCAACCAGTATGGAGGTCTGTGTATCTTTTATGAATATGGAAACACCACCACCTTTGGAGCATTGGTCCAAGTTTTGGGGCTGAAAGGTGTGGAATGAGTTATAGCCTGGTAGTGCAGGGGTGCTTTTTGCTACCTTGAATCAGGTCTCTGTTACAGCACAAATGTTGATGTTCTCTATTTTAAGGAGTGCTTAGAGCGAGTGCATTTTGAGATTTAGACTTCTAGCACTGTAACTCCCCAAGTGATGTCGACATCCTACAGAAAGGCCTCACTCAGACCAATGACTAGTGTCAGAACCATGGCCTTAAGATCAGTGCCAAAAAATGTGTCGTCATCCCTTTTGGGAAAAACCCAGTTCCCATAAACTACCACATCGATGGTAGTCCACTGAACACAGATGGCATTATAAGAGATCTGGGAACACAGGTTGACAACAACCTCTCTTTTGACCACCAAGCTGCCACTGTGGTTAGAAAGTCCTTCTATGTGGCACATCTCATTACTAACGGTTTTGAATCCAGGAAGAAAGAGGTCATTGTCTCCCTCTACTCTTCCCCATTAGGCCAATGATCAACTACAATGCCCCATTTGGCAGGTACCTCACTAGACACCTGCAGCAACTGGAGAGGCTGCAAAAGTGCCTCACAAGAGGATCCAAGTCCTCAAAACACTTGTCCTATATGGACAGACTAAAAAAACTCCAACTATTCTCTGTCTCATATTGCCTACTTATAGGCGATCTCTGCTTGACTTACAAAGCCATGTCTGACCCAGCTCTGTTAGAAAAGCTACATCTAAAGAAATCCCAATCCTTCCACACCACATGCTCCAGAGACCTCAACCTCATTACCACAATCAACAGAATATGCTGGAGGGACAGTTTCATAACCCAGAGACTGCCATGCTATGGAATAGACTTCCCATACATGTCAAACAGAGCACCTCACTGGCCCTCTTCAAGAGAAATCTTGATGAGTGGATGAGAAATAGAAAATTCACCTAGGGGATCACTCCAGTGGCTCTCCTCACATCAGGTGGCATGATGCCAGGGTTATCCTATTGGCTAGGCTTGTAAAGGCTCCAGGGCCATTAGCTTAGTATACACCTATGAACCTATGAAGCTATGAACATCATCTGCATATCATATCATATGTCTATGCTGTGTGTGAGTGCCCTTATACCATATACGGACACATTACAAATGAGGTGGATGTTGTTCATGCAGAACATCTACTGACATAAATGTTAACAGTCACGCAATGCTGCTGGGGGCCACCTCAATAATCTTTGTGAATAACAATACAATTGTGCATGCAGTAAGTTCGCCAAGGTTGCAACTGAATATGAACTGTTTACATGTTTATGTATATAAGAGCATTACATGTGGATGAAACAAGACATTTGTGCCCATGTAATCAGTATGGCATTATACTGATGTGTGTCACAGAGCATTTAATGATGGTAGGTATACACATGCATACCTGTGCCATACTGCAAGTGTCATCACTGTGATGGTTGAATGAGAACTGCATAGAATGTCGATATACTCCACTACAAAAACACATGCTTTAGTAAGTCAACAATATACATAGCATCAACCTATGTCAACAGTTCTCAGGAGGCATATTAATACAGCTGTTATTTAAGGAGCATACGATAAAATGGTAGCAGTGTCTATCGATACATTACCTCAAATCACAGATTGGACTACACTGTTATAGGGCTACCTCAGCATAGCACATGTAGATGAAAGCAACATTGACATGTGCAATGTTCATAGGGTCATAGGACATTACTTGGTTAACTGCAAACATCACTTAAAATTCTAGCCATTATTACTTCATTTAAAGAACAATTGCTATTTCTATATGATGGAAGATAATAAGGGTATGTGCATATGTTTGTATGCATTTTATTGTATTGCATAGTGACTCCGTTCATATTTGAGTTGTGCACCACCCCATGACAGAATTAACAATCACACATCCAGTGGTCTGGAGATGGCTTAAAGAGGGCCATAGAAAAAAATCTGCTTCATGATATATGTATGAACATCCTTCAGTCTTCTGCAGAAAAGATGTTTTGTGGACAGAAAGAAAAAGTGGATGTTGAATCTTTGGGGCTATGTTAAAGGTTCTCTGGAGTGAGAGTCAAGTGGAAAGAGATTCAAAAATCATACAATGACCATAATATATCACAGACCGCACACACAGCAGTGGACTGAGGTCAAATTTGAACAGTAATCCTGTATAGATACAGAAGCTAGATCTAATACAATGTAAGACTAGCACCACCACATTTGCCTGACTTCAACAGTGTCACTGTGCACTTTATGGAAGCCAATAGAATCATTGTATGCTGAGAAAAAAGATGTTTGGAGATGTCTCTGACATAGATGTGGAGTCACATTTTGGTGTAAAAGTGTATCCAAAATGTTATTTTGATGAACACACACTCAAGTTGACAGCTGCAAGATTAGAACTCTTAACTATCCAGTTACAGAAGCTAGAGAATGCAGTACTTGACATTAGTGTCACAGCACAAGTTTGATTTAAATAGTGCCAGAGTGCACTTTATAGAGGATGACATCATCAGTGTATGTTGAGAAGAAAATGCTAGGAGGAGTGTATCACACACTCCTCTAAAATTGTATCCACAATGACAGCTAACTGAACACACACACACACACACACACACACACACACACACACACACACACACACACACACACTGGCAACATTGAGAGTAAACCCCCCAACTACAGAACACAATACTAAATGCTAGCACTGCAGCACAAGTCTTGCTTTTATAGTGTCAACCAACACTTTATAGCAAGTGACATCATCAGTGTGTGTTAGGAAGAAGATGTTAGGAAATTCTCATGCAACGCTCTAAAATTGTCTCTCCAAAGACAACTAAATGAACATAAACACTCACACAAGTTAACTGCAGTAAACGGAAATGCCTCACAGGGAGAATTATGGGACTCAAACAGTTACTCTGCACTGACCTCCTCAAGGAGCTCTGGCTTTACTCCGAGGTGATCTCTGCCTGACATGCAGAGCTATGTTGAACCCTGAGCTGCTGGACATGCTACACCTGAACAAATCCCGGACCCTCAGAGCCACACGCTTGAGAGACCTAGACCTTATTGCCACGGTTAGCAGAGCATGCTGGAGGGATGGATTCCTGACCCAGAGACTTACCATGCTCTGGAACAGACTATCCATCTAAGTCAGGCAGAGTTTGTTGCTGGCACTCTTCAGGAATAATCTTGGTGAGTGGATGGGCGGTGGGAAATTTGCCCTGGGAATCACATTGGTGGCCCTGCTAGACAGGAGCACAGGTAAATAGCATCCATGGGTGGTGAAAGCCAGGGAACCCTGTTGGCTAGGCTTACATAGGCCCTAGGGCCGATAGCCTAGTACCTACCTACGAACCTATGAACCTGTAAGGTTAAAACCTGTACCACCCTATCTACTGAACTTAATGCAAGTATCACAGCATGAGTCTGACTTTCATAGTATAAGATGGCACTTTTTTAAAATAGTTGACATCAACAGTGTGTATTGAGAAGAAGATTTTAGGAGGATTGTATCACACTCAGCCCTATAACTGTCTCCGCAAAGTACTTAACGCAAGTACCATGACACAAATATGACTTTTATATTATCAGATGATACTTACATACTCCTAACATATTCTTTCCAACAAACACTGATAATGTCATTTTCTATAAAGTGTTGGTTGATACTATAAAAATCAGACTTGTGCTGCAGTGCTTGCATTTAGTATTGGGGTGGTACAGTGGTACAGCAGTTAATGTTGTCACCTCACAGTAAGAGATTCTATGGTTTGATTCTCAGCTGGGGTGCCTTCTGTGAGGAATCTGCATGTCCTCCATGTGTTTGAGTGGGTTTCCTCCCACATTCCAAAGACATGCATTTAGAGCATTTCTCTCTGGGCCTCTGGAGAAAATAGGCTATGTCCTAGTCGGACTTTCCCATCAACAAATATAAATAAATAAATTCAATACTTTATAGCAGATGACATCATTAGTTTATGCTTGTAAAAATATGTTGGGGGGCCTGTATAACATGGCTGTGTAGTCATATACAACTGTAAAACCTTGTGCTCTTTATGATATTTGATTGCTGTCAGTAGAATACAGACTCATGCTTCTTCTGAGTACACGCACACATGCTTACTGCAGTGAGATTAGAAACTCTGCCTAAATAGTTGCACAAGCTAGAGAACAGAGTACTTAATGCAAAAGCCAGTTTGAATTTTCTTCTGCTACAGAACACTTTACAGTAGATGACATCATCGGTGTATGTTTGGAAGAAGATGTTGGGATGCCTGCATGAAATGGTTTTGTAGTCGTATATAACTGTAAAACATTTTTTTATCCATGAGACTTGATTGCTGACAGTAGGATACAGACTCATGTTCTTCTGACTGCACACACAAGTTGACAACATGGTGATTAACCCCCCTACCCAACTAGTTACACAAGCTAGAGAACCCAGTACTTGATGGAAGCACCACAGCACAAGTATGACTTTTATGCTGCTGCAGTATACTTTATAGCAGATGACATCATGAGTGGATGTTTGCAAGAAGATGTTATGAGCCCTGTATGAAATGTCTGGGTATTCATGTACGACTATAAATCTTTTTGTTCTACATTAGACTTGATATCTGACAGTGGGATGCAGGCTCCTGCTCTTCTGACTACACACACACACACACACACACACACACACACACACACACACACACACACACACACACACACAGACAAACATGTGTGCACACACACACACACACTTACAGATACAGTCACACAGTGTGGCTGTTGCACTAAGTGAACTGCTGCCTAACTATATATTTCATATCTGCAGAACACAGTAGTTAATATTTGTGCTATCAGTGAAATCTGCGTTTTCCTTGTCAGAGTGGTATTTATAAAGGATAACATCATCTTTAAATGTTGCAGGTAACACATAGTATTATGACACTTCTGTGCAAAGTGTGGTTTTGCGATGTTCTGTTGTGCATGCAAAATGCAGATAAAACTTTAAAAGACAGCTTCTTAAACTATATGCGATAAGCAGTCATGAATGCATGTTGCAGAACTGAGACATACATGCACCTGTTTCTCATTATGTTATGTGGATTACACACATTCAGTGACACACACACATGCATACACACACACACACACACACACACACACACACACACACACACACACACACACACACACACACACACACACACACACACACACACTTGTGGATGCTAGTGTTTTTGTATGTGTTTTCATATTGTGAGGAATTGATGTCCACTGATTGATGGACATGCTCCACCTAAAGAAAACCATATCCCCTCGAGCCACACGCTCTAGGGATCTAAACCTCACCACAACAATAAATAGGACATGCTGGAGGGATAGATTCCTGTCCCAGAGACTTCCCATGCTCTGGAACAAGATTCCAATCTACATTAGGCAGGGCTCCTCGCTAACCCTCTTCAAGAGAAACCTTGACAAGTGGTTGGAAAACAGAAAGTTTACCCCAGGGGTCACTTCAATGGCTTTGCTGGACAGAGGCACTGGGAACTAATCTAAGGGGGCGACGAAAGCCAACACATTCCGGCTAGGCTTATAAATGCCTTTGGGCAGATAGCCTAGTACCGACCTATGAACTTATGAACCTATGAACCACAGTAAGACATGGATGAGTTAATCTCTATTCTTATTGTCAATATAAAGGTTTAAATAATGTAACAATGCAATTATGCTGTTTATTTTTGTGATGTATTTGACATTAGACCTATTACTGACATATACTTTTTCAAGTGTATAGGTGCAGGGTACACATGAGTCTGAGTACATATGTGTTCAGTCAATAACAGGTCCCTTCCTTTTGTTTTGTTTTTTGCCATTTGACGTGATGAAGAATAACTGGACAATAAGCATAGTAATGCATGCCAAACACCTGTTAACATAGGGAACAGGTGAGCAACTGGTTTGCGCAAATAATGGCAAAGTGTATGCATATGTGAGATTCACATTTAAATACATCTTGAACTTGAGAATTATTTATGTATATATGCTATGGCTGAAATATCTGATATATATTATTTTGTTCATACTGTAGTTTATATTTGGACTGTTGGTTCAGAACATTTATTACTGTAAAAACTGATGCTATTGCTTTCCCAGTTTGCACAGGGTTAAGTGACAAGCAAATGTGGTTCTCTGCTTAAATGGGAAAGTAGTAATATTTCTATTGGTTCACCTTCCTTTGCTCAAATACCCAAAGCAGTGAGTTGTGACCGTTGGCACTTTGGATAGTACTGAGTGTAAAAAATACACCTGCTGCCTAGCTTTCCCTATGGCAGCAGGTATAAGAGCAGAGAGCTCAAGTTCAGAGCACAAATGACACAGGGCTAAAATCCAGCTCAATTTAGTATTTTTTTTCACATAGTATCAGGATGGCATTACAAAAATAAATTTGATAATTCCTGCAAATGTGAGAATCAATGCTTACACTGAAGTGATGTATAAAAATAAACCTCAGTCACTTGACTTATGTCAGCACCATAGGGATCTGTGTTTTTGCTAAATTCAGCAGTCTAAATAACTGCCAGAGTAAATGTTTAAAAGTACTGCCTTTAATCTGCTTTAACTATCTGTTCCTTTAGCCCAGATAGTTTAAGCAGCATTGTGCAGAGATTACACTAGTGAGGCAGATTACAAAAACTCACACTTTTTGACATAGGACATGAAGAACTATTCACCATTGCTTGACATTGGTGCACAATGCCAAACTTTGCACAAATGCAGAGGACAAAAAGTGAATGCTTTATTGCTGGCATTTCTGCCATATGTGTGTGGTGCATGATTTTATTTCTTGACCAGATTAATAGTGTGAAAATGGGGTGGATAGGAAAGTGGCGAAAAGGGGGAAGAACAAAGGTGAAGCAATACAGGAATTTGCAAGAGGGAATTAGTAAAGAACAATAGCTATCCACTTCTTCAATAGTGTAATATGAAGATGTATATAAAATTGGATGAATTTGGGCTGTCACCACAGAGATGGGTGACAACAATGTAGTTATGTTGTATAGCCAACTGGACAGAATCAAGTGTGTTGAGAAGACACATGTGCAAAGTGGAGAGCTGTGTTTGAGACATTATTTTTTGTGAGCCAGTTGCCCATTTTTTTTGGTTTTACTTCAAAAAGAGAGGAATGTTGGGGAAGGGACATAGTAATGTCAGGGTCAGGTAGATAGGGTAGGTGAACAAGTAGGTGTAGATGAAAAGGACAAACTAAACAGACACAGGGATGGTGAGGGACACATAAATTTGTGAGACACCATGACCAGGGAAAGGGAGGGCACAATGGAGGCACAAATCCATCAAGCATGGGGACAGTGAGAATCTAGTCCTCACTCTCAGAGCTGTCATCACTGTCCCCTTCATCAGCTTCCTGTTGGATTTCTTGACATTTTTTTCTGCATTCCAATAAGCAACTGATGGACTGAAGTAGGTGGTGATCAGATTTGGGGTTGTCATCTATTATGACTCAGAGTAGTTTAGTTTGGTTTACTGTTTTTATTTTTGTGTTATTATTTAAGGTAATATGAAACGTGTTTCTGGTTAAGGTGTTTCTTTATTGTTAAGCAGCAAGTTAGAATTTTGTAATCATATTTCAATGTCAGTGAATGATTTTTGTTTGATTTCCTGTAATTTACTCATGGACGGGCCAGACCAGATAAGAGTCAAATCATCTGCATATTGCATGAGGATGGCAAGTGTTGTAGGGGTATGAAGCTTATTTATGAAACTATTAAACAGAAGGGTGCTTATTACTGAACCTTGGGTAACACTAAGAGAGATTGGATGAATTGCTGACAGGTTTTGTTGACATTTTGTTGCCTGATGACAGTGGCATAAATAACTGTGAAACCAGGAGAGGAAGGGGTAAGTGAGACCTAGTGTTGCAAGTTCAGAAATGAGCTTTTGGTGGGACACTATATCAAATGCTTTGCCAAGGTCAAGGAAAAGTGAAAAAAACAGGGTTGATGTCATTTCTGTACTGCTTTACTATGTTAATGAAGTTGAGGAGCGCAGTAGTAGTATTGTGGTTGGGCCTGAAACTGCTCTAGGTGCAGGAGGGGACCATGCACCTGGTTATTTGTTGCAGAAGCTAAGAGTGAATACATTTCTGAGTCTAGTACATGAAACCCTACTGTTGACATTCCTTTAAGAGATCTTCATTATTTGAAATTGATTTAAAAATTTGGAGTTAGCTGTTAACACCTGGAGCTTATATTGATAAAGCACAATAACTGACTACAAATAATAAATTCCACTATGTTTGGCTATATGCTTTTTGGCCTGTATCAGCATATTTGTTAACTTATCCTATAACAGCTTATAATTGCTGATCAGTGCTCTACCCCAATAAATAAAAATAAAATGAAATAAAACTAAAATATAATATGCATGTTATGCTTTTTGAGTCAGGCATTTATTTAAATATTTATTAATTCTGCATACACTTGTACTAAAATGCTATATTACAGACAAATTAAAAAGAGATATTACTTCTGTTACAGCATAGATTCTGTATCATAGAGCATCAACAGTTTGCCTGACAGTGTGGCATAATTTGCTGTTCTCCAGAGAATTTTCACTTGTTAATAATTTACTGTTGTCGTGTGTCATGCAGGGTCTGATATTCAGTTTGCAACATCCAATGGAGTAAGAGTGTTGGAGGAAGCCTTTTTAAGTCAAAGGAAACCATTACTGATCCCACAGGTTTGCTGTATGACAGCAGCAGACATTGATTATCTGGCACAGAGAGGTCTTATGGGACATAACAAATCATACTGTGCATTCCGGCAGCATGCTGCCAGTAAAGTGGGTTTCACTCAGAGTCTGGCAATAAAACAGAGTTTTACACTGAAATTAGTCAAACATCTGCTCCACTGAAAAGGTTAATTTAGATGAGGTCCAAGCATGCAGACTCATTCTTTCCTGTTTCCACATTATATTCACCTTATAAAACTATGAAAAACATTAAGTCGGCTATAACAATAAACATTGTTGCAAGTATTCACTTTATCACAGCATATAGGAAGAAGGGATGGATGTTAGTAGCAACTTTCTGAAAAATTATGTGATACAAAATATGCAGTAAATATAGAAAGCATTTTATGTAGGATGAATTAGTATTCTGTAGGTGCATAAAATGCAATGTCATGTCATAAAAATATAAAAATATTTAGATGTTTTTACCTGTGCTATTAAGATCTGTCTGTCTATCTATCTATCTGTCTATCTATCTATCTATCTATCTATCTATCTATCTATCTATCTATCTATCCATCTATCTATCTGTCTATCTATCCTTATGAAATCTTATTAAATTATTTTACTGGCAAACCAACATCATAATAAAACACTTGGTAAAAAAGAAAACAGATCACAGCTTGCAGAATGTAAAGTTAGCATTATTCAGCACAGCATACACTATCACTTCCCCAATCCTGCCTTGTGTTATAGCAGTTATAATGCAATATTGTTATGCAGTGACATTTATTATCCAATTATCTGAAATGTTTTTAAACCTAAGTGTTTTCTCAGTAATTTAGCTGTTTCTGTATATACTGATAATGTTTGTCACTCAGTATTAGTTTTTATATTTGTTCCGGTTGTACCTAAGCAAGCAATTGGTAATTACTGATCAGTGGTGTGCCCCAGTAAATAAAAATAGGTAAAACTAAAATATACATACTAAAATACAGTACATTTACAAATTATTTGTGTTATTTGTTCTCTGCAGCAAGAATGGTGTGAAAGGTATTATCTAACTACACCCCAACACACGCATATATATATATATATATATATATATATATATATATATATATATATATATATGTATATATATATCATATTTGCTGATTTTAGTAGTTAAATTTAAATAGCACCTACACCTATTGTAAGGGGTGTGATTACTCAAATCAATAGAAACTGAAAAAACTAAAACTCAGGACTATAAAGTATAGTTTATTCATAGCTGATCACCTCTGTCCTCTATTTATTTATTAATGAGTATTCATGAACCAGGTATTATTTTCGACCCTTGTGAAATATGATTTAGACTAAGGACTATAGCAATTCACAATCAATTAACTTGCAACTTTGACCTAAAATACAAGGTCAGATAAATTACATAACCCAGTAAGTTATGAGCCTGATATTTTGATGTCAGAAGAATGCAATGTTTATAGAAGTAACTATACTGTAGTGCTGATTGCAATATAAAAATTGTTTATAATCTTGTACAGATACATATCTTTAAAAATGTAGTGTTCTCTTTGGTATAGACACGGAAAAACAGCTGAATGAATGGAGTGTAACTTTCTGATTGTATACTATGCATATGGATTTCATGTTTTCTGCCTGCAAATTTAGTGTTTCTTTTACACAGCTTCACTTTCTCAACACTGCTACCTTGCATATAATATCGGTTCACAGTGCATCTGAAAAATGTGATTGAGGCTGTCATTATTACACATTTAAAGGATTTTATACCAGTTTCAACTGCTGAGTTTTGCCAAGAATCAGCATGCAGAGTAACAGCAGATTATTAAGAACATTTTTAAATGAATCCTATGACAATATTATTACTAGACATTCATTGATAGTGGCAGGCCTGAGTTATTTAACTGAACTTCCTTAATGAAGAAAAGAGATCAAATAAATATAAAATATTCACGTCAGTTTTCCTGATACAAATTAATTCATAACCAGGAAATATAGTATTGTGTCAAGATTTACAGCGAGATCCACAGCTATGTTGGTGGTAGAGTTAATTTATGACGGAGTGTGAAAACATGCATGATTTCCCTTACTCTCTAACAGATTTAATATTAATCTTATAATTTCCTTGAAAAAATGCACCTGTCTGTCTCATTATATCAGAAGATTCATGAATGCAGTCTTTAAAATAATGTCTTGTAAATTTTTGGGGCATGAACAAAGTACTGAAATAGCCTATGACACTTTTGTAATACCTAAACAGTGTTATTATGTCATATAAACAAATTTTAATTATAAGCCTAAGTATGATGTTATAATGTTAAAAAGGGGGTATTTAGTTTGATATATACAATGTTGCCTAGCTTGTTTACATCAGCTATAGTCAGAAAGATGCATGCGGAATGCGATCAGGCAATTACTCTATCTTTTCATATATATGGGGTCCATTTTTGATGACAACTGATAGTAAATTCATACTGTTGATGTAAAGAAGTATCTCTTTTCTTACAATTTTGAATGACATGTATAGCCATGTGGACATAAAAAACCTTGATTAATTAGGGCATGAATGTAATATTTTTTTCTCATTTAGACTGCTGTCAGTAAGATGCTATATGACACGCCCATCCACTTAGGAGAGAGTACATGCTATAATGCTATAATGATATGACTGTGATTGCACAGAATTACTCTGAGATATACAATGCCTCATTGTAAATGTATTTTACTTTGCATCTAAAACTACTTAAGGCAATTCAAACGAGGTTATTTTTGCATCCATACAGTCACATAGAATATGGTACAGCACAGTTGACTTATAGGTCTGCCATAAATGTGTATTACTAACATTCTGTTTTTGTACTGAAATGATGGCATATGATCACATGTGTAACTCAGCAGCACAAGATCGTTTTAGCATGCACAAAATGGTGATAACTCTAGCACCATTTAGTTCAATTTATTTTCAGATGGATGATCCAATGAGGTTTTTGTCTCATTACTGGCAATTAATGTTAAGGGGGAATAAAAGTGGAAGATGGATATGGATTGAATCTTACCACTTCCAACCAATGAAAAAGTAAAATGATGTACATGAGCTATGCTGTTGTGGTCTTCTCCATACCCCACCACTAAATATAAATCTTTTTAATCTAAATACCTTAAATAAGATATTCAGTGGTGGTATAATATATCCAGTCACACAACTGGCCCCAAACAGATTAAAGCATTAATACGGCACACGGCTGTGAATCATTTATTAATTTCCTAAGAGCTTCTTAGCTACACAAGCATGCTGGAAATATATACCACTGCCCTGGATATACCATTTTACCATTCACTCCCAAGAATAGGCTTCTCACTAAACATAGGTTCATAGCTAGGTACTAGGCTATCGGCCCAAGGGCCCACATAAGCATAGCCAACAAGGTTCCCTGGCTTACGCCACCCAAGAAAGTTATTTTCCTGTGCCACTGTTGAGTAGAGACACAGAAGTGATCCCCGGGGTGTATTTCCTATTTCCCATCCACTCATCAAGATTTTTCTTGAAGAGTGCTAATGAAGAACTTTTCTTGACATAGATGGGTAGACTGTTCCAAAGTATGGAAAGTCCCTGAAACTGGAATCTATCCCTCCAGCATGTCCTGTTTATTGTGGTGACAAGGTTTAGGTCCCTAGAGCGTGTAGCTCAGAGGGATTGGGATTTCTTTAGGTGTAGCATGTCCAACAGCTCTGGGTTTGACATAGCTTTATATGTTAGGCACAGATCACCTCGGAGTAAGCAATATGCTATGGAGTAAAGCTGGAGTTTTTTGAGGCGGTCAGTGTAGGGCATTTGTTTGAGGCCAGTAATCCTCTTTGTGAGGTACTTCTGTGGCCTTTCCAGCTGCTGCAGATGTCTTGTGAGGTACATTCCAAAAGGGGCATTGTACTCTATAATGGGTCTAATGAGGGGAACAATTACCTCTTTTTTCCTGGATGAGAACCCTTTTATGATGAGATGTGCCATGTAGAAGGACTTCCTGACTACTGTGGCGATGTGACTATCAAAGGAGAGACTACTGTCCACCTGGGTCCCAAGGTCTCTTATCACATATTCGGTGTTAAGTAGATTGCTGCCTATGTGGTAGTTCATGGGTACAGAGTTTTTACCAAAGGGGATGACACTGCTCTTTTTGGCATTGAGCTTGAGGCCATGGTTCAGACACCTGGCATCTGTCTCAGCGAGGCCCTTCTGTAGGATGTCCACATCATTTGGGGACTTGACTATGGCTCCTAGTTTGCAGTCATCTGCGAACTTCATTAGCCAGAGGCCTTCTGTATTAGCCTGTACTTCAGAGAAGTAGATACCAAACAGGAGAGGTCCCAGGACGGACCCTGTGGTACTCCACTTGTCACTGCTTTGAGGTCAGATTTGGAGTATGCAACTTTTACAGTGTGGGTTCTGTCAGTGAGCCAGTTGGCAACCCATCTTGTGATGTAGGGATTTATACCTAGTTTAGTGAGTTTAGCTATAATTCCAGAATGGGGGATGGTGTCAAAAGTCTTTTTGAGGTCAAAATAGGCTGTGTGAACCACCTTACCCTCATCTACAGCTTTGGTGACTGCCTCAAAGAAGTCGATCAGGTTCAGGAGGCATGAGCTGCTTTCACAAACCCGAACTGGGTGGGATCCAGAGTTTGGAGGTTACCAATGTCTTTGTTTATGAGTTCCATGATAATACGTTCCATGGCCATGCAGACCAGGCTCGTCAGGCTAATAGGTCGAGAGTTCCCGGGATCAGTGGTGGCTCCCCCTTTGTGGAGTGGGATAACTGTTGCTGTGCTCCATTCAGTGGGCACAAAGCCTGATGCGAGGCTATTATTGGACATGGTGCTTAAGTGGGGAGCCAGTTTGTTCTGAAGTTTGTGTAAAATGCAGCCTGGAATGTTGTACTGTCCCATGGATGCTGTGTTTTTGGATTTAGTGAGTGCAGCTTTTACCTGCATAGTTGTGATTTCAGGGGCTCTGCATTCTTCCTTTATAGATATGCGCCCTTTAGGAGGTGGGGGGGGTAAAGTTAGCACTGAACCTATCTGCCAGGATGTTGGCAATATCAGTTGGTTCTGTAATTTTCGTGCCTTTGTGCTGTAACTCAGAGCAGATCTGGGTGTTGCCATCGAGATTCTTGACATAGCTATAGAATGCTTTGTGGTTGTCCTTAGAATTAGTGGCAATTTTGTTTTCGTAGCTAGCTTTGGAGGATCTTATAAGGGATCTCAGCTTCTTACTGAGGCTTACCAGGGAGCTCCTCCACTCATGGGATTTTACTCTCTTTTGCAACAGTTCCTTCCTTCTATTGTACAGTTTGTTTATGGCAGGGGACCACCAGATTGGCTTAATTTTTTGGAGGATAGTGTCTTGGTTCTGTTTGGGATAGCACGATCCATGCACTTGTGTAAGTGCTTATAGAGTGCATTTGTATAGGATTCAGCAGTTGTAACTGTATTGTCCAGCTGCATGGGTGTCATGAAGTTCACTATTTCTGTCTTAAGAAACATGAAGTTGGCTTTGGAGAATTTTTTTGCCGTGATTTACTTAATGGATAAATATATCTTTAAGTGGGGTCCCAGCCCATCAGACCTCTTCTCACTTCATTCATAATACACAGACACACACGTGCATGCACACACACACACACACACACACGCACGCACGCACGCACGCACACACACACACACACACACACACACACACACACACACACTCAGATCACTTTACAGGAAAGATTAGTAACACTACAGTCTTGTGTCCAGGCCCAAGATAGTACATTAATAGTACAACCCCAGATTACCTGGTTGGGGAAATTTCAGTTACTCTTTCTCTCTTATTAATAAGCCCAACAGTTATAAACCCGAATGATAGTTTGCATCAGGGCTCTTTGACCACTTAGAGGTAGATGCCAAAGGTTTGCCAACCTTTGCTAATAAATAAAGTGTTATGAATTAAAAATACAGAAACAGATCCCCTGCCACAAGATGTTTAAAAGTGAATAAATAAAAAAAATAATTTGTTTAGAAAAAGAATAAGTTAAGCAATGCAATTAACAGTCAAATATAGACATATGCTAAATTACACATAAAAACATAACAGAATACGTGGTTCCTATTACATGAACAAACTTTTCAAAATTCGAATGTCATATGGTCGACACCATATGATCGAACTTTGAAAAGTTTTAAGGTTAAATGTAATGGCGCCATACGGTGCAGAATGGGAGAATTTCCCTTTTCTGCACTGAAGTCCGATCTCAGAGTTGATATATTTAAGTTGGGGCGGTGCAGGGGTGCTTACCCCCCTGCTCGGAGCATCAAGGTAAGTTTTATTTATTTATTTTTGATGTTTTATTATATATTCAAAGTTTCAAACATCAATCATATGTTGTCTAACATATGGGATTCAAAGTTTTGAAACTTCAGATATATAATATAGACCCCAGAATCCTTTTGAACAAATATATTGCAAGAATGAAAACAACTAACTTCAACTATCCTCCCAGCTGTTTCCAAACTGAAATTATTAATAAGGTCAGTCAGACAATACTAGCTGAATATTCATACCATATTTCTGACACAAGTAAAATTGTGTAAAGCAAGAGTGTAGCATTCCTTCTTAACTACTTCCTCTCCTTAAAGTGTTTGATTTATATATCTTTTCTTACAAAGTACAGGTGCAATCTAACACGTGTTTCCATTTTCTTACTACTGAAATTGTTTACTTGTTCAGAGTTTAGAACTTTTTAACAGAAGTTTCAAATTGTTCTTTTATGGCCTATGTCTTACTGATGTGGGAAAAATTCCAGATCCCACAATTACAAGACAGAAAAAAATAAAACCTGCTTGCTTTATATTGTATGCATCTTTTCTGGTCACTGAAGAAACACACTTAATGTATATTAAATCATATGTATTGTTTACTTGCTGCAGGTTTTAAAATAATCAAGTACAGCTCACATATCTGTTACATTGTGATTCAGAAATCAGTGAATCAGTGTCATGCACACACACACACATATGTGTATATATGTGTATATATGTGTGTATATATATATATATATATATATATATATATATATGCATAGAAGAAAGCAAATTGCTGTAGTCACTGGCTACACGGCATGTCTTAAATCACATCCAGTCTCTGTGTGGAATCCCAGTACTTCCTGCAGCTGTTCCAGATGTCACATGAGTAGATTATTGAACAGGATACACTAGTGTTTAATTGATCTGATAACAGCTGGTTAATGCGGGGGGGGCGGGTCTTATTTCCCTCATCTGTTCCATGGAATCACTTTTGATGAGGTGGGTAACTCCAAGAGTTCTACAGTTGGTAAGAGCTATATTGGTGTCAGATGAAAAGTCACCATATGCAAAGATTCTGTGCTATTTTACCAATGAGTTACTTGCTGCACATTCATAGTATATAAAGTTAGTGTGTGTGGGTTCGGGGGGGGGGGGGGCAAGTGCTGTACTTTCTGACATCAGGGACAAGGTCATGTTTACTGCATCATTCACTGTAATGTCAGGTGTCATTTTCAAGTTGAGGGTGTCATTTCAGATTAAGGATAATGCTCCTAAGTTTGCAGTCAACTGCAGCATACACCTCAACCTCTTAGAACAGGAAATATGGACAAAGCCTACAGTAATGGGGGGGAACAAAGGCCCAAAAATAGGGACAGATTTTAAATACTTCTCTTATAAACTTGGAAAATTGCTACAGTCACTGCATTTGTGTTAGCATGCCTCTTATGAAGCATATGAAAACTAGAACTCAAATGCATGTGCATTATTCAGTGACTTCAGATCTCAGTAATTTGCTGGAAAACCACACATCTTATGAGTTAAAGACCAAAAATACGAGGCTAAAATGAGGATATGGACAGCTGAGAGGTATGATCTGCAGATTTGGTGAGCCAGATACTTGAGACAGTTCTGATGCCTAAGAAAAAAAGATATAAAAAAAGACAGACCCCCCAGACAGGGTTTTTTGATACTGCTATTCTTAACTGCTGTATGCAGGTGTATATCAAATTCTGAACCCCAGATTATTACATCTTCATTTATGTTTAAGCCCCTGAATTTGTGCACACTTCTTTCATAACACATAGACTGAAACAGTTTAGCAAGATTGAGGTAATCTGCATGTCGACAGCTGAGATTGCATCCTGTGCAGCTAATTATGCAAGGTTGTACTTTTTACCAAATCCATACTGCGCTATATCACAGACAAGGTTTAATTTACTCTATCACCTTACACAGTATGTATTTGACATTGTTTAGTTTGTAGTTACTGCAGTCTATGGATAGGCCCCCATTATAGTCTATGACTACAACAGACTGCTTCTAAATCTATGGGATGTACTTAGTTTTTAATATCTGTTAAGAATGTATTTAAAGGGATATGCCATGCTATATTTAATTGCATATACTATGCTTCCTTGTATCTCATCTGATCCATTGACTTCTCTGAGGGCATCACATGGAATTATGTTGCATGGATAAGTTCCACTTTTTGGCCTATATTTTATTTTATATTGGTATGCTAATGTTTTAGTTATATCTTTTTGGCTCTGTTACAGTGATACGGTTTTATTTGAGCAGACTGTATTCTTCATCTTTCCTTATCACATTACACGTGTCTGTAGAATGCTTTATTATTATTATTTGCCTGCTGGTAAGTTCTACTTTCATTTAAGCCTTGCTTCTGTTAAATATCTTAGTGAGTTCTTTTAGGACAGGGTTAAGATTAGCATCTCTGCATGGGGATGTCTAACAGGTTCTGTTTCAAGCTGGCTAGTAAGAAGCCTCTGTATGCATCCAACCCCATACAAGCAGTGCTCTTGGCTTTGGATAGTGCCTTGAGGAATTGTTTATGTAGATGTGGGTGTGAGACCTGAGAATATAGGAATGTAGATCAGGTGAGGGGGATGACATAAGAGCTAAATTTGTCTGCTAGTAGATTGTCTATGTTCTCTGGGTCTGAGTAAGTGATATCATTTACTATTAGCTCTGCTCAGCACAGGACATTGGGTGGCAATGTTTACAGCACAGGACATGGGGTGGCAATGTTTTCAGCACAGGACATGGGGTGGCAATGTTTACAGCACAGGACATGGGGTGGCAATGTTTACAGCACAGAACATGGGGTGGCAATGTTTACAGCACAGGACAATGGGTGGTAATGTTTACAGCACAGGACATGGGGTGGCAATGTTTACAGCACAGGACATTTGGTGGCAATGTTTAGAGCCAGGACATTGGGTGGCAATGTTTACAGCACAGGACATGGGGTGGCAATGTTTACAGCACAGAACATGGGGTGGCAATGTTTACAGCACAGGACATGGGGTGGTAATGTTTACAGCACAGGACATGGGGTGGCAATGTTTACAGCACAGGACATTGGATGGCAATGTTTACTTCATATCTTGCTTTCATTGATTTGATCATGGTACGCAATTCTGTGTTAAGCTTAGCAAGACCTTTTTTTTGCATCTTGAGAGCTACATTTATTTTATGTACTGTGAGATTTCTTTTTCTTTTACTACAGAGCCTTTTTATATTTGAGTTCTACCACAGGGGCTTATTTTTTTGAATTTGGCATTATGTTTGCTTTAGAGGTGGGCAGATGTATCTATGCAGCTATTCACATGTGATTAAATTTTGGCACTAAAACCTTCTGCATAAGCATTGGGGTTACTGAGCTGGGAGAGGATGTTGGGTTTAGTCAGGTCATCCCTCAGTTTTGGTAGACTGGCTTTGAAATATACTCTGAATACTGAGGTATTCAATGGTTTGTGGTGTGATCTGACCAGTGTGAGACTGAGTTATAATTGGTAGGGATTAAATCTGCCCTATTTTGATCAGGATCAAGTCTTATTCTCGTTTGCTTTTGCAGTGAGGCTCACTAACATCATGTTATTAAATTCCTAATCATTAATGATCCCTGGCTAAGGTGAAGACTAACTGGTCTAGACAGTTTGTCTTTATGAAGTCCAGACATTTCTGGGTATGCATGTTAGAAGATAAAAGCACCTTCCAGTTAGTGGAGGGATAGTTTAAATCCCCTAGGAGAACCCTGGGCATATCCATAATAAAATCAAAGTCATATCTTGTCTTTTAGGGAACCTGGGTATGTGCTGTCATATAGACCTAATCTGAAGACCTGCCTGCCTTCCACAAATACCTGGTTGTGACTCTTTCCACTTAGTTTGTAATACCAAGCTAACAGGTGGTGTACCCATTTTCATGACTCAATCTTTTAAAACTGTGTTAAACAAAGACATTGTGGCAATAAAGTATTCCACACTCAGTTTAAAATAAAAAACACAAACAGAAGTTCTGTACCAAGTTATCATTTTCCCACCATGTCATATCAAAAATATAACTTCCTTAATAAATGTCTTACCCTCCCAATAACAAATAAAGCTTTTCTACTTGGTGACTTAACATATTTTTCCATTGACTGGGAAAGCAATGTTTGTCACAATAACTGGGTATAAAAACTACTGGACTTAATAAATATTAACAACCTTGAACATATAGTAATAATTTATTTATTTAACATTTGTTTACCAGGAAAGTTCAATTTGGAAAGAGACAATTTTCAGTGGAGGCCCAGGGAGAAACACTCTGGGTGCATGTGTTTGTAACATGAAAGAAAACTGGAGCACCTGACAGAAATGCACGGATGACATGCAGACTCTGCACAGAAGGCATCCCAGCTGAGAATCAAACTTGAGAACCTCTTGCTGTAAGGTGACAATGCTAACCGCTGTACCACCGCATTGTGTTAAAAATGGGTATAAACATTATTGATATGATCCTAACCATCATCCCTGTTATTTCTGGAAACGTAATCATTGCTACACCCTATTTTTGCTATGCCCACATTGTTGTGTCATTCCACATATACGTCAAAGAAAAGTAAACAACTAACACCATTTTTAAGAATTTTTAGTGTAGTGTCTTGAACGATCACATCGCATCAATTAACTGGGACTGTATATTAATTCCCCATTATCAGTTGCTCCATTGCTCAAGGCTTTTTTTTACAGCACTCTAAATAATAGCATCAATAAATTATTCCTCGTGAAAGATAAATATGGTATAACATTCTTCAATAAATCATGGTTTGCACCAAGAAAATACAGCACAATGTTTTAGGCAAAAATGTTGTGAAGATTGTGGTCTGTAGGGTGGGACAATTCAAAAACACAGGTAGTGCTGTTGTGCAGGTAAGTTAAATTGAGTTGTCCAGCAGTACATGGTAGTGATCATTAATGCTATGGAATTTAGTAACATTGTGTTAGCGAGCCTCACTGTAAAAGCAAATAAGAAGAAACAATATGACAGAGTTCTTCAGACCTATATAAAACCTGCATGATCGGGTGCATCTGCCACCAAGTTGGTACACCATGACTTCTCGGTGAACAGGAAGAAAACTTTGCTGTCATGCTAGGTGTAGTAGACATTATATTTACATTACATATTAGAGGCTGCTGTCACAGCTAGTGTTTGTAATGAGGAGATCTGTCTCCTATTGCATCATAAAAGGATCTGGCCACACCTATTATACTCTCACCTCTGTGGCAGGGTCATAGTTGACTGCTATCCTGTGGACAGAGCCACCATATGGCAGCTGGTAGATATATGCCATTAACACATACGATCCCAGGAGATGCACTGAGTACTAATCCTTCTAGACAATAAAGTGTATGTCTATTTAACAACTCTTGCTATAGAGACCTTCCAGGAGCCATCAAGGGACATGGTATATGTGATATTGAGGTGTATGGAGGAAAATATTTTAATTTATTTTATTTTGCTTTGTTTACAAGGGAAGGTGTGAATGGTTAGCAAGTTTGCCTTTTTTCAGTGGATGCCAGGGGGAAAGTTCCAAACATATAAACAGCAAAATACAAAATAGTAACATGGGAAGATAAATGCAAGTAAGTCAAAGGAAATGAATTTGTTATGACAAAAAAAAATACATCTCATGGAAAGTAAAACATGTCATGTAAAAATCTCAAGGGGCAACATTTTCCTACTAAGACTTAAAATACATAATATTAAAAAAAAAATTTACAAATTCAACATTTTTTTTGAGGGAGTCAGAATTCAACATTTTCTTCTAGGAGTAATTAATTTGAGTAAGCAGGAATCTGAGTCATGACTTGAAAGTAAACCATGAAGTTAGACAGTGATGTGCAAGGGACTTAAACTTGGTATGGTACAAAATCGAACTAACAATAATCGGTCTTGCTGAAGAAGACGTCAATGTAAAGGGTGGAAGATATGTAAGGGTAGATGCATACCAGGAAAGCGGGAGTGTTGGGTTTGATGATAGTGGGATGGGGGAAGGAGTCAGGATTAAGTAAGAATTGTTAGATGAATGGTGAGATGGAAAGGGGGTGCAATAGCACTAAGGTGTAAAAGAAATGAATTGCAGTAAAAGTAATGGAGGCTCTGGGGAGGTATCAGGCTAAAAAAGTACTCCTGGGATGTGAGAGGACTAATGTAAAAGAGAGAGGATGGAGAAAACCTGATATAGGTAGAGCTCATGGGATATGATAGGAATAATGAAGCAGAGAGAGGCTAGGGAAAGGCAGTTATAAGAGGAGCTGAT
Source organism: Protopterus annectens (assembly GCF_019279795.1). NCBI lineage: Eukaryota > Metazoa > Chordata > Ceratodontiformes > Protopteridae > Protopterus > Protopterus annectens. The sequence continues at coordinate 1,235,002,630 of NC_056737.1, read as the reverse complement.
AGGATGTGATAGGAGTAATAAAGCACTAAGGGGATAGAGGGCAGTAGAGAGTAATACCATAAGGAGATTAGGGTGTTGGAGGAAAAAGGAGAAAAAAATAGTCAGTTCATATGGAGGATTACTGCAAATTTAGTATAAAAATATAAAGGTCTATGTACAGATGAAGTTAGTTAGTTTGGGGGGTGAACAAGAGCAAAACAAGGAGCCTACTAGCTGTTGCCTGAGATGATTTTTATAAGTGTGCATATGTCTGCAGGAATGGAATTCCAGATCTTAGCAACATTGGTATAATATAAGGAGTTTCCTGCCTAGTTGTTTGGTTTGGATTTGTTGAAGATCAGCTTATCATGTCAGCACAGGAATATTTATGTGAGTAAAGTGGGTGATGCTTTTTATTAATATCGGGCAGTGTGTCTGGTTTGTAGATTATGAGCAATGCTAAATTGTGAAGAGAAGAAATAGTGAGAATTTAGGCCAGTTGAGTTGTTTTAGGGACAGATACTGACGGATTTTATTTTGGTAATCTGCTGGAAATTTAGATTGTAGCACTGTTTTATGTTGTTATTTTGGGAAACTTGTAAATTAATTAGATTTGGGGAGGCATAGAGGAAAATGAGGCGGGAGCAGGTTAGTAGTAGCAATGTTTTTTTCTAGTTGACACGGTGAGTAAATGCTTAGCCATGTGCAAGCTACACAGTCTTTATTTGTTATTGTTTCTTCTATGTGCTGGTCAAGTTCAAGTTGATGGTTGGCAACACCAAGTAGCTTGATACTGGTGACTTTTTCAACAGTGTTGCTTTCTTGCTGAGGTTATGTTAGACAAGGCTTTCTGATGTGAAAAGCATTTAGAACTAAATAGCATTACTTTGTTCTTTTAAAGATTTAAAAGACAAATGTTTCCAAGCCATATTTTTATGTTTGAGAAGGACTCTTAAGTTTGTGGATGGAGATCAATTAGTCACTGGCTGAGTAAATGAGAATACAGTCATCTGGATATGGGATGATGGTCAACTGTCCAAAGTGTTGTGACATTCCACTTGGTAATTGTGACAACAAAATACTCCATGCCTAATTTAAAACAAACAACACAAACTACTGCAACATATTGCCATTCATACTGAAAGGATCACAGGGGACAGAAACACCACTATAGAGGCATTCTACAAATACCCACTTTCTATGAGGTTCTAAGGGTCATTAACTGCACCTACATCACTACTGAGGTTCTCCTTGGTCCACATGGGCAATGATACATCAAGAGTAAGGATTTCTACTACTTCAGCTGCCAGCTTGCGTGCAATGCACAACTTATCATACTCAGTATGTCTCTGTACCATACAGACATTCCCCATGATTCCCAAATCTAATGGGTATCTGAAAAATACCAGCAATTTGGGTAATGCATCTTCCTACAGGGTCATTTTATTGCAGAGGTGGACATGTCTTCGTTCTCTGACTCATGACTACAGTACACATCCCACAGAACAGGACTGAGATGAAATATAATACCACATTGCTTCAGACCTGCAACATCATCATAGAATCATAACATCACAGGATTTACAAACCAACTGAGCCATAAGGCGACTTCTGTCTTGTCAGTATTCACCCTTAGGCTTTGCCTCCCTTTTCGAAGAGTGCTAGGCCAGTTATACTAGGGGTGAATTTATAATTATACCCAAGTAGTTGTCCATCTTCTTTTTAAAGGGAAACAATGTGGTACAATGTTTAAATTGGGGATGGAATTTATTCTATTCCTCTATCTTGTCTTATTTATTTGCTGCAGATGTTCATCTCTAGTCCTAATGTTTGCTGGACTGTTTGACTTATGGAAGCACAAGAGTTCTTAGACTACTGGATCCCTTATAGCTTTTATAAGGCACATATTGCTAGTAAGGAGTCTGTATGCTTCTGGGTATGGAGATAAATCCGCCAGTCTTTCTTGGTAGCTTAGGTCTTTAAAACACTTCATCTTTTTATTTACAAACCAATGGGTTTTTCTAATTGCTTCTAATGCTTAGTAAGCTACACTGAAAATGAGATGTTGGACGTGTCGATTTGTCTAATTAGTGAAAAGTACAAGCAAGTAAGGGCTTGTTTTAATCTTGAAGAAATACATTTTGTTATGAGCTGTTCAAGGTAAAAGGATATCCTTACCACTATTGCACTGTGATGGTCAAGTGAGAGGGAGCTATCTACCTAAGGTCTCTTGCTACCTTTTTGTTTTGAAGTCATGTGTTATCTATACTATAAGATGAAACACACTGAGCATGTGTCTGGACTGATGAAGGTCCACTTCTGCTGCCTAGATTCTTCTTTATCATATTGAGACCTGCAGCAAAATATTTGCTCTCTATGCAATTCCTAACAAAATGATTGAGCACAGACAGCTACAGAGGAGCACTGCCATGGGAAGACCATTCAAACTAGAGCCAATGAAGGAACATTAGGTATAGCAGTAATGGCTACCAGCCCAAATTCCCTGACCCCTCCCCTGCTGTTTGTATGATCTGTTCACAGCAGGAGCACAGGCAGGGGACAAATGTGCTCAGTGTGTGAGAGTACTGGGTATGATTTGTCTTTCCCCAGCCTCTAGAGATGTAGGGGTGGGTTTCACAGACAATAAAGCAGTGCCATTGGAAGTGTGTGCTACTGTGCCCTCCACAGTCACTGGTACCAGCTGTGGCACTGCCACGTAAGGCCACCATCACCATCATTGTCAGAAGCACTGACATCAGTAATGCCCTGTTCCATGGAGATGGACTCTATAACTGTAGCACCTGTGAATGGAGACAGATAAACACCCATGTGTAACATGTATCAATCCCAGTTCCCTGTGATGCTCCAATGATGATGGCAACAGCTATATACTAAATGTAAGAAACGTATGTTATGTGATATGCCTTTGTGCCAGCATTCCAGATGTATCTGTTGGGGAATATGGCAATCTGAACATCTATTAGCTTACTACACACATGTTCCTCCTAACTCTGTGACTGAAATAAGGTAATTCCAACCTGGCACACCCCCAAAAGAGATGCAGGATGGTTCATTCAATCTGCCCCCCACAGTCAGATCTCCACAAGGTATCAAGGTTCTTTCCCTGTCCCCAGAAAAACAGAAACTCTTCCATGGCAGAGCAGATGGTCTGCAACAGTGGGTTTACACCTGTGGCCATCCTCTCCTTTGCAATGTCGAGGGTCTTCTGGCAGGCATGGAGGGTAAATTGACCTGATTGGCTGCCCTGATGTGGCCTCTAAAAGCATTCAATTCTATCCCATGTTCACACTACATATTGTCACTGAAGGCTTGATCACTCCTATCTTTTTCTAGTGTCCTTCATCTTTGCTCACAGAAGGCCTGAAGTAGCACTTCCATCACTCCCTAGGAGAATTTCTCTAGGTGTTTCATCTCCTCAGGTTCCATGTCTCAAACTGTAAATGTGGACATCCAGAAATGGTTAATGAATGACCGCATCATATGCAAAATTAAGGATGTAGCATTTGCACACCCATGAGGCATATGTGCCACTGTACTTTATTATACCTACTGTGCTGTAGTATTGCATGACAGGTCCTTGTAACATTCCAGTAAGGCAGTATGGAAATGGACTGTGCTCTAACATGCATGATGTCAACTGCTGAAGGGTAACTGTGCCTAAAACAACATGGCACATACTCACCACTGCCTGATATCTATTAATCTCTGTGCCTTTCCAATGTAACCTTTGCCAGCATGTTCTATATCTAATCCATGTGCACAGACAGCATATATCATAGCATAGTCCTCCCTGTCTGAGCTATATAAAAGTGATCATATTGCACCACACACTGATCCACAACTAATTACCTTGGTGGCCTATTGTTGCCTGCACCTGAGCCCATTCTCCATCATCCATCAGTGCAAACCTCCCTGTGCCGCTAATATGCCATGTCTTAGCAAATGTGTTGATATTTATCCAGTGTCCCAACCTACCTAATGGTGGGAGCCTGTCATTGAACTGACAGCACTTTTGAGTGCTGAATGAGAGAATATTAATAAGTGAAACAACTTTCATAGACAGCAGAGTTTTCTTTTTTTTTCTCCATTGCTGTGTGATCTTGGAGTATGAATATTTAAAACTGTGAGGTGTAGGGATATCACCTCACATTATGTAAAAAAATTACCTCTAAGATTCGGTAAAAGTTGTTTTCCTCATTTTTGTTTGTTTTATCATGCAGCACTTGATAAAAGTTCTGTTGATCACTTGACATGTATCCCCTGTAGTTTCTGTCCCCATATCATATCACAGCCTCCTGAAAACTGTAGATCACTGTCATTTGGTAATGTCAAGCTCTATTACAAACCTCCCTTAATCTTCAACAAACTGGTCAGCAGGAAGATCTAGAGACGCATCCCTACAAGAAAAACAAAGTGAAATTGTTATACATTTATTCTCTCCATTAGATACTTTGTTTATCCTTACCTGGGCAGGTAGAATGGGTATTTCCACTGTTGCAGTATCCACTTGTAAACCCTTTCAATTTTTTCTATTTTAGTGATATTCTGTTGCACAATGAGAAATGCAATGGCCATGGCTTTTTTTATCATGCAGCTGCGAGCTTCAAAGCATGCAAACAGTACTAATTAGACAATTTAGGATAAGCAACTCTGAATCACACATTTAATTTAGTGTGACCTATACTGTGTAGCGAGCATCATACCTCTCCATGGATATTCATAGGCTACTGCAAAGCACACTGCACATGCATAGGCAAGTCTATAGAAACTATGGTTCTGTAGGATTCTTAGGCAGCCTCATGGCCACTAGAGGTGTTGTGTCACAAAGACGGACACCAACATGGGTTGTCTAGTTCCATACCTTTATGCAACTAAATTTTCTTCCATATAACACCCTATCATGATGTTTAACAGTCAAATGAATGATGGCATTGGACTCAATTGAATTACCAGCTAACAGCCAATGCATGTCATGAGATATTCATAACATGCATTGATAAGAATCTGCTACCATTTTTCTCAGGACTGTAACATGAGAATTGGCCATGGATTCTGAGGGTGCTGAGTGTAGATGTGCTCCGATGTGTGGCAGGAAGGATGCAAAAATCTTTTTGAAACTTCTCCAATTGTACACAGTAGAAAGTGGATGCCTTGCCCTGCTTTGCCAGTGTGGTGAGTGATGCCAATGGTATCACCTCTGCTGAAAAGAGGCAGCGCAAATATCAGGACATGAATACTTTACTTGAATTTAGGTAGGCATAACTGTTTAGCCTCATGCATAACATGTGAGTTATGCAGATTGTTCTTTTTCTTTTCTGTTTTGCAGAACCTGGTAAGGTAGAGAATAAAAAGCTGATTTGATGGAGGTGTCAAGCAATACTGCCCAGGTATAGAGGCACACATGTATGTGCTATTGATATCATAGCTTTTTTTCCTCATTTTACATTTTTACATTACTGATAATTAACCATTCCATACAGATTAGATTAGCAACATGTGTCATACACCTTATCAATGCAGGCTGACTTGTCCATCCTCCCACTACGAATTCCAAATGGTGGGATGATGATGTTGAATAGGCTGACTGTAAGTGTTCCACCACCAGCATTCCTGGTGTCATCGTCTATGTCATAAATTTTAGATGTAATCTTATGGTGCCATGACCATGGCTATATCCCTTCTAGTAGTACATTGTGTGTTGTCCAACCTGCCATGCCTTTCTCTTCCACTGTCCATTCTAACTAGTATGAAAAGTCCCAGTTTCACCTGCAAGTCATGGTATACATTTAGCAGACTGTCATTGATGGCTAATAGTGACTGTCCAATGTCATGATAAATTAATGCCATGGGTTATCCCTGGCCCCATTGTATTTATTAGACATGGACATCTCTAGATGTATCTCCACAGAATGATCATTGTGGTCACTGTCAAAAGAAGGTAAACTCTTTTGTGGTGGTCACTTTACAACCTTGCTTCAATCGCTATTGCAACCATTCTTTCCAGCTTTTACTTTGTTCATATACTATACATACATGGGGGGAATGGTTAGGTGGCATCTACTACTGACTCTGTTGCAGACATATCATTGTACAGCCTATTTTTCTGTGGTTTGTAAGCCAGTACAGTTATCAGCACTTTACTCCTCCAGGAACTGTACTGTTGTCCGCGTCTATATTAGAAGAAAGAATGTTTAGGTGATCAAACACCTAAACATCGATCTTCTAATATCAAACTGCACAATGTCAAACATCCCTGGGAAACATGTCCCTCAGCCACAACACAAAAAACATTACTTTACACACACACCCTAACTAAATATAATGGCTCCGAGATTGCTCAACAGTAGGGAAAAAGCAAACTCTGGAGAATGGCCAAGGGAAATATTTCCCTGCGTTATATCATCCGTTCGCCATTTTTTGCTTTCGATATTATTATGTTCAATCACCTAAACATTCGGTCTTCCAATATAGACCCCCTGTTGTCTAGTGTAGCATGTTAGTGAATGCTGCATTTGCTTTTGTATTCTTTATCACTATTTTATTTTTATTTATCCTTTATCATTTTGTTTATTTCTGTTGTAACAGCTGATGTGATATAGCAGTGGCCATGATACCAGTGACTAGCACTGCCATCACCTGTTGGTTCCACTGTTGTCACCAGGCCAGCCTCTCAGCAGAGTGATGTAGCTTATCCAGCAAAGGGTAACCTGGATTATTCACAAGTGACCTAT
>NC_056737.1:1234988399-1234990899 GCF_019279795.1 Protopterus annectens | reverse complement strand
GAGCACTACCGGGTGGACAGGGACATATTACAAGATCTCAGTGAGCTCTGCCGCCTTCAACTCAGAGCCAGAGCTAACAGAGAGGAACCCATCCCAGTGGAAACTAAGGTATGTGTAAGCCTTAGGATACTAGCTACAGGTAATTTCCAAAGACCAAATGGGGACATGATGTGGGTGTCACAGGCATCTGTATGCAGGATACTCCACCAATTCCTGGATGCTATGCTCCCACATGCCAGTGAACACATATATTTTCCCCTTTCATCTGAGGTGAGAGCCAGCAATATGCAACACTTCTACACTGTAGCACACTACCCTGAAGTACTATGTAGCATAGACTGAACTCATGTACACATCAAGGCACCACCCAGTGAGCAGGGTAGAATCTAGATTAACCGCAAGGAATACCACTCCATCAACTGTCAAGTCATGTGCAATGCCCAGGAGATTATCATGAATGAGTGTGCTGGCAAGCTCTGCAGTTATCATGACTCTCATATCTGGCACACATCACAGCTGTACTAGATGTTTGCTAAGGGGAACATCCCACAGGGCCATTTGCTGGCTATGCTCTGGAACCGTGGATGATGACACCCCTCAGAAATGCACATACACCTATGGAAGAATGCCATAATGAGGTATACGCACAAAGTAGGAACATCATTGAGCATGTGTTTGGGCTTCTGAAGTCAAGGTTCTGGTGGCCCAGCAGTATACTCCATGCACATGTGCACAGATATTCACAATATGTGCTATGCTGCACAATCTGATCCTGAGGAAACAGCTGCAGCAGGATCAGCAAAGGGAAGAGATATGCAGCCCCCCACCAGTGCCTAGGTCACCACAGCCACAGTCACAGGAGGATTCAGAGGGGGAACACCCTGCTGATGTACCTGTAGTCAGATGTAGGCATGCATTGTACACCCTGGCTTTGGTTAAGAGACAACACATAGCACATTTGCTGACAACCTAGGGACTAACACCTTACTCCTACTGAGATACCTATATTAGAACTCATGCCAGCCAACTCACACATCTTGTACCTATCCATGTATTGTCTGTGTACTGCTTGTATCAGACAGAGTCAGCCTTGAACTACAGTTATGCCAACTGTTGCATTTCATAGGTTAGTACTAGGCTAAACTGCCCTTGTGGGCCATTTTAAGCCAAGCCAGTTACCCCATGTGAGAATCTAACCCTGCACCTTGCGTCTGCAAGGTAAATAACCATTATGCCAACCTCCCACCCAGGTTGCAATGTAAGTCTGTAACCTACACAGTAGTTTAGTGGTTTATTATGCTATGTCATTGTAGCTATAGAACTGGTACATTATGCAAGTAAATATAGTGGGCTATTTGGACAGAAATGACATCTACACGGGATTACAGATACCCATTCCACTATCATGTCTCCATTTGTAATCAGTAGGCCTCATGCATGGAGTATTCATGCAGTCCTACTGCAACAGATTACTGGTACATCATTCAAGGGAGATGTTGGAAAGTGAGGTTAAGTGATAGACTCGTGTGTATCCTAGCAGAACACGGGCTTTGTTCCCCCAACCCTCAAAACATCAGTATCAACATATAACTGCCATAACAATAACTCATCTATGCTGTATGAGCATTTTACACAGTTAGTATATCACACAGTCGCAGGACAGTAATACAGATTTCAATCGAAAATAGCAACAGTACCAAAATAAAACACAGCACCACGGATCTATAAAGGCTGTCTTCTTGCTTCATAAACTCCACCAATAATTCCAGGAACAATCGAAAAACAAGAGGGGCAAAATATGAACTTTATTCCATAATAAAAATAAAACAGGATTAAAATATACTGTCTTTCCCAGTGTAGCATAATAATGTTAGCATACATGGGGGCACATGCTGCCCCCATAGCTACACCTTCGGTCTGATGGTAGTATTCGCCTTGAAAGAATATGTAATTATTTCTTAATACCAACTCCATATTTTCTAAGATTATTCTAAATTCATCTGGCTGCAAAAAGCCCAATTCAGTTAATATCTTTTCAAACCATTCCAACCCTGTAGAATGGGGTATAACAGTAAATAGATCCTTGACATCAATTGTAATGAAGTAAACGTTCTCCTTGTATGTCAAACTTCCAATCTTTTTCAGGAAATCCCAAGAATCTACCAATAAATGGTAATATTTAGAGTGGTACCCCTTTAATTTCATGTCTATATATATGGCTAAAGGTTGTGTCTTGGAACCTTGGGATGACACAATGGGCCTCATTGGAGGGTCATGTACACATTTGTGGGTTTTGGGAATACCAAAAATAGCTGGAATTACTGGCTTCCTTACCTTCAGATAATTATGTAAATACATATCAATGAGCCCCTGTAACAAATTGTTGTCTAAAATATAATAAATCTTTTGGTATGAAATGTTAATTTCATTCTTAGAGACAAGGGTGTAACTATTAGTGTTGTTTAAAATATCAAGCATTTTTCTGGTGTAGTCCCATTGG
>NC_056737.1:1234880899-1234983399 GCF_019279795.1 Protopterus annectens | reverse complement strand
CCTCAGGAAATGCCATCAAATATAAGTATCCCTGCTATCACTGGGGAACAGGTCCTTAATGCTCTCTCTAAGACCAAGTACACTGCATCAGTGGGCCCAAACAGTATCTCAGCATGCCTTCTAAATAGCATGACACATGAACTTTCAGGTCTCTGGAATTACTATTTCACTGTATCCACTAAACAGGCTTCTTGCCTCATGAATGGAGAACAGCAACAGTCATCCCTCTGCACAAAGGTGGGCAATCTACAGACCCTGGATACTACAGACCCAGAAGTCTCACTAGTCTGATGTGTAAACCATGAAAAGAATTATGGAAATGATCAACAGAGATGTAGTACACCTCCAGACACTGGACCAAACCCAGTTTGGTTTTGTGTAGGGCAGATCATGCCTACCCAGCCTGGTGGATCTATTTCAGTGGGTAACTAAAGTAATGGAGGAGGGAAAAAAGGTTTCACACTGCCTACTATGGCCTGACAAGGCATTTGACATTGTACCCCCATCAGGCATTGTTGACAAACTAAAGAGGTTATGTCAGCCAGTGGATAGCCAAGTGACTCACCGACAGGACCCAGGGAGTCAGCATTGGGGAGTCTACCTTTACAAAAAGTCACATGTGTACTCCTTCAGAATTCATTTCTTGGGCCGCTCCTTTTAGGCATTTACTTCCTGAAGTCAAGGCCACTGTCAGTGGTCTCTGGCTGACTAAATTTGTAGATGATTGCAAATTAGGAGCTGTCATTGAATCCCACACTGACAAAAATGTTCTCCAGGAGGGGCTGACACAGACATACAACTGGTGTCAGAGCCATGGACTAACACCAAATGCCAATAAATGCACAATATTATCCTTTGGGAGGTCATCCAGCCCTGTTAACTATCATATTGACAGCATACCTCTGACAGTTGACCCCATAGTCACAGACCTAGGGACACACATAGATAGTAATCTAGCCTTTGGCTGTCACTTGCCTCCAGTATTGGTGAAATCATTTAATGTTGCACAACTTATAAACAAATGTATGGCATGTAAGTCAAAGGAAGTCATTGTTCCACTCTATTTGGCATTCATCAAACCTATTGAGTACAATGCCACTTTTGGTATGTACCTAACCAGGCATGTCCCACAATTGGAGCATCTACAGAGGATCCTCACTAAACCAATACAGGAAATATGTAAAATGTCCTATGCAGACTGCGTCAAGGCCCTATCCCTGTATTCTGTCTCCTTCAGGCTTCGGAGGGGAGATGTATGCCTGCCATACAGGCCATTGTCAGACTCCTCTGTCTACATGTTGCATATCCACAAAACAACTAGCACCAGCATTATGCATTCTACAGACCTGCACCTTGCCTGTGGTATAAATAGGAAGTGCTGGAGAGACAGGTATGTATCCCAGAGACTACACCCTGTAAGGAACAGGGTCCCTGTCCATGTGAAGCAGAGTTCAGTCCTAACACAAATCAAGTGCAAGTTACACAGTTGGATGGGAAACAGGACAATCAACCCTGGTTTGGGACCTATATCTCTGATGGATGCAGGGAAACTGAAAATTGTTCATCTCCCATGCTCTTGCTTGTAAATGTTTCATCTCCCAAAACCCTGCTTACACTTATCAAGGGTATCAGACCCTGTCAGAGATTTGGGATGCATAGCTAGTCTTGAAGAAGCCCTTGTGTCCGTTAGCCTAGTAAACACCTATGAACCTACGAACCTATGAACTTATACTGTATTACATCTCTCATGACATTTGTCTTCTGTGCTGACATTCAGTCCTGTGGGCTGATGTTGATGGGTTGATTTTAGATGTGTATCCATAGTTGTGTCCTACACAGTCTTGAAAGTGAAATGCAAACATTTCCATGAGACACATTTAATTGTGTGACTCCACAACCCTTACAACAGCATCCATCATAACATTCACAGATTATTATGCTATTCACATTATAAATAGCAAAGGACAATATCTGTAACTGACCAGTACAAGTAGCATGTCAACAGCAACAACAGGTGAAAGGAATTCATAGTAATGTAGACAGTCACCCTGTGCATCGGACACATGGCTTTATGTCCCTGCATCCATGAGAAAGATGATAGAGATGTGGCACAGTTATCATCACTTGCACAGGGTATTGTGTGGGGTACAGGAGACCTAGGCTGACCCAATAGGTTGGCAAGCATGTGTGTGAGTCAGGAAGGGAAGCAAGCAAGATGGACCATGGAAATTCATGTGTGTCTGTAGGTGTCCTCAATGTGACATTGTTGTGAGTGTCTGCATGAACACAGCCATGCTCAGTGCTGGCCCTACATGTCTGTATGTTGGACACCTGTGAGACATGCATGGGAGTGCTGACAGTTCATTGTCTCTGCCCCGAACATGAGAACTGGCTCTGTCAGAAGGTGCTCTGGCACCTCCATGTCCAAGGTCATATGCTGTGCTACTACCTGAGGGTGACAGCTGTCTGCTGTGACTGTGTCCTCCAGAAGATCACTCAGGACCATGAGCCCATGGCCAGCTAAATCTTGGTGTGGACAGCACACTCCCCTCTGGAGCACTTGATATACTGCCACTACAGGACCATGATTGTGCACGGCCACGTTGAATCTTAGTAGATGTAGTTGCTGACCTACACCCACAAGGTTGACACTCATCTCCGATCAGACATTCCATTACAGACACTGTGGATTCCAAGACAGATAATGTGTGATCTGTCTCAGACCTACCTCTTTCCACTGTATCAGTTAACCGTTCCAGGGTATCAGCAACACAGTAGTGGCAGTCACTGATGTCAGACTGAGCTGCATCCATAACCCTGAGCATTCATTGTGAGTTCCTTTCTGAATGTGCCTGTGCCTCCATGATTGCCCTAATCATATGCTGATTGACCCATGATGAGATACCTGCAACAGCTGCTGGACAGACAGCAGGCCTCCTACGATCACCCTTATCAATCCACCTATGTGGATCCCTGCTATGGCCAGTGTTAACAGTCATTGAAGCCACAGTAGCCATACTTCCCTGTTCAATGTCCCCACCATCCAACTGTCCAGTATCTGTGACCTCAGGGGACTGGGTATGCACATGCATACTGGCTATGTATGGTGATAATGAGGGTGGACAAAGGATATCAACCTCTGTGTCTGATTTAGCCCCTGCATCCCCCAGCTGTGCCTCAATTTGGCCACCTTCATTACCAGAGTCTGAAGAGACACTGACATCAGGTGGTGTAAGGGACAAAATACAACCTCTATGGTCACCTGTAATAAAAAGGAAAAATTAATACATTAATACCTGCACTACTATGCTCTGCAGTACTGTGGTGCACTATATGTTAAGCTGTATACACTGCTGTCACAATTACAGACATGTATACCTTCCAGCCTCACAGAGTAGAACATGGGGACATTATTTTCTAACCCCAGTCTGTAATTATTTGGAAATAATTATCCAGTAAACATGAAACTATTGAGCAAGAAAGACATTATGTACACTGTGGACGTTCTGCAAAAATTTGCACAGTTGACAGTTATCTCAATCAGTAATGTCCTGACAATATGTTCAAGTCAATCACTATGGTCATATCTACAAGGCAGAGGTATGGATCTAATCTGTGGACACTCAAAACATGTCTGTACAGTTGACAATCATGCAGATACTACATTAATCTAGCCAGCATGCCAGGGATAACATTTTAGCTAATACATTGAAATATATCTACATCTCTGACAAAACAGTTTTTTGCTTACCAGCAGCAGAAGCATGGCCTCTTCCAATTCCTGATGGTCCTGAAAAAATTTGAGGGAGCGGTAATGACAAGAGCACCACATCTTAAAGTATAAGAGGGGAAAAACGTCCAAATATCTCACATCTACAGTTACTGCTATGGTAAAATGTACGTGACTAATAATCTCTACATGAGCTTAAAATTGCATCTAACTTACCCCCCCCCCAAAAAAAAAAAAAATGACACCCATGTAAAAGTAGATACAGCTTCACAGTATGAATGCAACAGTATTCTGTTGCTGATTTAACTAAGCATACCTGGTCGGTCCTCTTGAGAGGAATGAGTGGCACCCATGTCCACAATATATTGACAGATGGATGCATGGAAACTATCCTGTGTAGAAAGGTTTGCCAGGAATTCTTCTGTGGCTGTGGGATGAGCTTCTGCTGCTGGACCATCACCAGTGACATAATGATCCCTGGCCATGTCAGCTGCACATCTCCTTGCTGCATTTATCTTATCCATGGCATGGTGTCACACCTGCTCATAGGTACAATTTTGCTGACCCATGGCATTGATGCTATGCACCAGTTCATTCCACATGACTGCACATCCAGACTTATTTGCCCTCCCTCAGGACAGCATGACCTAGTAATGTTGTCGCAAAGCCACAATGATGAGGTCATTTTTGCCTTCAGAAAGTGGTGGCTTACAACGTGCATGCATAATGTTTCCTGAAATACAAAGGCAAGTGAACACACACAAGGATTAGGTATATATGAGTAAACTATGTATACATACAGCAGTAAAGGAAGGCTATCAGTATTCACCATTTGATTACATATCTCATATTTAACAGTGGATCAAGCATACAAAGGGTGTGGATGCAACTAGGATTGCAGCAATAGTTACATATTCTTGTGTGTGGCATGACAGTCATGTATGCTCACACGAGTCTGCTGGAGATCAGTGCCATGTCATCAGTGCAGTTTGAACAAAGGCTTACTGATGTAATTCCCATTCTTGTTAAGTATATTCAAACATATGCATCATGTTGGAAACAAAATGGATACATACCTGATGGAGTACAATACACCTCAGTCGGAAAATGCTGCTATACAAGTAATGTGTCAATGAGTTATACTTAAGAAGTAATTCTCATACACACTTGTTTGCCTAGCTAGACGTTTGCCTTTTTATGATGGTCCTCATTAGCATTTGCTTGCATCTGGAGCAATCTGTGATTCAGAAATGCTAAATGCAGCCTACACAACTAATTTGCAGTACAGTCAGCCAATACCATGCAACTACTCAACAATTTATAAGGCCTCAATGTAGATTCCATCCCCTTTCTCATATGGTAGGGTGAAAATTAGTGGGGTAAAAATACAACATCTGTACAAACAGAATGTTTGCAGCAGCTAGTTTTTACCTACAGATGTGTGTGCTACAGTCTGAAGCTGCTGCTAGCAATAGGCATAGACAGAGAGGCAGAAGACTTTGTAGGACAACAACACAGAAGAGTAATTGTGGGACCTGTGGCAGGCTTGATGAGCAGCCAGAGCCACATTGAGGACACTTGTCCCACTGAGAGTAAGGTATGTGTTTAAGGTAAGTATGTTAGCCAAATGTATCATTAACAGAGTAAAAGGCAACATGCTTGGTGTGTCCCAGAACAAGGTAGAGGAGCAGTAACCATTATGTCAACCACTTGGACAACTGCTAAGTTGTGTTATGTCATGGTAGTCATCTGGAACGTGTATGCTGGCAACCCTTGCTTCTAGCATGACCTCCATATATGTATGTTACTTGTGCAGCTGTGGTTGTCTGTAATATCAGTAGCAATCATTGTGATATTATTGGGCTACATTTGAATTACATACATCGTTTTTTTCTGGGAATTCATGATAATACAAAACCTGACATTCTAGGCACTTTCTAGAGCTGTAATAGCAATAGTTAAAATGTGTTCCTATCTGTCATCCTTTGACTTCCATTATTTAGAAGCAGACATTCCACCTGTACTGCTTTGGGTAGATAAATAGGTGATGAGACAGTCATAGATACCACAGTTTATAATGGTGATGTACATTAAATGCTAGACACAGCTGGATTTGAACCCAGGACCATGTGAACCAAAAAAAAAAGTTTTCAAAGCATTTAACAGCTTGAGCTACAGCATCAGCTAAACAGCAGCTGTGTTTTTACAAGTTGTACAGATCATTGCACACTGAACTGCTGCTACATACCTCACTTACACCTATTACTATGTGTATGGCTTTATAGTGATTTATTTCTCTACCAGATTCCCATTTAAATTCTTATTTTTCCATTACTCTTTTAGCAGGTTTGTGGCATGATGCAACACGGTGTGCATCATTGTGTAAACATGTTTAATGATGAGAAAAATGACAACTACTATGCTTTGCAATTGGCTGTGTGGCTTGGTGTGTTGATGTATTGTTGATCAAGTGAGATGATGTTGGGTTCAAAATAGGGTGTAGGTTTACTTTTTGAACGTGATTATTATTCTTCCAAATGCATGTAGTAATACACCATTTAGCATAGCTTAGCGATGCTGCACAGCATCACACAATTATTCTTTAATGAAGAGCAAATTGGGAGATAAGACAGTGGTGAGATGAGGTGCAAGCAGGAGATAAAACATAGTGAAAGGCAGGTAGGGATGTGCAGGAAGGGTACAGGAAAGAAAACATAGCTATCCATTTCTTCAACAGCAACAACTGTGCACTTGCAAATATTTTTTGCTGAATTTGGAGTGTCACCCATAGAGAGAGAGGTGACAACAACATAACTGCATTGCCAAGCCAATTGGACCAAATTAAGTGTGTACAGTGGACACCTGTGGGAAATGGAGAGCTATGTATGGGATGATTTTTTTTTCTTGGGAAAGGTGCCATTTTTTTTAAGGAGAGAGTGGAATGCTCAGGAAGGGACATAGGTAGTTTGGGAAGGTGAGGAAGCATGTGCAGACAGAAAAGACTTACAAGACAGCAGACAGGGTTAGTGAGGGACACACAAGGGGGGTGAACACCTTGGTTGAGGTGGGGGTTTGGGGATACCGGTCCCATGGACATCAGACATGGTAGCAATGTGACTCAAGTCCTCACCCATGGGACTGTCAGCCCTGCACCTTCACTGTTCCTGTGGAGGTAGTGGCCAATGTTGGTGCATGGTGAGTGACTGCCCCATAAGGATGGACAGCATGTTCTCCATCTAGCATAGGCATGCACCAACAGTTTGATGCCCAAGCCTATGGACCATACCTGGCATTTGATCATGGGTAACAAAAGCATCCCTTTCATCTCCACTCCCAGAGAGGGGTGCACTCTCAGCCTGTGGGGTGGAACTATCTGATGGAGCAGATAGTGCAGGGGCAGAGGGGGGTTCACCAGGCTGTTGCCCAGACATGTGTGCTGGGCCCTGATGTCTCAGCCAGGGAGCCAAACTAGATGGATTTCCAGGAACCGGCCTACCTTGTTAAACTATGGTAAATAAAATAAAACATAAAAGAAAAATGTAACCCAAACAAATGTAATTAATAACATAATAGAAAACAATAATGAGTAATGGAAATAAATTAAAAATTATATAATGAGGAGCACAACAATAAATAATGTAAATGAAAGTTTATTTAATGGCAAAGCAATATTAAATTATACATAAGGCCAAAATAAGAGGTAATAACAAATAATATCATAATAGCAAATTATAGCAGTGAATGTAATTGATTAAATAAATAAAAGAAGAGAAGGGGTGGAGTGAAAGAAGAAAGGAGAACATTAGTAACTTCACGGATAATATAACTAAATTAAACTAAAGGGGAGGGAGGTTGGTATAATGGTTAAGCTGTTTACCTTACAGACACAAGGTGCAGGGTTGGATTCTTATGTGGGTTAACCAGCTAGGCTTATAATGGTCCACAAGAGCAGTTAGCCTAGTACTACTCTATGAACATACTACAACTACATACATTTAGATATGTTCAATTTTACTTGTGAGGACACTGACTATTATGATATTTATTATTTGAAATACTACCCTGTTCCTTATACATACAGACACACACACACTACAGTTCAGATTATATTGCATCCAGCAATCATTAAATGTTGCCTGTATATATGATGTTTCACGTATGTACCTCTCAACCTCTTAGCACAGGATATTATGGGCCAAGCCATACATAATGGTGGTTCAAAGGCACAACAACAGAGAACGTTCTTGTGTTCTTACAATAGTAGCAAGGTGTTCTGATAACAGATTTGCCATTACATTGCACTTCAAGAAATGTCTAATATCTGCAATTCAGAGGACTGACATTTTTTTCTGATATTGATCCTCAGCAATGTGGCAGAGACTGGCCATTAAAACAAGATTGTATACCAAACAGACTAGACATTTGGGGCAATATTCAGTACTATCTGCAAAAATCATGACAGTTGAGATGTAAGCCATGTACACTAATTACACTTGACAACTGGACAGTCATGGCACAGGTCTATGGGGTGTGCACTTCACATGCAAGCATGATTATGTTTTATTGATGAAATGTTAAAACAGTATTGAAAACTGCACAATTTCTCAATTGGCTGGTGTGGGATTAGAAACCACAAGGAGTGACTACAGTAATACTGAACATTTTATTTGAAAAAAAAAAATTATCAGACTACCGTCTCTTTTTGCACTTTATTGGTTCATGTTGTGTCAGATCTTGCATTTACACACATGGGTAGCTGTCTAGGACTTCTGTTAACTTACACATTTACTCTACTCACTTATTGACTGCAATCTACAGCATATTTCAGACAATGAGCCGAACACTATATTGACTCTTAATCTGGGTATTCCACAACATTAACTAATGGTTGGAAGCAATGCTACACAGTGTTGCATCCTTACTTGCTTCAACTTGCTTTGCTAATTCAGAAATGCACTGATATGATGAAAATCTATGATGTCCCAGGTATTTCATACATGACTGTAAGACTGAATTATCTGTATATATTTTATTTTATTAAGTTATGCATTCATTTATTATTTTATTGATTTATTAACATGCCATGCACTTGCCTCATCTTGGCCAAATGTCTTGCATGGGACTGCACATTATAAGCCCTCCCTTCTGCAACTGTGATAAGAGACGGAAACCATTATACATACCAGTTTTGCACAGATTCAGCTCGTATTATTTATAAATTAATGTAAAACATACTTACATATCTATGGGATGTTCCCTGCCCATGCCTCTTGGATCCACTGATCCGAAGTACCCTTGTGCGTTGATAGATGTTGTCAAAATGGTGATGACACTGCTCACCAGTGCAGGGAATACTAGTTGCATGAGTCAGATCCCTGGCCAAACTATCCTAGGCATCAGACTTGCATTCTGATCCCTGATAGTTGCCCTGCAGCAGCCAGGGTCCATAGTGCTCTAGCAGGAGTCTAATGAAAAGTCTAGACCCCTGCACACCTCAAAGTTGTGCCCTAAAGTGCACACCTTCCCCCATGGCAGCAGACATATCCACACTCAAGATCAGGCTCCAGGGAGTGCAATGCAATTCCCATCTATTGCCCTTTAAATAGGATCCATTCTTGCCATTGTACACCGTACTGTAACTTTCAAATATGCATCACATCACTTAGCATCTCACAAACTCTCACAACTCATGTTTAAGTGAAGCTTAGCAATGTGCAAACAGGAAACAACTATTGACCATGTTTAGGGATGCTTAACATCACACAATTTTTTTGAATTTAAAGTGAACTGATGTCTCAGTGACCTGACACAGTTTCACTTAAAGTGAACTTATGTCTCAGTGACCTGACACAGTTTCATCAAAAGTGAACTGATGCCTCAGTGACCTGACACAGTTTCACAGCAGTATATGTAAAAGTTTTCTTTGCCCAGGACCTACTGCACTGTAGGTCATGACTCAACCTATCTAGCCACTGGAATGGTAAAGGGAATTCATGTATCTTCAGCTATACTGGCTAGGTTCCTCTGTAAGGTTAGCACAGCTTTGTTGCATGGGTTGGTACACTGCTAAGCACTGCACAACTACAATAATTAAATGCATCCAGTTTCTATTTTTAGATGTCTAGTGGATGTGTAATTCATGACTACATAGTGGTAAGCATAGCTAAATAATGTGGTGCATCGCACAAATAAGCACATAGAAATAAACAAAAAATAGAAACTGAATGCATCCCATTTCTATTTTTACATGTCTGATGTATGGTTGCACAGAGATAAGCATAGCTAAATAACACACTGCATCATGCAAACAAGCACATAAAAGTAAAAAAAAAAAAAAACAATAAAGATAAATCCAAATTAGTGAAATAAATTGTCTTTTATGCCTTTTAGTCAGGTTATCAAACTGAAAGGTATGTGGGCTTGCCGTCAGTCTTAAATGGGTTCAATATCAGTGTTCTGACCTTTCTTAGGCACGCACCACAGTTAATATGCATGGCGTGCTGCTGAAGGAAGATCATGGCTGTGTACACAGTTACATTCCATGTAGGTTCTACATGGACCTTCTATGGACTTTATGTCTTCCTCTGCTTGAGTTTTCCTATTACTGATTATAGTATACACCTATTTCCTAACAATTTATGCAACAATAATAATAGGGACTCTGCCATGTAGCCCTTATTAGGAATCTCAGCAGTGGTCAAAGCAGCACATCACTGTATATGTCAAACTACCAATATTCTTGCCATTGGGTTGATGAAGTCATGTGATCAGTGCCACGTTATGCCAGTCATTATGGAGCCTATTGAATTTTTGCTAGTAAAATCTCCAGTTAGTGTGACCACATCAGCCAACATCATTCCAGCTGTATAGGTAGCAAGTTTAAGACCATGTTGCTGTACCTGTTCTGCATTGTTTTGCCTTTAAGTGACCATATAAGTGATTTAGGCCCTAAATGGTGCAGTAAAAAAATTGATAAGTTACAAAACAAAAAAGCACACAAAGCCTTCAAACTTTATACAGCAGCTAGTCAATGTCATCCTCCAAACAGGCTTTGTGACAAACAAATTAAAGGCAGCAAATTTGTCTCTGTGTACAAAGGTAGGGCATCAATGTACCCACAGTAACTATAGACCCATAAATCTGACCAGCCTCATTTGGAATGCTATGCAAAGGATCACAATGGAATTGTTAAAAAAGGTCATAGATAATGTACAAACTCTTGACCCAAGCCAATTCAGATTTGTTAAAGACAGATAGACCTTGTCTACTTAACCCGATTGACTTCTTTGAGAAGGTTACTGAAGCAATGGATGAAGGCAAATCCATACATACTGCATATCTTGACTTCATAAAGGCATTCAACAGCAGCCCACACTCAGGAATCATAGACACATTATTCCAGCTAAATGTTAATCCCTATGTAACCAAATGGATAGCAAAATGGCTCACAAAGAGAACCCAAGAAATTAGTGTGGGTTGCTCTACCTCCTTCAAAAGACCTGTCACTAACTGGGACCTCTGGGGTCAGTCCTTGGGCTACTGCTCTTTATCATTTATTTCTCAGTGGTCAAAGCTAGTATTAAATGCTTATAGCTGACCAAGTCTGTAAATGCCTGTAAACTTGATGCCTTCAAAAACCCCAGAGGACACCATGATTCTCCTTGAGGGCCTATCCAAAACCAATAGCTGGCATCAAAATCACGGACTAAAATTAAATGCCATCAAATTAAAAATATCATCCTTTGGTAAGCAAGAAGTCTACCGTAACTAAATTATTGACAACACATCCTGGAAAATGGATCCAGAAGTTATGGACTTGGGAACATATAATACGAAATGCAGAAACAGTCCAACAAATGAAAAAACAACAGAAATAACTCTGTTTCTTCTCGTAGATAAATGCACCAGCACTCCGACAGTATACTTATCAATCTCAGACTTCTTTTTTAACCTTAAACTTTTTTATTGAATACAATTAAAAACCATTCGGTTAAGCGCTTTCATCAATTCAGACTTCTTCAGAACAATGCTAAATGGTTAAAACAATTCATATATACTTTCTTACATAGTCACATGATAGTTTCCATTATTGCCTTAAAGTGCTAGTGCTTTCCTTAATAAATTACACTACATTGCTTAATATATATTCCTTTCCATCCTATAACCTATCCTTATGATACATTAAAAATACATATAATAACAGGGATAGTATGAATTTAAATACATTGTTAAAAAATTTTTGTTTAAAAACTTGTAATAAAACTTGTAGTAAAAACTTGTAATAAGGTAAAATGAAAACTTGTTTAAAAACTTTTTTACTACATTCATATACTAGCTTCCAAAACAGGTTTAATTGACAGATATTCATTAATTCCAGGGGGAACAGAGGCATTTAATTTAATCTGCCAAATAATTTCTTTTTCCCCCACTATTTTCTTAATGTTTCCTCCCCTGGGGTTGACTTTAACCAATTCTAGTATTCCAAACTGAAATTCAGAACACCCTTTGTTTTCACATAAATGTCTCCACAATGCATTCTTGTCATCCTTCTTTTTTATACTATACAGATGTTCATAAATTCTGTTTCTCAAACATCTGGTAGTCATCCCTACATAAAATACTGAACATTTTGTACACTTAGCTAGGTACAGCAGTTGCCTGGATCTACAGTTGCCTTTTTGAAACCATACTTTGGTTTTGTTGATGTCATTTAATACTATGTAGGGGACTGTTATAATGTGTTGACATTGCCTACAGGTACCACATTTTTGGGTACCTTTTATAGTGACATTTTTGGGTTTAATCTTCCTTTCTAATAATTTTTTCATATTATTTCCGTTCTTATATACACATTTATCTACGAGAAGAAACAGAGTGACTTGGGAACATATACAGACAATAAACTGTCATTCAATAGCCATATATCTTCTATTGTAAGAAAGTACTTTTTCATTGTACAGCTTATCACTAAGCTAGGGTATTCAGTTCCAGGGATATTACCATTCTATTGTATTTTGTATTCAACATACTTCTGATTGAGTATAATGTCCCTTTCAATATGCACCTGACCAAGTATTTGCAAATCTTGAATTCCCACAATGCTGTCTTCCTAAAAAATCCAAGGTTCTAAATCATAAAAAAATATGCTGGCTATCTTAAAGCCTTGTACCTCCTCTAATTCTCAGACAGGCTACTGAGGGGAAATCTCTGCCTCACCTCCAGAGACTTGACAGGCCCAGTCCTGTCAGACCTAGTGCACATTTACAAGTCCTATGGGGGCATAAACACCCATTTAATACATTGCTGCATCAATAGAGCATTTTGGAGGAATAAATATGTATCACAGAGAATACTACTTTTTTGGAATTGTCTTCTTCTCTTGCTAAAGCAAAGTACTTCCTTTATACTATTCAAATGTAATATGACTGAATGGATGGGTAAGTATAAATTCATCCCTGTTTAGCACCCTTGTCCCTCAGAGATATGGGTTACATAAAAATGTTCTGCTTGTCTCTCAGTTATTCATACTTAAAATATAAGGGTTAAAAACTTTATGGGAATTATGGCTAGGTTTCTAAAGACCCTCACAGATCAATAGTAACAGTGTAGTAAGTACCTGTAAACCTGTGAACCTACACTGTGGGTGTTAATGACTCTACTGCTCACCTTTTAGTTAGTTATAGAATTTAGACGGAAATGTCTGCTAATTTATCAATACCTTAAAAAGGACTAGGGGAAGCGATATATCTATTAAGTATCCTCTTCCCTTCTGAGGAAAGGTATACTCAGTCCCCTGCAAAGTAGGTCGGGGCACCACACACCCTCTCCTATATTGGAGCACCAAATTCCCAGGGATTATACCACAATGTAATATAAGATAATTGTGGAAGCCAATAAATGTTTCCACGTATTTACCTGCACTCCTCACTGAAAGATCTCAGTAACTTCTCATTTCTTTCTCCAATGCAAAGAAACAGATACGTGAATCGGAGATCTCAAAAATCACCCCTAGTTATATACACGGTGTGTGTGTGTGTGTGTGTGTGTGTGTGTGTGTGTGTGTGTGTGTGTGCGTGTGTGTGTGTGTGTGTGTGTGTGTGTGTGTGTGTGTGTGTGTGTGTGTGTGTGTGTGTGTGTGTGTGTGTGTGTGTGTGTGTAGATGTGTGTGTGTGTGTGTGTGTGTGTGTGTGTGTGTGTAGATGTGTGTGCGTGTGTGTGTGTGTGTGTGTGTGTGTGTGTGTGTGTGTGTGTGTGTGTGTGTGTGTGTGTGTGCATATGATGCACTTCCTGCAGTAGATTGGTTACTCATATGGCAATGTTTCCTCCCTTGTACACTTTGCTTGCTGAGTTGGTCTACAGCTTTCATGACCATGTTCTAGATAAAGCAAGTGTTAAAAAATGAATGGAATTGATGAACAAATTACTGTATTATTAAAGGCATATTAAAAGTCAGAGTAATTAAACGTTTATAGGTACCTGTTTTTGCTCTACATGTTAGCAAATGATTAATTCAAGTATAAAACTCAGGCAAAGTATGTCTAAACCAAAAAAAAAAATCTGAAAGCCTGTATAAGTATTAAGAGTTAGACTAAAAATTCCAATAGCAGTGTACACCCTACTGCTTCTCAGTGAACAGGAGTAATTATTTAAAACATGGAAATGGTATCCATTTGAAATGTAACCTGCTGCCAACAGACTAAATTGCAGATAATATCAAGTGTGGCAGCTTGTGTTTACACTTGGCAGTGAAGGGCATGCATGTTTATTTTGAAACAGACTTGTAGTGCAGAAGTATGACAGAAGGAACTCAAAGACATTTATAACAGATACATGCCACATTAATTAGCTGCTATGGCGTGTCACTTTTAAAATCTAAGCAAACCACTTGTGCATGTAAATATTTTCTTTTACAAGCTAAAATTGTACTCTGATTATCCAAAGTATACCTGCAGAGCTCACTGATAGCACTCATAGCAGATGCAATGTAAAAAGGCAATTCTTTTTTAATGTGACTGCAGTAATCAGTTTAACTAAGCTGCAGTGACAAAAATCTAAAAGTTATAAAGCAAAATACAATCAAAGTCCGAAAATTAGCAACATCATTAGCTCGTTTTCTCCGAGCAAATTAAAAGCTCAGCAGGAATCATAATTAATACATACTGAAAGTATGTCCCATGCATACCTAAATAATTATTCTTTTATCAGTTAGTAACCAGAACTATACATTTCCTTTTCACAGGAATTACCCAGATGTCATTATCTGGGTAAAATAACAACACATTCCGACAAGCAATAGAGCAGTCAAGATTAAATATTGCATTAACTTCTAATAACTTAGAATATATTGTTGTAATCTACCTTCATGATTTACTACAATCTCACAGAAAGGAAGCCTATTTCTAATTTTTTAATGACTCTATATGAGCATCTGTGTATTTATGAATTTTTGACAGGCTTTATGGAAGTTGCAACTTTCTGTACTTGAAATGTAAGATTACCAAGTTCATTGTAGCTGAACTAAGGGAAATGGGAGCAGAAATCGAGGGTAACAGGGAACACTTTTGTTTCTAACATCTTTGCTTTTATTATGCTTAAGTATTACATTTGCATTTTCATTTTTGTAGGATGCAACAGTCACTCCCAACTCATACCTTACTCCTCTCATCACACTACATCCATTGTAGTTTGTCTATAAGCTTATGCTTAAGGGTTTGTCCCCTGCTACAAGCAACTGACTTTTGCTTTTTGGGACAACTTATGGGCACTACATAACAACACAGGGACTGTAAGTTTATATCACTGCTTACCTGCATTGACATACTGAGTGCACAAATGAAGGATGATCTTGGGAAATAAATGTGACTTTCTACATGAAAAGTGACATGGAGGAGCTCTCGGATCTTGTACCCCAGGCAGGTATGACCCTAGCCCTGAGTAGCATACTACTGTCGCCAAGAATGATACCACAGTACATGCAGAAAATTATCAATTTCAACAATTGGCTAAGTTTCTGATGTCATTCAAAGGGGATCCAGTATCTGTCTGCCTGGGATGACATGATCAACAGACCTCGATGCTTTGCCAGAGATGGCCTGCATCTGTCACCCCTGGGATTCCGTATGCTGGCAAAGGCTCTTGCCACCACTATACTGTCTTTTTTAGGCAATGCCCTGAAGACAAATTTACCATCATAACAACGGCAAGCAAATGCAACCTGAGGGTTATGCTACTCAATGCTAGAAGCCTAAATCTCAAAATGCACTCACTCAAGTCACTCAAATTGGAGAACATCGACCTCTGTGCAGTAACAGAGACCTGGCTCAAGGCTCCAGAGAACACTCCAGTGCTACCAGACTACATTGCATATCACACCTTTTGGCCCCTAAACCTGGACTGAAGCCCTAAAGGAAGTGTGGACCAAAGCCCCAAAGGCAGTGGTGTATCCATCTTCATAAAGGATACACATACCTCCAGACTGGTTGCCCAACATAATGCATCAGAGATACTACAGGTACAACTAACACTGGATAAAACTGCAATCCAGGTTGTAGCCTGCTATAGATCCCTCACAATGTCCCAAGACTCCCATTCTGCATTTCTGAACACTCTGGAAAGCATTAAGGTTCAACCCAATACCCTTATACTGGGAGACTTTTAACTACCCCTCCATTAGCTGGGAAAATTACTCCTGTTCCCACTCATTTGCCCAATGATTTCTGGAATTCATTAATTCCAATGCCCTGGGCCAACTCATTCTCACCCCTACCAGAGGTAGAAACATTCTCGACCTGGTCATTACAAACATGGGGGACTGCTGCTCTACATCAGTAATCAACTCCTTCCTGGTTAGATCTGACCACAAGTTAATCACAGTCGATATCCAAATCCCACCCTCACCCCCCATGAAGGAAACCACAGTGAAAAACTTCTCCAAAGCCAATTTTGAGCTTCTAAAGTCAGAAATGTTAAACTTCTCATCATGATCTTGGCCAACAAGTTTAGTGCAAACTTTAACCCCCTCACCTCCTAAAGGGCCCATCCCAATACCCAAGGAATGCCAAATCCCTAATATCATGGCTGCTGAGGTAGATGCCACACTATCCAAAGCCAAAAATACAGCTTCCATGGGACCTGATAATATACCTGGCTGTGTTCTATACAAATTACAAAGGAAATTGACAGCACACCTGAGTGCCCTGTTCAACCACAGCCTCACTTCAGGCTTTTTCCCACCGAATGGCACACCACTACAGTCATTCCACTCCACAAAGGGGGAACGACTACTGACCCAAGAAACTACTGCCCCATCAGCCTGACAAGCCTGATCTGTAAGGTCATGGAGCGCATCATTATGGACTTCATAAATAGGGATACAGGGAACCTTCAAACCCAGGATCCCTCACAGTTTGAATTTATGAAGGGCAGATCATGTCTGTTCAACCTAATAGACTTCTTAGAATTTGTCACCAGAGCAATCGATGAAAGCAAGGTAGTTCATACAGCCTACCTCGATCTGGCCAAGGCCTCCGTCACAACCCCCCATTCAGGGATCATTCACAGACTCACTAACCTAGGCATTAACCTCTACATCATAAGATGGTCTGCCAACTGGCTCATTGACAGAACCCACAGGCTGAAAGTAGTGGACTCCAAATCCTACTACCGGGCAGTCACAAGTGGAGTCCCATAGGGATCTGTCCTGAGTCCTCTCCTGTTTGGTATCTACTTCTCTGAAGTTCAGGCCAACACCAAAGGACTCTGGTTGACCAAATTCACAGATGTCTGAAAACTGGGAGCTATTATTGATTCTCAAGCTGACATTGACATCCTACAAAAAGGCCTCACTGACACCGACTGGTGCCAGAACCATGGTCTTAGGCTCAATGCTAAAAAGTGCATCATCATCCCCTTCGGGAAAAACATGGTGCCCACCAACTACCACATTGACGGTAGCCTTTTCAACTCCCATAGTGTCATAAGAGCTCTAGGGATACAAGTAGATAGCAACCTCGCCTTCGACAACTATGTTGCCACTGTAGTTAGAAAGTCCTTCTATGTGGCACACCTCATTACAAAAGGTTTCTCATCCAGGAAGAAATAAGTCATAATCCCCCTCTTCTCATCACTCATTAGACTCATTATAGAGTACAATGCCCCATTTGGCATGTACCTCACTAGACACCTGCCACAACTGGAGAGGCCACAAAAATTCCTCACAAAGAGAATCCTAGGACTCAAACTCATGGCCTATACAGACAGACTAAAAAAAATCCAGCTATACTCCATCTCGCATCACCTACTTAGAGGTGATCTCTGCTTGGCATACAAAGCCATGTCTGACCTAGTGTTGCTAGACATGTTTCATCTGAAAAGGTCTCAATCCATCTGCACCACATGCTCCAAAGACCTCAACATTATCACCACAATAAACAGAACCTGCTGGAGGGACAGCTTCCTTACCCAAAGACTTCCCATACTCTGGAATAAACTCCCCATTCATATCAACAGAGCACTTCACTAGCCCTATTCAAGAAAAATCTTGATAAGTGGATGGGAAACAGGAAATTCACCACGGGGATAAATTCAACAGCCTTGCTCGATAGGGGCACAAGGAACTAAAATCAGGCAACAGGACAACTAGGAATATTCTTGGGCTAGGCTTGTGTTGGCTGCAGGGCCATTAGCCTAGTACTCACATGTGAACCTATGAACTGATAGTGCTTAGGTTTACTGCTAGTTATATTACATATAGGTGTGCTAGTGCTTAGGTATACTGCTAGATATATTACATATAGGTGTGCTAGTGCTTAAATATCCTGATAGATATATTACATATAGGTTTACTTCTTCTTCTTTCAGCTTTTCCCAGTAAGGGGTTGCCACAGCGGATCACCTGTCCGCTCATGATTGGCAGTGGAGTTTTACAGTGTCAAGTTGCCACCCGGCACCCAACCTTCCACAGAAGGCACACACACAAGCACTCATGCCTAGGGCCAATTTAGAGTTTCCAATCCACCTACAGCATGTCTTTGGGATGTGGGAGTAAACCAGAGCTCCCGGAGGAAACCCACATGACCACAGGGAGGACATGCAGACTACACACAGAAAGTACTCCAGCCGAGAATCAAACCAAAGAACCTCTAGCTGTGAGACAACAACGCTAACCGCTGCACCACTGTGGCCGCCCATTACATATAGGTTTACTAGTGCTTAGATATCCTGATTGATATATTACATATAGGTGTGCTAGTGCTTAAATATCCTGATAGATATATTACATATAGGTGTACTAGTGCTTAGATATCCTAATTGATATATTACATATAGGTGTGCTAGTGCTTAGGTATACTGACAGATATATTACATATAGGTGTGTTAGTGCTTAGTTATACTGTTAGATATATTACATATAGGCAAGGATTCACGAAGCCTCCGTGTAAGAGTTATAACTCTTACACGGAGGCTGCAGTTAAACGGAGTGATGTCAGCATGCTCTGCATATTCATGAGAGCATGCTGAATCACACCTAAGGCTAACACGATCCATGTAAGACAGTAGGGGGTGTGTCCGTAGGCCGAGCCCTGCAAGCGGACACACCCCCAGAAGAGTAAAAGTGCCCAAAGTAAACACCCATATCAGAGTCCATGGAAATGTGAATAAACACAACACAACACATGCCCCCACAGACTACGAACATAAAATGTACAAATGAACATCTTATAATTTTTTTTAAATTGTAAAGATGTTTGCCCGTGAGTGTGCTCGTTTGAGCGGGCGTGCCCGTAGCGCAGCCACAGTTAGCAGTCAGTGGGAAAGCATATAAGAACTAAATATGCAGTGTAAGCCAAGAAACAATAGCGTAGCGGTAGAGACATCGGCTAAAGAGTAAACATCCATGGTTCGAGCCCCCACAGCATCAATTTTTTTTTTTTAGTAAAATAAGCACGAAACAAGTCCCTGACAAATATGTACACATATAAAATCACAATTTATGTAAAATGTAATGAAATAGTCCATTTATTTTGAAGAAATGTGAAGTAACAAAACAATAGAAAATGCCAGATGTGCCTATAGCTGAGCTACAGTTTAACAAGGTGAGTGCATCTGCCCATAGCTGAGCAGTGGTTTAACAGGTGAAAAATGAGTGCCTGTAGCTGAGCAGTGGTTTAACAGGTGCAAAATGAGTGCCTGTAGCTGAGCAGTGGTTTCACATGCTGAAACTGTGTGACCCTAGCTGAGCTGAGCATAATATGCATGCTGACAGCCAAATGAGGTGTGAACCAGTGCACCTCGTTTGTGCGGAGCTGCGCACCATGCTAACAAGCTAACCGACGGGCAACGTTGAGCAAGCTGTAACAAAACTGCCTTTATATAGACACACGCCCTAGCCTGTCTAGACAGTCATAAAATATAAAAAGCAATGGCCAGGCTCGAACCCAGGATACCTTGCACCATTGTCAAGGTACTGAACCACTAAGCCATGACAGCTATACTCAAAAATGCAGTAATAGCAAATATATAGGAATGAATAGAAAGTGGAGCATGACAAAGCAGGTTTTGTGAAGTGGATACAATTCCAAAATGGCCAATCACAGATAAGTGCAGGAAAAACGGCATATATAAGCCCCATAGGCGGGAATACACAGCATAAACGATTGTAGAACTGACTTGCAGCCAGAATGTCAGGTGTAGGTGAGGGTAGTTGCTTTCAAGCACAGAGGTGGGGCATTGAGGAGTCCAGATACATGGTCTGGCTCCTAGTCCACAATCATTAGGCCCAACTCATGCAGGGCCAGGTCCTGTGGGGAGCATATAGGGCTGAGGCATGGGACCGGTTGGCTCATGATCTCACCAGTGCCACAGGGATTCCAAGGACTGGTGAGCAGGTCCGTCACCACCATGTGGACCTGAAGAGACTCAAGCAGGACCAATTGAAACTTTGGATACAGGAGGCCCGGCAAATGCCCAACGCCCCACTACTGAGTAAGTTACATTTAATTATGTATGTAAGAAATTAAATCAGCTGATATTATGGAGATGTGTATTCCAATATTACTTCATTTATATTACAGCTGCAGGTGTCCGTTCTGCGAACCGCAGAGCCCATGGCGATAGGCTGGTGCGGTTGCGCCACCAGGCAGGTCAGTAATCCACTCCCAGTAACTGTAAAGAAATATCAAAGTATGACAGTTAGCAAAAGAGTGCAGTGTAGTCACTAAGTAATAAAATGTGCAAGTAACAGTGTAAAAGTGTTTGCAAGTATTGCTTGATTACAACAGTGTGTTGCAGTCTGTAATCCAAACAGAAAAATGAAAATGTCTGAAATAAAGTCTGAAATAAAGATGCCCCACCTGTAATATAATAGTACACAACCTGCAGCAGGCTGAAAAGTACAGCTGCAGAAGATGAGCAAATCACATGTGTGAAATATATCCCTGTTGAAATACTGAAACATGACAGAAGTGAGACTGCTGGAAAGGATTGTAATAACTACAGGTAAAACATGTCAATAAAGCCTAGAAGTAAGAACCATCCTGAATAGTAAAATGAAAATAAGTGAGAGAGTGTGAGAAAGAGTTATGAATCCACCAATAAAGTAGTAATAACCCCTGAATAAAGTATACTGCAGTCAGTACAGAATGAAATGAATGTGACAAGTAGAACCAAACTGCGAAATGTGTCCAAAGTGTTGCTGCAGCTGGAATGTGTATCCCAAAATCTGGATATGTTGCTCTCAGTCTGCAATATGCAGATAGTATGATTGTCTGAAATATCAAGCATCCACAGTTGTCTATAGCTGTATAAAGCAAATGTAGCAAGATGATGTAGCTGAACAAAGCCAGATATGAACGTGTATGAATAACAATAAAATGTATATTGATGTAGCAGTAACAGTCCTATCACCAAATTGAAGTAGTTATCATATAGGAAACTGTAGTTAGAACAGTAGTGTGTATATATCTGTAGCTATTAAAAATGTACAGCATATGTATTGGTATTCGAAGGTGTTAATAATATTTTCTTCACCCCACCCTATGTGAAATTGGTATGTGCAATCACAATTAACACCCCTGGACATTTGTCCTGTTGGGTCATAAATATTTGCATGTCCGTTGATGCATCTGCCCTGTTCATACATCCAAACCTGATGGCCTGTTGCCATCATTCAACCCTGCATGTTGTTGGACTGTGTATTGCTGTTCAAATTATGCATGTGTTATGCTCGCTGTTCAATGGTGTGAATATCTGGGTGTTTGGTTAATGGGAATACTAATGCATGCTGTTACAACTAATTGTGAATAGTATTGTATGTTACTAACCCAAACTGTCATGACATAATGCAAAACATAGGATGACAGGGAAGGCGGGTTCCAGCTGACCCACCTCTCCCACCTCAGCTGGCGAGTGTACCTGGCACTAGTGCCCAGTCTGGACCCTCCTCCGGTGGCCCTGTGCCACCTGTGGGTGGAAGCACTGCAGGGGATGGGGCCCGGCCCCCTCTGCAAGCATGGCCGGAGGAGAACCACCACTCACCCTCCGTAGCGTCCGGACTGTGGTGCGTAGGGAGATCCGGGACTCTGTTCTTGGGCCCCTATGCCAGCTTGAGGCACAGGTGGCACAACTTACGGGCATGCCTGTTGCCCAGCCTACACAGTCCCCAGCACAGCCCCATCCTGGGCAGTGAAGGAACAGTGGCAACTGCCCATGGGTGGGGATATCAGTTCCACTGGTGCCATCTGTGGGCTCATGGGCTCTGGATATCCAAACCTCCATCCCCGTCAATTGTGTAACCCCCACACACGTGTCATACACCGCCCCTGTATGCATCTTGTTTGTCTTGTCTGTTGACCTACCCAACCTACCTCCCCAGCTATACCGACTTCCTTCACCTGACATACCACTCTCACCTGAAAAAAAAAAAAAACGGCACTCTGTACCCACAAAAAAATTACGCCCCATACATAGCTGACCATTCCGCACATATGTCTGCCGGAAATGGAAACTATCAATTACAATTTGCTGTACAACAAGTATTATTGTTGTCCTTACACCTCTCTCAGGGGTGGAAGGTATCAAATGTCACACCAAATTACAAACATATGCACAGATGTTGCTGATGAAGAAATGGGCAGCTATGGGCCTTACCTACATCCCTCCTGCAAAACCCAAGCTTGTTTCCCTACTGTCTTACCCTCTTTGTGACCCCTTTTTCACCACTTTCCTGTCTCCCTATTTTCTTTTCTTTTAAAGAATATAGCACGGGTGTGCGCAAGAGTAAGCACATTTAAGCGGTTGTAAGCGGGTGTGCGCCGAGCTAAACGCCAGTGTGCATGCGGGAGCTCCGCGCAAACCAGCGCTAACCCAGTTACAACTGCTTAAAAGTGCCTTAGTCACTCTGATTGACAGGTCCTGTAGTCAGTTCAAAAGCAAAATAAAATCCCACTGTCAGTCCCGAACCCAGGAGCTTGGAAACAGTAGTCTGCATGACTTGCCACTAAGCCATGACTGTTACACAAGAACATTGTGCTAAAATAAATATATCATGTAATAATAGGAATGAATGTAAAGGGAATATAGGATGTGTAGTACACAAAGCATGTCATTTAGAATTACTGTCAAAACTAGTGGATTTCCTTAATAGTAGTGTGTGAACAGAAACAGCCATGCTAGTTGGTAGCTAGTAGGTAATAATGTCACTGTAGCACCTTGCAAGCCACACACATACTCACAGCAGGATAATCACTGCCCATACCCCACAACCTCTTACAGGAACACATCCGGACCAAGTAATAAAATATGTGGAGCAAAGGGCCAAAACCAGGGACACATTACAAATAATGTTACAACAAACTTAGACAGTTCAGAGAGTAACAGGTTCTGCATTTTGTGGGATGTTTGGAAGGGTATGAAGTCTGAAACTTGAATGTTTGTCACTATATTCTGACTTGAGCCCAGAGAGATTTGCCAGAAAAAGCTGTGCATGAAATATTGACCAAAATATGAGGCAGAAATGTGGACAACCTGCAAATATTTGTACACATGAGAGGTCTGACACCACCATATTTGAATAGTTAAGAGCCTAGACATAGCAACAGTGAATGAGTTACAGGGATGCCCCACAAACTCCATGTGAAATGTACAAACAGTAGGCAGAAAGGTGTTACAACACATGCAATGGTAACTATGGTGTCCTGAAAGTACGCACCACTTGCATGGCAGAAAAGGTGTAGCAATACATATGCTCATGCTATCCAACAGTCACAACTGCAGCATACCAGACAATTTAATGGGTGTACCCCACTGATATGTACCATTCCATGAGGCAGATAGATGAACCTGAGAGTCTCTGGGGCCTGCTCAGCAGCATACTCAAATACCCTAATAGATGTCAAGGCCCACACCATGGCCAGACCACACTGCATGCTGTAACACCCTAGCAGATATAGCAAGCATTCCAAGGTGTGAATGTACATGGAAAATAGGAAAGCCACAGCAGCACACTACAGTCAGGACACCTAGCAGGCATACAAGTAGTGACTGTAAAGGGCAAATATTGAAGCCATAGCAACAAAGTGCAAGCAAAAGTGCAAGGAAAGCACAAACACACACATTAACAGTAGTAGTAGTCGTAGGTGTCAGTGTACATACACAGTTAGTACAGGAAACTGGAGAAATGAATGGAGGAATGTTAATCTACAACACAGCTGGAAATATGAGAGAGATACTAACCTTTACACTCACAGAACATTGTCCACATCATACCAGCATGGTCCCTGCCCTTAAAATCTGAAAGGGCTATGCCTATCTCACATACCTTTTTATAGCACTGTTCTGAAATCACAGTGAGAACTGCAATCAGTACACAACGGGCTGCATGCAATTAGCAAATGCTGGCAAACAATTGGTGCAGAGGCCATCACATTGACATATGCAGATACCTACAAAAGTATGCTGTACTTCCAGTCCACACATGCAATACTTTCATTGCACCCTGAGGAGGAAGTGAGAGACAGACAGAGAGAGAGAGAGACAGAGACAGAGAAAGAGACAGAGACAGAGAAAAATGAAATTAAACATACACAAACAAAACTGTTCAGCAACAGCCACCTGAAAGCTGACAACTGGCAAGTGGATCAGCAGGACACAAAACCAGATGGCAACACAAGCAGCTGTGACAAACACAGGTAATGTAAAGTAATACTATAAAAGTCTACATAATGTGAACCCTCCATATGTGTCATTGGTCTGTATCCATATGTATATGAAGATGTGCAAAGGGCAGGGGACATACAGCAACTATCAGTGAAGGCTGTACATACATTTGTATGTGAGAGCATCTATGTGCACATATCAATGTAGGTTGAATGTAGGTTGTAGTGCAATGTACAAAGTAGGTTTCACAGTTATGTATGTTTAGCAGTATGTTAGTGTGTGTATACAGTATGGTAGACAAACATGTTGATATACCTGTCTATCATATGGATACGTATGTATGTCAAAATGTATGTATGTATGTATATATATATATATATATATATATATATATATATATATATATATATAATATGCATATATGTATACATACATAGAGAGAGATGTAGGAATACATAGACAGATGTAGATAGATATAATATGTACAAACATATATATGTAATACACACATACAGATATAGATATATGTAGATACATATACATAGACAGACTGATCTGACTATCTACAGGTATGACTGTATATGATGACCTCAACACCCCCTGTCCCACCCCATCTGTCACTCAACCCCCTCTGTGTCACACCCCCTCCCCATATCTATAGCAATATATGTACATCAATATATATATGTGTATATGTATACAGTCATATATATATACATATAGATATATCTATATACATATATATATATATATAGAGAGAGAGAGAGAGAGAGATGTATATTCTGAGTGAGGCACATGTGTACAGATGTATTGCAACAGGTGCCTGGTGACAAAGGCATGGAGTGAACACCAGTGTCAAAACTGGAGTACCATACCCCATTTCAAATCACCTACACCAGTAACCACCAGATATGTGATTGGCTGCCCACCACTGCATGTGTCAGGAGTGAACAGGGTCATAAATGTGTACAATAGTCCACCCAATGATATTCACAGTGGCACACTATTCCTGGAATACCTGCACATGGTATGTGTCAGCAGACATGGTGTGTCAGCTATGGACATGTAGGTCAGTGTACCCCTCCACACCACATAATGGCTGCCGTGGTATGTACCTCACATGACAGCTACAGATATGGAGAAGGACACAGTGACATGTACAACACTGTGACAATGCACTCAAACACATTACCAATGCACAGTGACTGACAACACCACAGAGTACACACATACTACCCACATAGAGGTTACCACTCCTGGATTTACATACGTAAGTCACACCCATGACAGATGTCCAACAACCATAGTAACACCTCACACCATCCACAACCTAAATGACTGCTATGTGCCGTCCATGCCACTGCAATAGAGAGCACATGTGGAGGTAAAGGTTCCTACCCACAGATAAGACATACCCTGCAATAAACCACACAGTGTTAAGAAGCAAGACTCCCCATGAGTACATGTCACACATACTCCTGCTGAATGTTAGTCAGATAGGTAATATGCCATATGAGTCACCCTGTGTAACTGTCTGACAGCAGCAGGTACCATCACACCACATGTGTCACAATGGTCAGGGTAGCAGAACAGTATGCTGCTGTCATCCCAGGGGCAATAGCATATTGTATAGTATTGTATTGTAATGTATTGTATTGTGTGGTATTGTATTGGTATGTTGAGGTGCCTCCTTCGTGGAGTGGAACCACTGCTGCTGTGCGCCAGTGTACAGGTACATATCCTGTAGTCAGGCTAGTGTTACATAGCACTTCTATATGTGTGTTTAGCTCCTGTCAGAGTTCATGTAGTATGCAACCGGGGATACCATCAGGTCCCAGTCATGTTGTGTATTCTGCTTTCCTGAGGGCGGCTCTCACCTGGACATCTGTGATGACAGGGAGGTTACAGTCAGCTGGGATAACTATGTCATATTTTGGGGGAGAGGGAGGGGTGATACCTGCACTGAACCTGTCTGCCACAATGTTGTCAATATTTGTGGTTTCAGTGAATTATTTGTTGTTGTGTACTAACTATGAGCATAGAGGAGGGATTCTGACCAGGTGGCTAACATAACTGAAGAAGGCCTTCTGGCTATCTGTAGTGTCCCTCTTGATTTCCCTCTCAAAGTTGCCCATGGATGTTTGTATGAGGGAAAATAGATCCTTACTAGTTCTGCTCAGACATGCCTTCCCTTTATAGAATTATGCTCTGTCTTGCAGTAGCTTCCATCTTTTGTAATACAATCTGTCTATGGCTGGGATCCACCAGACAGGATGCTGTCCCTTTGTGGAGAGTGTCTTGGTCATATATGGGATTGCATGATCCATGCATTCTCAGAGATGTCCGTAGAAAGCATTTGTGTAGGGGTCAGCATTGTGGGTTGTGTCTTTCACTGGCCCAGTAGGCTGAAAGGATACCATGTCACTGTTACAAAGTGTAAAGTTTGCATCTGCAATGTTATTCACTATAGTCGTTTGTGCTGGTGGTGGAGGTGGGATATGTATATCCAGGGCAATTAGTTTGTGGTCAGCTCACAGTAGTTGATGATGTAGGCCATACAGTACCTAGATACAAACCCCCAGAGTGAGGAGGTGCTCTGGACCTGAATCATTGTTCAGACTGCTGGGGTTTGGTAGTATGTCGTATGGAGTGTGCCAGGTACTGTTGCACAGTTGCTGGCTGGGCACTGATACCTGGCCATTTACATGTGTATCCAGCAATAGACAGACAGATGCTATATATGTGAGATATGTTGCATCATAGCAGTCGAGTAGCATGTGTAGTATGTGTGCCAAATTCTGCTGACATATATTGCTGATATCAGGTTATTTTCTTTTTCAGGTACATGGCTCACCCACGAAATCCAGCTTACTCCGCAGCTGAGGATGAGAAGATACACCAGAGCCTGGTGTGGGATTATGCAATACTCTTTTCCCGCACCAGCCAGAATCAGCAGGAGAGGGCTGCACTGTGGCAAGACCTGGTTCATCGGGTAAATGACATAGGCACGCATAATAGGACATATGAGCAGGTACGACATCACTGCAGTGATTTAATCAGAAAGGTCAGTCAGCGTGCGTTGGATATCCACAGGCAACAGGTCGCCACAGGTGGTGGGGTGGCTACACATCCCCAACTCACCAGACTGGAGGGACTACTCATGAGTGTAGTGGCTCCAGTCCGCCAGCAACAACA
The DNA here is from genome assembly GCF_019279795.1 of Protopterus annectens. Taxonomy (NCBI): domain Eukaryota; kingdom Metazoa; phylum Chordata; order Ceratodontiformes; family Protopteridae; genus Protopterus; species Protopterus annectens. Next base: position 1,234,955,321 of record NC_056737.1, on the reverse strand, counting down.
ACAGCAGCAGACATGCATTATGATGGAGGCTGGAGCCACGCAGCAGCAAGACTATGAGCGTGCAGGTAATATGCCATATGTATAGTTGACTGTTGTGTACACTGGTAGTTAATGCATGTGTGAGGTGTGTCCTTGGTTTGTAGCTGTCATCATAGTATTTAATGTGCAAGTGTGATATCCTCAATATTAGCAGCTGACCTGTGAAAGGCGACAGTTGTACTACTGACCTGTATCATACTCAGTAACAATGGCACAGTTGTGCCCACTGACCTTAGTTTCCTCACTTCTGCAGGTCCCTCCGGTGTAACAGCAATGCAGCCTATCTATGCTGGTGAGTGTGTATTAACAATACCTGTAATAGTCTTGATAGTAATAGTAATATTAGGCTCACTTAGTAGTGCTCTTTGTATGCATGCAGGTGTGTCTGTGTCTGTGTGTTGATATCACGCATACTGAGTAGTGTACAATTGTGTGCAACTGTGTGCATGTGTGCATGTGTGCACCTGTGCATGTGTGCATGTGTGCATGTGTGCACCTGTGCATGTGTGCATGTGTGCATGTGTGCATGTGTGCACCTGTGCATGTGTGCATGTGTGCATGTGTGCACCTGTGCATGTGTGCATGTGTGCATGTGTGCACCTGTGCATGTGTGCATGTGTGCATGTGCACATGTGTGCATGTGTGCATGTGTGCATGTGTGCACCTGTGCATGTGTGCATGTGTGCATGTCTGGACCTGTGCATGTGTGGATGTGTGCATCACTGGTAATATTGTGTAGACATTGTAAACTGTGTTTCCTGTTTCCCTCCCACAGGTTCTGGTGTTGCTCTGGTGTCATGCAGCAGGGAACCTGAATCAGGTGCCATGGGTACTGATAATGATGACATCTGTGTAATGGCACAGGAAGGTATGCCAGGGTCCATCATTGGTCAGCCGATTGACAGTACACAGCTGTCAACTCCATCAATGCGCACAGTTATCCTGCCAATACACCCTTTGTCACCAATGTCCCTAGGTGATGGACAGCATACAGTGGGCATTGACCAGGGTAATGTGGTATCTGTGGCACATGCCTCCCCACACAGCAGCCATGGGCATGGCCCTGAGATGGTACCACACAGACAGATGTCCAGGGTGGTTCTCGTGGGAGCATCCGTGGGCGTACTGCCCCTGTCAGATGTGCCCACAGAGGTCTTACAACCTCAGCTATGTTTCGGGCTGTCATGCAGACACAGTCACGTATGGAACGGTACACCAGACAGGGTCTGAGGGAGCTGACAGCATGTCGCACAGCCATGACTGACAGTATGCGTGACATTGCGGCTGCCATCCGTAATTTCACCGATGTCATAGACAGACGTTGTGGGGACATATTAGACCGGTTACACAACTACCTGTCCATGAGCCAGGACGATGGTGGACGGTTGAGGCGTCGACGTGGGAGTATGCCAGCAACAGCAGCAGCTGGTAGTCGTCGCGGATGACAACAGGGCCGTGGCCGCACCCATAGTGCCAGCAGCAGCCCCAGCAATGCTGGGTCTGTGCTGTCATCAGACCGCCCCAGGAGACCACGTGCACGTGGCTCTGGCCATGCCCGACAGGGATCTGTGTCCAGTCAACGAACACCTGCTTCTGATGACAGTACCCAGTCTGGGTTTGTACCGGATACGGTCCGTAGCACCCCTGCAAGGCACAGGTACCATGTCCGTGGCCAGAGACACTGATCTGTATGACCTGGCAGGTACAGTCTGTGGCTGTCCACAAACACCAGTATATGACAGCCATGAGGTGGAACTGTGTGCATCCATACACACATGTGAATTGACAACACCTAGGGCTACCGCATACACGCACACACTGCATCAACATTGCCCCACCTTGTACTGCTGTCCCTCACCAACACACATACACATACATGTCAATCGGTGGTATCGGTGGCTGACTCAGGCATACCAAGTTCACACCCTGTGCATATGATGAAACTGTGCCACCTCCTGCAATCTGTAACATCAGTGCAGGTACAGGTTAACATGTTGCTGATGCACAGGGTGACTACATAGATGTGTAGTAATAGTATCATGTTGTTAACCGTACTGTGTGCTGAAATAATTGTGGGTATATCACAGCATGCCTGATGCAGTAAGGGTATGATTGTCATGTACTGTTGTCTACACCCATGGTAAGTACCATAGTGTATCATCTGCACATGTTGGCATACTGGTGGTAAGGATGTCAACAGAAGGCTACATACATAGGTAGCACAGGGGATAAGGTAATGAAAGTATTAATACGCAATGATGGACATGTAAACTGCAAGTGGCATGTTGCCCATACTGGACTCTGCAATGCGGATGTTTGAGGATGTTGATATGTGTGCAGTACTACACGACTGGTACAGGACACACAGGAGCACCCTAGCACTACAAGCTCACATCTCATACCATGCTAGACAGCCCCAACACACAAAACTAACTGTCACAGGAGGGAGAGTCCCCATACATGTCAGGGATACTGTGGTGGCAGGCCAGGTAGCATACATCCTACTAAGTATGGAACCACTGAGTGAAGGCTCAGTGTCTGTTATTTGACATGTGTATTACTGCAGGTATGAGCACATGGGTTTCCATCCAGTTATTGTACATCCTGACAGTACATGGTCTGTACACTTGTGTGCGCTGAGACTGGACCCTAGCCATCTGACCTGTGTATTTCCATGTACATGTGCATAGTGCCTGCATATTTGCAGTGTTACCTACTGGAAGTGGTACAGCTTGTTTGTTGTACAATGGACTACATGCAGCCCTGCTTACTGTAGCTTTGTTTGCATGCATGTTTGCTTGCAATTACCCTGGAATACTGATCCCACCTGCAATGCATAGTTACAGAGCTTCTGTGGACTCCTAGTGAAATCTGCATAGCTTACTATATGTATGTCCATGTCTCACTTGACAGAATGTCACTGTTTGTCCTGTTCACATGTACGTTGCCTGTGACACATTGCATATGACTTACCTGGCATTTGTCCACGTGAGCAATCATATATCCTACTGCTAACTAATCACAGGCACTACACCCTCACATATTCATCTTCTGTTGAACCACCTGCTTCGCTAGGAACAGCTTGCACCTGTCACCCCTGGGCTTACGGATATTGGCAAAGGCTCTTGCTACCCCCATAGTGCCTTTGTTAGGCAAGGATCAAATGACAAACCCACCTTCCTAGGTATCACAAGGGATAAGAAACTAAGAGTAATGCTACCCAACGCCAGAGGTCTAAACCTCAAGATGCATGCACTCGAAACTCTCCTTAGCATGGAAAACATCGATATCTGTGCAGTAACAGATGCCTGGTTCAGGGCTACTGAGAGCACCCCAGCACTACCAGGTTATACCTCATACCATGCTTTTCAGCCCCAAAACTTGGAACGAACCACAAAAGGAGGGGGAGTATTGATATTCATCAAAGATACCCACACCTCCAGGTTGGTGGCAAAGCACCAAGCATCAGAGACTATCCATGTGCAACTAACAATGGGTGAAACTGCCTTCCAGGTTATAGCCTGCTACAGACCACCCTCCCAAACCCAAGAACTGCACTCGGCCTTCCTGAGAACAGTGAAAAATATGAAGGTCTCTCCAAACACCATTATATTGGGTGACGTCAACTACCCAAACATAGACTGGGAGCATGACTCTAGCTCCAACACCCTAGGCCAAAGATTCCTAGAATATATGAGCTCAAATGCTATGGAACAACTTGTTACCACTCCCACAAGAAGGGGAAACATACTGGACCTGATCATCACCAACATGGGGACTCTATGCTCCAGACCAGAAGTGTATCCCTCACTGGTAAGATCAGACCATAAACTAATCTCACTGGATATTCACATCCCGACCCCACCCCCTGCCCAGAACACCACAGTGAACAACTTCTCTAAAGCAAATTCACACTCCTCAAAACTGAGGTGGAAACCTTCAAAGCCCCGGGCCTGTGGAAACTACAGACCAGACCGCAGATTCCTCTATAAACGCATTCTATGGACACCTTCAGGAATGCATGGATCATGTGATCCTGAATAAGACCAAGACCCAATCCTCCAAAGGCAGACATCCTGTCTGGTGGACCCCAGCCATAAACAAACTACACAATAGAAGGAGGAAGCTACTAAATGATACAGCAAAATCCCAAAAAGGGAAGGCATCATTGATCAGTATTAGCAAATAACTACAGGCACTCATAAAATTGTCTAAGGCCAGCTTCGAGAGAAATTGCACAGACACTAAGGATAATCACAAGGCTTTCTTTAGTTATGTTAGGAACCTGGGTGGTAATTCCCAGATATGCTCATAGGTATTCCAAAATGTCAATAGAAACACCAAACCCACAGACATTGCCAAAATTCTAGCTGACAGGTTCAGCGCAAACTCCCCCCCCTCCACACCGAAAGGGCAAATATGTATCCCAGCAGAGTTCTGCCCCCCTGACATCTCAGATGCTCAGGTAAGAGCCGCCCACTCCAAAGCAATACACACTGCATCAATGGGACCAGACAGTGTCCCGGGCTGTGTCCTACATGAACTCCAAGAAGAGCTACAACCAAACATAAAACTACTGTTCAATCCCAACCTTACTACAGGATATGTGGCCAAAGAGTGGCGTACAGCAACAGTGGTCCCTCTACAGAAAGGTAGTGCCTCAACGGATCCTGGACACTATCGCCCCATAAGCCACACTAGCTCGGTCTGCAGAGCTATGGAAAGGATCATGGACCTCATAAATAAAGATATTGGGGACCTACAGACACTGGATCATACCCAGTTTGGCTTTGTTAAGGGCAGATCCTGCCTCTCAAACCTGGTTGATTTCTTTGAAACAATCACCAAGGCCATTGATGAGGGGAAGGTGGTCCACACAGCCTACCTGGACCTCGCAGAAGCCTTCGATACAATACCCCAATCGGGCATTCTAGAGAAGCTCACCATCTTAAATATAAGCCCCTATGTCACTAGATGGATTGCACACTGGCTCAAGGACAGAACCCACATGGTTAGAATTGCTGGAGCCATGCCAGACTCCAAACCAGTTACAAGTGGTGTCCCACAAGGTTCAGTCCTGGGACCTCTCTTGTTTGGTATAAATTTATCGTAGGTACAGGCCAACACGGAAGGACTGTGGCTGACCAAATATGCAGATGACTGCAAACTGGCCGCCATAATCGACTCTCCAGCCGACACAAGCATCCTCCAAAAGGGCCTCATAGAAACAGACAACTTGTGCCAGAGCCATGGCCTCAAGCTGAATGCAAAAAAGTGTATAGTCATCCCCTTTGGCAAAAACAAAGTGCCCACACAGTACCACATAGGTGGCAATCCATTAAGTACAGAAGAAGTAATTAGGGACCTGGGGACCCAAGTTGATAGCAATCTCTCATTTGACAACCACGTGGCCAAAGTGGTTAGAAAGACATTTTATATAGCCCACCTCATCATGAAGGGATTCACATCTAGATCAGGGGAGGACATTGTGCCTCTTTACTCATCCCTCATCAGGCCCATAATTGAGTACAATGCCCCTGTTGAGATGTAGCTTACCAGACACCTGCAGCAACTGGAAAGACCCCAAAAGTACCTCACCAAGAGGATCAAAGGGAGGCTCAAACAGATGCCATATGCTGACCGGTTAAAGAAACCCCAGCTCTACTCAGTGGCATACCGCCTGTTCAGAGGCGATCTGTGCCTGATGTATAAAGCCATGTCAAACCCGGAATTAATGGGCATGCTGCACCTGAGAATATCCAAATCCAATCGGGCTACATGTTTGAGAGACTTGAACCTCAACACTGAAATAAATAGGACATGCTGGAGGGACAGATTCATAACCCAGAGGCTCACTTCACTCTGGAATAAAATCCCAGTCCAGGTTAGGCAGAGTCCCTCATTGACTCTCTTCAAGAGGAATCTTGATGAGTGGATGGGACATTGTAGGTTTACCCCGGGTATCACTTCTGTGTCACTGTTAGACAGAGGCACAGTATACTAACCTCGGAAAAGGACATGGCAAGATATATTTACAATGGATGGCGACAGCCAAACACATTCTGGCTAGGTTCATAAATGCCCTAGGGCAGATAGCCTAGTAGGAACCTATGAACCTATGAACCAATGTACCTTGCTCCCCATTGGCCCTATGTGCTGTTAATCACCATGGCAATCACAATACTATGGTAGCATGTGCAAAGGTCAGTTGTCGGTCACCCCTATGGTACAGTTGTGGAATATGTGGGTCATGTGGCAATGTCACAGCTGCCACATGTAGACAGTCAACCCTCTCCCCTACACATGGACGTACAACACATGTATGAGATGGAACCACATAGCCAAACTGGGGACTAAGCACTCTGAACCCAGTACTGGCATAACCTGTCAGGTGGCATGAAATACTACAGTGACTACAATACCAGTCTGATGTAGACCTACACTGACAGCAATACAAGCACGTGAACACACTGGGCCATTCGTGGAGCCTAAGAATAGCATCCTGCCTGAGCGGCAGACACCTCTGCAGCTGGCACACAGGCATACGTTATGCCTGAATACATCACGCATAACACATAGCACACAAATCCTGTGTGCCAAACAGTCACAGCCTGTACGGCTAGACAACACACCTGTGTGTTAGGTACCTTTATTGTCCGGTACAGTGAGGTCATGCTCACCAGGCTGGACAAGGTGAAGGTCACAGTGATATGCCCATGGGGCACTATGGTCCACCACATAACACAAGCATACAGGTCAGTCAGAGGCATGGACACATATGACTCAGTCATTGTCCATGCCACATACCTTCTCCTGCTGTACTTATAGGGTGCTGACATCATCAGTGTTTAGAAAGGGGAATGTGCATCCTGTAGTGTGTTCTCCTAGTTGCCAAAAGGGACATTTCTTTCATACAGACTTGCACACACACTGACCCCCTCCACACATACTGAGCATTTGCAGGATTGAAGCCCCTACCTAACTATGTTATGACACTCGAGACGGACGCATTAGCGGAGCATGCTATTGGCATTACTGGGAGGTTTCCCTTCTCCTGCTTTACTTATAGGGTGCTGACATCATCAGTGTTTAGAAAGGGGAATGTGCATCCTGTAGTGTGTTCTCCTAGTTGACAAAAGGGACATTTCCCTCACAAAAAATTGCACACACATTAACCCCCCTCATCCAAGCACACACACTTGCCATTGTGCAGGATTCAAACCCCTACCTAACTATGTTATGACATTCGAGACGGACGCATTAGCAAAGCACACTGTTCGCATTACTGGGAGGCTTTTCTTCTCCTGCTGTACTTATAGTGTGCTGACATCATCAGTGTTTAGAAAGGGGAATGTGCATCCTGTAGTGTGTTTTCCCAGTTGCCAAAAGGAACATTTTCCTCACACAGACCAACCCCACTCACACACACACTGAGCATTTGAAGGATTCAAACCCCTACCTAGCTATGCTATGACACTCAAGACGGATGCATTAGCGGAGCGTGCTATTCGCATTACTGGAAGGTTTTCTTTCTCCTGCTGTACTTATAGGGTGCTGACATCATCAGTGTTTAGAAAGGGGAATATGCATCCTGTTGTGTGTTTTCCCAGTTGCCAAAAAGGGGCATTTCCCTCATACAGACTTGCACACACACCAAACCCACTCACACACACCCACACTGAGCATTTGTAGGATTCAAACCCCTATCTAACTATGTTATGACACTTGAGAAGGACGCATTAGCAGAGCGCGCCATTCGCATTACTGGGCAGCTTTTCTTCTCCTGCTGTACTTATAGGGTGCTGACATCATCAGTGTTTAGAAAGGGGAATGTGCATCCTGTAGTGTGTTTTCCCAGTTGCCAAAAGGGACATTTCCCTCACACAGACTTGGACACACACCAACCCCACTCACACACTGAGTATTCACAGGATTCAACCCCCTACTTAACTATATTATGACACTCAAGGCGGACGCATTAGTGAAGCGCCCTATTCGCATTACTTGGAGGTTTCTCTTCTCCTGCTGTACTTATAGGGTGCTGACATCATCAGTGTTTAGAAAGGGGAATGTGCATCCTGTAGTGTGTTTTTCCAGTTGCCAAAAGGGACATTTCTCTCACACAAACCAACCCCACTCACACTGAACATTTGCAAGATTCAAACCCCTACCTATCTATGTTATGACACTCAAGACGGACGCATTAGCGGAGCGCACTATTTGCATTACTGGGTGGTTTCTCTTCTCCTGCTGTACTTATAGGGTGCTGACATCATCAGTGTTTAGAAAGGGGAATGTGCATCCTGTGGGGAGGCAGACGCCAAGCACACTCTGGCTAAGCTGTCATTCCCTAGGGCAAACAACCTAGTGTTGACCTCTACACCCATATATTTAATTGTCAAATGCACATTATTTGTTGCTGATAGACTGTTTGCAGGTCTTTATTGCCATTGCATTCCCTGTTTGTATGAACAACTTGTGTATCTGTGGAAGATGTTTGCATATGGGAGGGATCCACTATATCACGTATGTCTCTGTAGTCATTTAACTGTGTGCACTGGGCAGATTGCTGTAATGTGGTTGGTTCCTGGAATAACACGTACAAATACCAGATATGTGTGGCCAACTGCTAAACTGAGATTTGGCCTAAGTGTGTGAGCATGCCCAGTTCAGCCTTCCCATGGCATGTTGTCTGACATATGTCTCATTTATCAAAGTGTGTGAGCATGCCCAGTGTGAGCTTTCCATATGTTGAACTCTGCAGCCCACTACATTTGTGGATGAGTGTGAACTTCAACAAATATCTCCCGTTTATGGTTGTGTGTTGTGTGTCATGTTGTGTAGTTACTGTCCGACTGCTTTGTGTGTGAACACAACAGGGAATACACTGTGCCTGCTGGGTTTGCATGGGATACTTTGCATACAGTTGTCAACCTCCTTTCATACTGACCTAACATTGTAGTACCGTATAGTGTACTGGTTCAGTACTTTGACTGTGGTGGACAGTATCCTGGGCTTTAGCCCTATCACTGCTTTACATTTCCATAGTGAGCACAACAGCCTGGTTAGGGGCCAGTTGTGCACATCTGACCATGTTGCATTATGTTCAGATATGAACTACTTAAACCAGGCTTGTCCAACATTGGTAGTATATTCCACAACATAGGTGTACATTTGCAAACACTAGCGATGTGCCCTAGGCCATTTCTAATGCTAGTCGGAGAGTGTGTTTGTCCTTCGACACACATTGTAAGTGGAGTTTGCCATGACATATGTCATGGTTAGTATACTGTGCCTCTGTCTACCTGTGACATAACAGTGATACCCAGGGTAAACCTACCATCTCCCATCCACTCATCAAGATTCCTCTTGAGGTGAATCGATGAGTGACTCTATGGATAGCCTGTACTGGGAGTTTACTCATGAGTGGGGGTGGCTTCTGTGTTATGCATCATGCAGTACAGCTTGTCCTATGTATGTCAGTGCTGGGGTTCAGGTCTGTCATGTGCATAGCTCACTGCCATTCAGATTGTACAAGGTGCAGCATGTTTATTGATTCCAGCTTGGACATGGCTTTATACATCAGGCACAGCTTGCCTCTGGGTGGGCAGTATGGCAGTGTGTGTAGCTGCAGTTTGTTTAATCAGGCAACACATGGCATCTGTGCAAGCTCTTTGATACTCCTGGTGAGGTACTGTTGGGGACTTTACAGTTGATGGAGGTGTCTGCTGAGGTACATCCCACAGGGGCTATTGTAGTTAGTTGTAACGCTGATGAAGGATGACTGCAGAGCCACAATGACCTCCCCTTATCTTGATCTGACAACTTTCATGATTAGGTGGGTATATGGTATGTTTCTGTAAACACTACAGCCACATGTTTGTCCAATGCAGGATATCTATCACCTTGTGTCGCCAGGTCTCACATTACATGTTAAGTGCGTAATGGGTTCACACCTATGTGGTAATTGGTGGGCACTTACTGTATATCCACGGGGGTTGACTATACACTTTTCTGCAATTAGCTTGCTGACATGGCTATGGCACCAGTTGTCTGTTTCTATGTGGCCCTTTTGTGGGATGCTTGTGTCAGCTGGAGGGTCAGATATGGTGGGCAGTTTATAGTCCTCTGCAAACATGTTCAGACACAGTCCTTCCATGTTGGCCTGTACCTGTGGGACATATATACCAAACGAGGGAGGTCCCAGAACCAAGCCTTGTGGGATGCCAGTTATATCTGGTTTGTAGTCTGACATGGCTGCAGCATGTCTGACCATGTCAGTTCTGTCCTTGGTCTGGTTTGCAACCCCTCTACTGACATAGGGGTTTATATTTAAGCTGGTGAGCATATCTATAATGAACATGTAGGGTATAGTATAGAAGCCTTTGCAAGGTCCAGCTATGCTGTGTGGACCACATTGCCCTCATCAATGACCTTAATGACCATTTCAAATGAGTCAAACATGTTTAGGGGCAGGATCTGCACTTAAGAAAGCCACACTGGGTAGGGTCCGGTGTCAGTAGGTCCCCAATATCTTTATGTCTGCGGTACATGCTGATCCTTTCCATAGCTGTGCAGACCGAGCTTCTCAGGATTCTGGGGTGGCAGTTTTCAGTATCCATTCAGGCAACACCTTTGTTGAGAAGGACCACTGTTGTTGTACACTGCTCTTTGGGTACATATCCTGTGGTAAGGCTGACATTGAGCAGTAGTGTGATTTGGCATTCCATTCTTCTTGGAGTCCATGTTGGACTCAGCCCAGGACACCATCTCATACCATTGCTGCTGTGTGTTTTGCTTTGTAGATGCTGGCTGTTACCTCAGCATCTGCAATGTCAGGGGGCCAGCAGTCTGCTGGGATAGATATTTTGCATTCTGGGTGGGGGGGGCACTGCACCTGTCAGGATGTATGTTAGCAATATGTGTGCGTGTTTGGTATGTTGTTTGTAATATTTGTGTGATTCGGAGCATATCTGTGAATTCCCAACACGGTTCCTACCATCAGTTGTGGAAGCCTTGGGATTATCCATAGTGTCCTGTACAATTTGTATCTTCATAGGTTCATAGGTTCATACTAGGCTATCCACCCTAGGGCATTTGTAAGCCTAGCCAGAGTGTGTGTGGCTTTCGCCACCCCTTGCTATGTGAATATTATGGCCATTTATGATTTGCTTTGCTGTGCCTCTGTCTGGACGTGACACAGTGAAGACCCCCAGTGTAACTCTACGATCATCCATCCACTTGGCAAGGTTCCTGTTGAAGAGTGTCAGTGAGGGGCTCTGCCTAACATGGAGTGGGATTCTGTTCCAGGGTGTGGGGAGCCTCTGGGTTATGTATCTGTCCCTCCAGCATATCCTATTTCATTATGTGTTGAGGTTGACATCTCTCACTCTCACAGCTCCGATGGATTTGAGTTTTCTGGGGTGGAGCATGTCCATTACTCCTGTGTTGGACATGGCCTTGTACAACAGACATACAATGCCTCTGTGTAGGCAGTATGTGACTGCATTCAGCTGGGGTGTCTACAGCCAGGCAGCATATGACATATATTTGTGACTCTTTATCCTCTTGGTGAGGTACCTTTGAGGTCTTTCTAACTGCTGCAGGTGTCAGGTAAGGTACATCCCAAATGAGGCATTGTACTAGATTATGGGTCTGATAAGAGAACAGTATAGGGGCACAATGACCTCTGTTGACGTAGCTGTGAATCCTTTCATGATACGGTGTCCAATATAGATAGTCTTCCTAGCCACATTGGCAATGTGAGTGTCACATAACAGGTTACTGTCCACTTGTGTCCCTAGGTCCCTGATTACTCCTTCCATACATAATGGTTTACCACCTATGTGGTAATTTGTGAGTACCTTGTTTGGTATTTGGTGGGACATTCATACTGTCCAGTGTCTTCAGGATGGCTGGGTGGGGTTCCTGTGTATGAGAGTGTGGTCTGTAGCATGCTACAGACTGTACAGCAGTCTTGCCTATGGTTAGTTGCACATGGGTGGACTCCAATGCCTTGTGCATTGTCAGTTACCTGGACGTATGGGTGTCTGTGCTGAATATGGATACTCACCCTCCTTTTATGTTTTGTTCCAGGTTTTGGGGCCATAACGCATGATATGTGGTATAACCTGGTAGTGCTGGTGTGCTGTCAGGAGGCTTGCAGCAGGTTTCTGTCACTGCACAGACATCGATGTTCTCCATACTGGGGATGGCCTCGCGAGCATGCATATTGAGGTTTACACATCTGGCATTGGTCAGCATTACCCTTATGTTTCTTTCCACTTATGTTTTGTAGGGTGGTGGGTTAGTCTTTTCAGCCTTGCCTACGAAAGGCTCTATGGAGGTGGCAAAAGCCTTATCCAATATCCAGATGCCAAGGGGTAACAGGTGCAAGCCATCCCTGGAACAGCTGCGTGGCTTGTCAAGCATGACATCCCAAGCAGACAGACATTGGATCCCCTTGGAATGACACCAATAATTGTGCCACTTGTTATAACAGATCATTCCGTGTTTGTACTGTGGCATCATTCTTGGTGAGGGTAGGATGCTGCAAACTGTCAGTGTCATACTGGCCTGGACTACATAATTGGATAGCTCATCTATGTCTCTTTTCATGTAGTCCGGGGAGGTACATCTCAGGTCATTCACACCAGCATGGACTATGACTGCATCATATTTCTACTTGCTTTGGGGTGACCTGCATACTTGTGTTATGTGGCGTATTGTAGCAGCCTACAGGCAGCTTACTGTACCCTTTCCCTTGTTCAGTCTGGTGTGCGGGACAGCAGTGTGTCTCACTATGGAGTCACCTATTACAACTGTATCAGTCATGTTGTTTCTCCTTCTGGCCTGTGACTGTTTGGCACACCAGCTTTGTGTACTATGTGTTGCATGTGCTATGTTTGAAGGTTGTTTGATTGGGTGTCTGCTTTGGAGGCCTCTGTTGGTGTGGTGTGTTTGTAATTCGGGCCTCCGGGAATGTTTTTCTGTGTTTATGTCTTTGGTTTGCAGCTGTGATAGGTCTATGTGGGATTGGGTTTGTGGTGTGTGTGGTTACCTTCTCCTCCTGACTAGTTTTGGGAGTACTGAGTTGAGGGAGCTCAGCCTCCAGTTTGGATAGATGGTTGCATCTCTCACATATATTTGTATTACTTGGGGGGAGTTGTGGGTTGTCTGTGTACTTGGGGCAGGTGTAACATTGCCTCAAGATTCACAGATTCAACTTGTTGTGGCTGGCCTTAGTGGATTGTATGTGTGGATATATTTTATTGCCATACTACTGATCAGTGATTACTTCTTTTTTATGTTTGCTCTATCATGTAGTAGCTTCCTCATTCTCTTGCATGGTTTGGTTATGGCTGGTGTCCACCATGCCAGATGCCTGTGTGTATGGCATTGTGTCTTGTTTTAATTTAGGATTGCATAATCCAAGCATTCCTGGCAGTGTTCATGGAATGCCTGTATAACAGGTTCTGAGGTGTGGCCCATATTTTGCACCTGCACAGGACCTTTAATGGATTCCACATCAGTTTGGAAGAGTGCAAATTTTGCTTTACACATGTTTTTCACTGTGGTTTTCTGGCCAGGGACTGTGGTCAGGATGTGTATATCCAGTGTGATTACTCTATGGTCTGGTCTTACCAGTGAGCAATACACTTCTCATCTTGCCATCCAGTACCCATGTTGCTGATTATCACATCCAGTATGCTTACCCCTCTTGTGGGAGTGGTACATTGTTCCTGGGCATTTTGGTTTATGGATTCTATGAACTTTTGTCCTACAGTGTTGGAGCTACTATAATGCTCCCAGTCTATGTCTGAGTATTTTCAGTCACCCAAAATAATGTGGTTTGGAGGACTTAATATATTCATGTATTCCAACATAGGCCAGGTGCAGTTCCTGGTGTTGGGATGGTAGTCTGTAGCAGGCTATAAACTGGGGGGCATTTTTAGCCACTGTTACTTGACCATGGCTAGTCCATACTGCTTCTTGTTGTGGTACCAACATGGGGGTGTGGTTATCCTTGAAAATTATTTCTAGTCACCCTCCTTTTGTAGCTTGTTCCATGTTTTGAGGCTGTACAGCACAGTATGAGGTGTAACCTGGTAGTGTTAGGGTGCTGTTTTGAGCCTTGACCCAGTTTTCTGTTACAGCACAGATATCAACATTCTCCATACTGGGTGAGTTTAGACTGCATGCATCTTGCTGTTTAGACTTCTGGCATTGGGTAGCATTACATCTAGGTTCTTATCCCTTCTGATACCTATGGAGGTAGGTTTGTGTTTTGAGCCTTACCTATTCAGGGCACGCTGTGGGTAACAACAGCCTTTGCCAGTATCCATACGGCCTGCACTGATAGGTGCACGCCAGTCCTAGCAGGTGGAGCATCATGTCATGCTCAGCATGTCATCCCAGGCTGGCAAACATTGGATCCCCTTTGACTAACTGCAATACTTCAGCCAATTATTGCACTTGATCATCTCATTGTCATATTGTGGCATGATGCTTGGTGAGGGTAGGATGTTAGTCACGGTCCTCAGGTGTGCATATAGTACATGGTGTTACATTACTTAACACATAGCATTCATGCCTCAGGTAGTGCTGCAGGGCTGCCTCTGTCGAATGCACATATTACACTCACTGTACATGTTTGTGAGCAGGTCATGTCATTTTAGGCATCCCTGTTATTATTTGAGTGAGTCAAAGGGGGTATCATTCCCAGGGTTCCTACTGAGCCAGTATATGTGCTATGCGTTGCCTCTTTGCCAAGGCCAGGGCATACTGGGCACGCCTCTTTCGGCCTACTGGGGCAGGCTCAGGTTGTTCCTCCTCTGAGTCACGCTCTGCCTGTGATGGCCTTGGCAATGGTGGGGGGCTGTTTGGCCCAGCCCTATGCTGGTCCTGCTGCAGCTGTTATCGCAAGATCATATTATGTAGCATAGCACATACCATGACAATTTGGGTACATGTAGTTGGTGTGTACTGCAAGGCTCCACCAGATGTGTCCAGATACCGGAACCGTGACTTCAGCAGCCCAAACACACGCTCTATTACATTACGTGTTTGTGCGTGTGCCTCATTATGGCGTTCCTGTTCAGGTGTGTGTGCATTTCTGATGGGTGTCATCAGCCATGGCTCCAGTGCATAACCTGCATCCCCCACTAGGTGTCCGTGCGGGATGTCCCCATTGGCAAATGTCTGGTACAGCTGCGTCAAATGCCATATGTGGGAATCATGGTAGCTCCCAGGGCAGCCAGCACACACATTCATTATTATGCCCTGGGCATCACACACGACCTGGCAGTTGATGGAGTGGAAGCCCTTGTGGTTAATGTAGGCCCTACCCCGCTCACCGGCTGGTGCTTTGATGCGTATGTGCGTGCAGTCTATTGCACCCACTACCTCAGGGTATTCCGCTATTTGCTGGAAGAGACGCATATTGCTGGCCAATACCTCACGGGCATTGGGGAAATATACATGATCACCGACATGTGCTGACATGGCATCCAGGAACTGATGCAGTACCCTGGAGGCTGTGCCTGTGATATCCCCATCATATCACCAGTTGGTCTCTGGAAGGTACCAGTTGCTAGTATTCTTAGGCCAACACATACCTTGGCTTCCACTGGGATGGGTTCCCCTCTGTTGGTTCTTTGTGTGAGGCGTGGCCTGCACAGCTCCACTATTTGCTGCAGGAGCTCTCTGTCCACTCTATAGCGCTCTACTATCTCCAGCTCATGTAACCCATGGTAGGTGACCCTGGGCCTGTACACTCTTTTCCGTCTCCTCACTGTAGGTTGTCTGGCACCGTCTGCATTGTCACCACCCTCAGCAAGTTGCCTATGTCTCATTATGACAGCTATGGCAGCCCCTAACATTTCTGCTCTGATTTCAGCTTTTTCAGTTTTCACTTCTAATAGCTTACTCCTGTCTTGCAGTGTCTCTTGAGAGAAACATCTTGCACTGCTGTTTGCAGAGTTTTAAGTGTTGGGCTGAGCTACTATTCTGCCTGTCTAATTGCCTGCTTCTAATTGTTTTCACCTGCTAGCTCCAGCAGTATTCCCTGCTAGCGTCCTACTAAATCTGTTGCTTCCTTTTTCCTTTCTGTTTCCTCAGGGAGGAGCCGTGTGCATACCAGCAGAAACACACTCACAGTGGCTTACACACGCGCACACATGCTTACATGGTTCAGAATCTGCTTATTCGGGTTAAAATGCGTGCACATCCGCACAAACAGTGTTAAACATCTCCCAACACGCTCCCACATGCTCAGTCTGCCTTACATGCGTGCACACTGACTTACTCGTGCTTCATGGCGTGCACATGTGCGCATGCACGCCCAGCAAGAAACTTTGGTGTAGGCAACAGTATACACCTTCCATTTCTTGACTTTCCCATGCTTATGTTGTGGCACTCCTCTTTCCATGATATGTGTCTGACATCTGTCATGTAACTCTGACCTCCAATGAACTGCATTTCTTTCTGCCATTCCCCCCATGATGTCACCTATCTCCTACTCTATTCCTCCCCTTATGTATTTCTTACACTACTCAGAATGTGCTCATTTGCTATGTGACAGTGGAATTCAGTATCCTAACACTCATTTGCATCAGATTGCCTACTAATGCTTAGTTACATCTCTTAGACTCAGCTTCCCCCCTTAGTAACCACTAAACGGTGGCCATGTTGTTTTTGGTCTGCTGGTCCCTGCATTGTAAATCCATGTATTGCATAAAACCCACATTTGTGGGTTTATAACCTTCGTTTTATGTTTTATATAGCGCAGCCGATTGCGGGCTGCGCTTGCTTAAACACCGCAATCACGAAAAAGAAAAATATTTATTTCTCATATTTGCATGGGGGTACCTTGCCAATGGCCACATATTTGGCCATTGGCATGCTGCCTGACACATATGCACCCTTTATTTGGAGCTGACATGGCTCCATTGTGTTTTGTTTAAACGTACTCAGTTGTCAACTGAGTACATTTCTGCAGCTAAAACGGCTCTTACACGGGCTGCTTTGGGCTTCCTGGATTGCTAATCAACCTCATTTGCATGTTATTCGGCTGCAAGTGAGGTGATTAGCTTATCCACGCCCACTCCGTGTAAGAGACGTTTTAGCTGGTCTCTTACACAGACTTTGGGCTGTTCCTGGATCGCGAAGGCTGCATGGAGTCTTACACTACTCTTAGACTCCGTGCAAGCCTTCGTGAATCCTGCCCATAGATGTGCCAGTGCTTAGTTATATTGCTAGATATATTACATATAGGTGTGTAAGTGCTTAGGTATACTGTTAGATATATTATATATTGGTGTGCTAGTGATTAGGTATACTGCTAGATATAATACATATAGGTGTGCTAGTGTTTAGGTGTACTGCAAGATATATTACATATAGATGTGCTAGTGGTTAGGTATACTGCTAGATATATTACATATTGGTGTGCTAGTGATTAGGTATACTGCTAGATATAATACATATAGGTGTGCTAGTGCTTAGGTATACTGCTAGATATATTACATATAGATGTGCTAGTGCTTAGATATACTGCAAGATATATTACATACAGATGTGATAGTGCTTAGTTATACTGCTAGATATATTATATATAGGTGTGCTAGTGCTTAGGTGTACTGATAGATAGATGTATATATAGATATATTTTGTTAGCTCACCTTATGATAGTCCCTGGCTGCTGTCCGCTCTGCCCTGGCGTCTTTGCCCCTGTACCCAGCTCAACTTTCTCCTGCTCCTAATATAACCACTACCTACCTGATGAGATAAGAATCCCATCCAAAGTACAGCGACCTCATCTACCAGCGTCTTTTCTCTGCACCCCTCTATCAAAGAAGAAAGAAAGTATGTTATGGGCTAAGTCCACATTGTAAATCAGACCCCAGGGCTACAAAGTTCGCAGTGAGCTTGAGAAGCCAGCTTCCCTTTACTCCTCCTCTCTATCTACCCAACAGCCAACTCACCTATACCACTTACCTAAACCCTCTCTTACTATACATCTCTTCTACCACAGTTCTACACCAGTTAGCACCCTTACACACTTACCTACAATACCAGATCTTCCCACTAGGTGGCACTCTTGCATTGCTGATAGTTTCCTCTCTAACTTCTATTCCTTTTGTCTCTATCTATAGAGCTCTCATCTAGCGACTGCGATTATACTGTTCTATTTCCCTCTCCAGTCCTATCCCTCCAATCTTACTTCCCTTCTGTACCTCCGGTTGTAGAATAGCCACTTAACCTCTCAGGAGTGGCTTGTAACTCGCCCCACCCAGCTGTATCTGTTCCACGCCTTTCCCCCTTTCTGTGCCACCTCTAGTTTCCGGGGAAGTTATTTATACCCCTTGACCTATGAGGCGCCATCTATTGTTAGCTCACCTTATGATAGTCCCTGGCTGCTGTCCGCTCTGCCCTGGCGTCTTTGCCCCTGGTAAGTGGTGTTAGTGGTCTCATTGCCTGGCTTACTATAATTGTATGCATTTGCGTATTAAATGGTCGTCTAATTGTTACAGCGTTTACTGTGGACTGAAGGTTTTTTCTTAGTACCTAGCGATATATGCATAGCACTCTTGCTCTGCAACAGTAATTGCATACTTTGCCTAGTTGTTATTTTTTGTTTGTAATTTGACTGCGGATAATAGTTTTCCTCTCACGCTGGCAAGGTTGGGATCTTTAATATCTGGTTATTCTGTTTCTGCTAAGGCAGTATTGGTATCGCTTATGCGACCCACGTGAAGGATTAGGCTTATGCTGTCTCTTAACCCCAAGTCCGCTATCTTGTTTGGGATACTCTGGGTCTATCTGCACTATGTTGTAGCTGTTTTTGTGACCATGTGCTCACTCACCTTGCCCATTTGTTTAAACTTGGACAGGTTGTTAGTTCGACAACAGAGTGGATAACCTTCTTGCCTAGTACATGTTAAATTTGCATGCAAACTCTTGTTTTCTGCATGTCATGACCAATAACTCTGGATATAGCCCATCTCCTTATTAGTACTGAGCTTATAGCCTACACGGCTATTGTAAACTGTGCCACCCACGTGGAATGAGACCGAGCATTCTGTTTTGAGTTTTTTTTACTCTAATTACAGCCCTGCAAGTGAACACTTGTTCCTGCAAGTATATGACTTTGAATTTGACCAACTTAAAAGTTCTCAGCGATTTTACAGCCGAATCGGCTATTTGCAACCACGCCACCCAAGTGGAGCAAGTCAAAACAGTCTGTTGGGTCTTACAATATTTACAGCCATGCAGGCTAATACCCTTTCCTAAAGGCATATGATTGTTTCCACTGTGAATGTGATACTTTTAAAGTGATTAATGCTTGTACAGCTGAAATGGCTTTTTACAACTACGCCACCCACGAGCAGCTAATCTGAATCCCCTGGGAAACCCTATTTTAGGCTCACAGCCAGGTATGACTGGAAGTGAACATGCTTCACCTGAGAAGCTTGACTGAGTGTACTGTAGTCGCTTATTTCGTCTTATTAACAGCCTGTAATGGCAGTTTGTAGTAGTACCACCATTCTGACTCCTGTTTGAATGTGCCTAAGCTCATATTATGCCTTTAATTGTTCACTTTACATAAGCAGCATTTACTAGCTACCTCTATATTAAATTGTATAACTGGTAACTACTTGCTGCTCACTAAATCTGCAAAGGGTATTTCTTTTGGGACCTGGCACATGATAAGGCTGCTCTATTTAAGCAGCTTCCAGGGAATACTGTCCCCAAGATTTTTAAGGGAATTCATGCTGCACCGCTTGCCAGACAAATATCCCTAGGGAGTGGGGACCCCCACATTTAATGCTTAGCTTACACCTACAGGCCATTAGTGGAATAACATATATCCTATCTTGCCTGGACTGCTTAAATGTTGACCTTATTCATTGTATTTTTTTGTTCCTTTGCAACTATCCTGAATGCTAGTCTTTTGATTTGTTAGAGACATGCTTAGAATGCCTAAATGTATGTATCTACCTCATACTTAAATGTGAATGTTGTAATGTTGTATTTGCAACTACCATGCCTAAATGTATGTATCTACCTCATACTTAAATGTGAATGTTGTAATGTTGTATTTGCAACTACCATGAAGGCTATTCCTTTGATATGCTAGAGACATGCTTAGATTGCATAAATATATGTACCTACCTCATATTTAAATGTGAATGTTTGAAATGTTGCATTTGTTACTGCTAGCTTATACTACTTATTTATATGCTGAATGCTAACTTTTCTCTTCAGTATATTTATCTCCCTTTCTCCCCAAAGTACCCAGTTCAACTTTCTCCTGCTTCTAATATAACCACTACCTACCTGGTGAGATAAGAATTGCATACAAAGTCCAGCGACCTCATCTACCAGATTCTTTTCTCTGCACCCTCTATCAAAGAAGAAAGAAAGTATGTTATGGGCTAAGTCCACATTGTAAATCAGACCCCTGTCTACTACTTGCATCAGGGCTCCAAAGTTCACAGTGAGCTTGAGCAGCCAGCTTCCCTTTGCCCCTCCTCTCTATCTACCCAACAGCCAACTCACCTCTACCACTTACCTAAACCCTCTCTTACTATACATCTCTTCTATCACAGTTCTACACCAGTTAGCTCCCTTACACACTTACCTACAATACCAGATCTGCCCAGAAGGTGGCACCCTTATCCTATCCATCTTTCACTGCCTCTCTCTGTTCTACCTCTGTAATTTCAACTAATTTCTTATGTCCTTGACCTGATCCTCTTCTTACTCACCTTGTGCCCTTTAAGCACTTTACCCTTCTGGCTCTCCTTTTCGGTAGACTCCTGTACCATCTCATACCTTCGCACTCAGGTCCTACCTTTCTAACCTGTAGCTAACTGCATTGCTGATAGTTTCCTCTCTAACTTCTCTTCTACCACCCAATTACTCTATCATCTGAACAGACAGAACCCATAAAAAAGGTGGTGGAGTGGCTCTAATCTACTCTTCCTCCCTATCCATAACACCCTATAATAAAGCCATTCCCAAGTTCACTAATGCAGAATTAATACTAGCTCATCTTCAGCTAAACAAACATAAATTTATATACATTGCCTCTCTTTACATTCTCCCTGGAGACAATGTCCCAATACTCGAAGAAATCCTCTCCTGGCTATCAACTAATATCTGTAATGAAACTATAATCATGGGAGACACCAATATTAATTGGTCCTCCATTCAGTCCCCTACTCACCCCCTCAACATCAACCTATACAACTACTCTCAACTCATCAACTCCATGACTAGGCCATCCAAAGACTTCACTAGTGGCAACATTTTAGACTGGATTCTAGTCTCCCACCCCCACAACTATCCTGACAGTGGAACCCTCCCTGACTCCCTCAGTGACCACCTTCCATTCTTCACTAGACGTCTTCCTTCTCCCTTACTAGCTACTCATACTTACTTAACTACCCAATGCCATAGAAACTTTAACCCAGAAGCTTTCTCTGACACCCTTAAATAACTTAACTGGTACCCTCTAAAAATTCTACCACTTGCAAATGCAATAACTCACTTTAATACTACCTTCCTACATCTCCTAAATAATCATGCTCCCTTAATAACCAAAACAATAAAAAGGAAAGCCACCCCCTGGTTAACTAAAAGTACACTAGCCACCATGTGACTTAGAGATAAAGCCTGGACACAATACCAGAGGAACAAATCTACAGCTAACCTCAATGAATACAAAACTCTTCGCAACTCAGTTAAAAAGCTTATCTCAGCAGACCGTTAAAACTACTTTGTCCAACTTCAAAGCAACCATAAAACCAACCCACAAAAGTTCTGGAGAGGTATAACTACCCTCTTAAAACCTGGTACTACAGAAAACCCTAACCCCTCCCCAAATGTACAAGACTCTGATCTTGCTACCCAATTCAATTCTTTCTTCATTGACTCCATTTCCAAACTTACCTCTTCTTTTTCAAATAACAATCCACCTCCTACCTCCACTTCTCCTCACCCATCTCCCCCTCCAACTTCTTTCTCTCATTCCTCAACCTCTCAAGCCCACCATTTTTCATTAAACCTATTCCTACTTCTACTATAAGAAAACTCCTACAGAAACTGAAACCTTGCACCAATGCCCCTGATAACATTCCCTCATACTTCCTCAGCATAGCTGCTGATGCTATTGCCCTCCCTATCAGTATCCTAATTAACCGCTCTATCCAAGAAGGTCTTGTTCCTCAAATCTGGAAAAAAGCTTACATCATTCCCCTGCACAAAGGAGGAAATAATACTAATATTTCCAACTTTCGTCCCATCGCCATCCTCTCTCCCAGATCCTAGAGAAATGTATCCACCTTCAGCTCCTCCCCCATCTCTTGGACAACAACCTATTAACTCCTACCCAACATGGATTCAGACCCCATCATAGCACTATGACTGCCCTCCTTTCCTTCCTTGAAACTGTGAATAAAGCTAGAGATTCTGGCTTCACTGTATCTACCATCCTTCTCGATCTCTCTAAGGCCTTCAACACTATCTCTCATAACGTACTTCTTACTAAACTAGCTAACCTAAACCTCTCACCCTCTTCCCTCAAATGGTTTACCAGCTATCTCTCCAATAGGCAACAAGCAGTCAAATGGAATAAGGCCACCTCCTCCTTCCTCAACACCCCCACAGGTGTCCCTCAAGGTTCCATACTAGGACCCCTTCTCTTCAATATTTTCATTAATGACTTTTACCACTCCATCCCTCTTACTAGCGTTATCCAATATGCAGATGATACCACAATCATCTGTGCTGCCCCATCCATACCAACTCTTTTAAAACTAACTCAAGATGCCTTCTCTACCACAGAGCAATGGATGAAAGACAACCATCTAGCACTCAATGCTGCTAAAACTAAACTTATGATTTTTACCTTCTCTAAAACTAAGAATTTCGATCGAAATTTATTCTCCGTCACCAGCCAAAATACAACACCTCTTGAGCTGGTATCTGAAACCAAACTACTAGGAGTTCAAATTGATGACAGGCTCAAATTCAACTCCCATTTACTACTAAACATAAAAAAACCCACCAAAAACTTGGCATGCTCTACCGACACAATTGGTTCCTCACCTCGACTACTAAACTTACTCTCTCTACTACATTTCTCTTACCCTTCCTTCTCTATGGAGCCCCTCTTCTAACAAACCTACAGTCATCTCTCAAAACCAAACTGTCCTCTTGTTACAATAAAATCGTCAAATCCGCCACTAGCAACAAATCATCAACCCATCACTGTGAATCTCTCCACAAACTCAACTGGCTAGAGCTACCAAACTACCTCTCCTACACTCAGCTCAGCTATGCACATAAACTCATTTTTCAGCCAGACCTGTGTCCCTCCCTCTCCGCTACCTTTAAAATGCACCACACACAAAGACTTCTCAGATCAAACAATCAAAACCTTATAGAAGTTTACAGACATCTCCACCCGCCAGGACAATACCTCCTGTCACACTCTCTAGCACACTTATGGAACTCCCTTCCCCCCTCCATTCGTACCATTACTAGCCTCCCATCCTTTAAAAAAATCACTCCACTCTCATCTAACTTCCACATGGGAATGCTCATGCTCCCATCCCTCATAGCCTACACTTTACTTCAACACTCTTTCCCTTCCTTCTCTCACATCCCAGGTAACAAATTCTTGCCTGCTTCTATTATACAACTCCTTACTAGTATCTAGCAATTCCTTACCTACTGCATCAACTACCTATCATCAATCCTACTAGAGAAGAAAACAAAAATTATACTTTTGACATTATTAACTTTGATTGAAATACTTTTGATCAGTCTGTTTTACCTCTGTAATCTTCATGCAATCTATGTGTGTATATTAATCTTAGTTTGTTTACCTCTGTAATCTTCATGCAGTCTATGTGTGTATATTAACCTTTGTGTAATCTGTATGAGGAGCTTTTCTCCCCAGGACTCCTTTGAAAACGGGTTCTTCAGGCCCAATGGACTATCCTGGTTAAACAACTGCAAATAAATAAAATAAATAAAAATAAATAAATATTACATATTGGTGTGCTAGTGATTAGGTATACTGCTAGATATATTACATATAGGTGTGCCAGTGCTTAGGTATACTGCTAGATATATTACATATAGGTGTGCTAGTGCTTAGGTATACTGATAGACATATTACATATAGGTGTGCTAGTGGTTAGGTATACTGCTAGATATATTACATATAGGTGTGCCAGTGATTAGGTATACGGATAGACATATTACATATAGATGTGCTAGTGATTAGGTATACTGCTAGATATATTACATATAGATGTGCTAATGGTTAGGTATACTGCTAGATATATCACATAGTGGTGCAAGTTAGTTTTTATCATGGTATGGTGTAGAAGGAAGACAGCAATGGAGCTAATGAGGCTGGGGAAAATACGAAGGGGGGCTCATTGTCCCATTAACAAATTTTTTCCCCACTTTTAAGCATTTGAAGTTTTGCTAATCTAAAATGTGTTTAACAGCTAAACCTGGATTTTTTTTAGGTTATCAATATCTTTTTTATTAACTGCGGTGGTGGTGCTGTGGTAGCGTTGTCACCTCACAGTAAGACGTTGTCCTGTTCGATTCTCAGCTAGAGTGTTTTCTGTGTTTAGACATGCATGAATGGGCGTACCTTCGTTGAAGGTTGTGCATCAGGGCTGGGAACTTGGCACGTAAAAATCTACTTCCAAGCCTTAGCAGACTGGAGTTCCGCTGTGGTCACCCCTAACCGGGAAAACCGAAATCTATAATATCTTTTTTATTAATTTAATTTTCCTCACCGTCGAATGGCATGCACTAGGGTCTGTAGTGATATACTATAAAGTCATCCATGTCATAATGAATTATCTATTACTTTTTACTTTGCTATATCTTTTGCTGAGAGCATTGAATTCCACATTATGTGAGCACATCTTCACCTGCCTGCATTCATTGTTTCAGATTATTTGTATTGTCACTGTGTTTGCCCATTATAATCCACTAATGAATGGATTTAACCTACTTCAGGGAGAAAGCACATTTTGATACACGTACTCAGGATATGTTGGGGATTGGGGAGGAGTAAGCCATAGACAGGCATGACGACCATCATATGTAAGGCACTACTTTGTTTCTGGTTAATCTAGAGGTCCCTGAGTAATAACATAAAGTAATGTTATAAACAACACACCATTCATTACACAAATCATGGCCTGCAATTCTGATGATCCTTGCTAGGAGTACTGGCATCCCTGATTTTAATTATTATCACACTGGTGATTACCACACCATAAGAAAGGAGAGCTGGTCACTCAGGATTAGAACATGAGCAGTGCAGGTCATCACCTGACTGGAGTATTTAGGTGGAAGGTAAAGCTAAGTGTAACTACTGATGCCTAGATTAAAAGAGTAAATATCTTCAAAATGATGGTCTTCCCAAAACATGGTCTACCTCCTTATATTTAAGTACATTAGGTAGCATATCCTTAGATCTGAATATGAGTACACTGTATTATTTATTAGTGTGCCTTACTATAGGGGCATTATCTAATTTAAGTTTACACAATCTGAAGAAGATAACTAAATGTATGGTTTGCTTTGTTTGATTCACTAACAGTGCCCTCGCTAAGCCATCTAGGTGAGACGTGTCATAATAAACCTCTAAAATCTTATTGAGATAAAAAATAAATAAAATCTGTATCATTGCATTTGGTAAATTAGCTTGCCACTATCTGTCTGAGGTCTTTCCCATTCTATAGAGAACTATTGTTTTCCTTATTTAAAACAACACAAATAAACAGTAGAACTAATGGAAATGGCCTGTTACATAGAGCTGCTCAACTAAACCAAAAACAGCAGTGATTATGTAAATTCATTTTAACGACTGTAGGTAAATAGTAGCTAGCCTAGAACAGATATGCAGTTTATCTGGGCTTTAGCTATTGTGGAACAGCCAATCACTTCTAGTTGCTTGTAAGATCTAGTGACAGACCACTGGTTTCTAGTATACAGGTAGTGTAAGCTATCCAACCTTTATAAGACTTGTCAGGTAGCACAGTAAGAAGTCTGAAATTGTCAGTAGTCTGACTTTGACTGCATAATGACCACACCTGACCCTACCACTTTTTTCTTACATTTTGAAGTTGCTTTGTGCAGTGCACTCATACTAAAAGGTAATGTATAACACAAGATTTCCAGATTTTAACCATGTGTGCTTGTGCATGTCACAATAACTAATCATATTAGCAGTTCTTCTTCTGTATTCTGTGCACATCATGGCATCCTCTAATTCATTACTGATGATGTCAGCAGGGTATTAGGGCATGGACCTATACACACACACACATACACACACACACACACACACACACACACACACACACACACACACACACACACACACACACACACACATACACACACACACACACACACACACACATATATACATATATATATACACACACACACACACACACACACACACACATATATATATATATATATATATATATATATATATATAAATATAGTTTCACTTCAGAATGTCGAATTACTGAAAACTCAAACTTCATATGATCGAGACCATATGATCGGGTTTTCAGAAACTCGAAAGTCTGAACTGAAATAAAAAAATATATATCCAAAGACATATTTTCTGCAGGGGGGCAAGACCCCCTGCACCCCGCCACCCTCCCCTACAAAAATTTAGCAAGTCTGACATTGCGCTACAATGGGGAAAAGGGACATCTCCCATTCCACTCTGTATTCAGAAGCACAAGCCATGAGATTTCCCTTTTCCTCGATATAGTGCGATCACTGAGATGGTATATTTAAGTAGGGAGGGTGCAGGGGGATTTGTCCCCTGCAGAAACGATGTCTTTGGATATTTCTTTTTTTTTTATTTCAGTTCAGATTTTCCAGTTTCTGAAAACTCGATCATATGTTCTCGACTATATGAAGTTGTAGTTTTCAGTAATTCGAGATTCTGAAGTGAAACTATATATATATATATATATATATATATATATATATATATATATATATATATATATCCTAGCTCTCCAAAAGGGTTTATATAGTTAAGAAACATTATATCTCATTATGAAGCAACTGGAAATGAGACTTGCTTCTCCTCACTTAACTTCTAAGATTTAAATGTACTAACTGGAAATTGACCAATGGCTGAAACAGGTAATAATACTCTCAAATACCTGCACAATTATTTTCAGCATTGTTAGAATAAATGCAAATAGGACAGAGCAAGCTGCATTTAGGAGAT
The DNA here is from genome assembly GCF_019279795.1 of Protopterus annectens. Lineage (NCBI taxonomy): Eukaryota > Metazoa > Chordata > Ceratodontiformes > Protopteridae > Protopterus > Protopterus annectens. The sequence goes on along the minus strand of NC_056737.1, from coordinate 1,234,927,972 downwards.
ATCAAAATGTACTTAATAACTGACCTGAATATTTAGGTCTAAGACAAAGCAATGTTCACTGGTAGGTTTTCTTTCTTCCTTCCTTCCTTCCTTCCTTCTTCCCTTCCTTTCTTCTTCCCTTCCTTCCTCCCTTCCTTCTTTCCTTCCTTCCTTCTTCCTTCCTTCCTTCCTTCCTTCCTTCCTTCCTTCCTTCTTCCTTCCTTCTTCCTTCTTCCTTCCTTCCTTCCTTCCTTCCTTCCTTCTTCCTTCCTTCCTTCCTTCCTTCATCCATTCTTTCTCCATCTCCACCCCCCTCCCTTTCTGCATAGATGTGTATATTTCAAAGTCAGAGTTCACTGGTTCTCATCAAATGAAAACTGGAGGAGATTTTATCTGGTTGTGTTCGGCTCATTGATGCTGAGGTCCCTGGTTCAGTTTTCCATGGGAAGTAACTGCTGGTATGGATTCAAAGTGTGTGACAGCTGCCTTTCTCTTGCTTACAGAGATTTATCTTTTATTTATGATGCTGTATCCATGGAGTTTGTTTATAAGTTCAAGGAGAGGAGGTTCCAGGTACATGACTCCTTCAAAAAATGCTTACATTTATTTTTCTTTGTGAGTCATAGTAGAACCTCAGAAGAAAAGAAAAAAGCCATTGAATGCTAAAGGTGAAATGGGGCAATTCCAGGTTGTAAACCTGCAGAAGCTACAAAATCAATTTGTTGTATTTGTTAAGAATAGAAAAAGGTTATTTTGGCTGTTCATGAATAATTCCAACAACTGCTTTGGGGCACTTGTTAACATTCTATATTGTTGATTTAATTATTATTAACATTGGAATGAGCTAAACAGCGTCAAATGAGATCAATGCTCTACCCCAGTCAACAGTTAAAAATGAGCAATAAGTAAGCAAATATATATATATATATATATATATATATATATATATATATATATATATATATATATATATATATATATGTATACACATACACATATATGAAATGAAGTTCAGTGATACAGATCTATATTCAAGCTGCTAGATTTGTGGTCAGATTACTTTGTAAATCCTTATCAGTCATGTTGACAGTAAGACAATATCCATATAGCCAGGAAAAAGAAGCGGTAAACTCTTAAAAGTAAGATAAAATAACTTACAGAAAAATGGGTCCATCCACTGGACACACAGTCCCTTTTCAATGGTGACCCGGGACCAATGAAATGCTCAAGGTAACAAAATAGGCAAGTGAGGGTTTTGGGAATCAAACCCTGTACTACAGGAACTATAGCTCACAGCCTTCTTATTATAGAAAATATTTTGCAAAAAAATGTCAGAAATGCTGAGAAAATAAAAAAATATTAAAGAATGAATTCATTAAGGATTATAATTATCTAGGCTATTAATGATAACTCCTTATGCGTATGTGGAATCAGTTCTGATTACCATATGAAGAAAGTTAACAGAGGAAGTAAAGCATGGAAATTTAATCTCCTAACAAGGCATAATGTGTTTAATTCAAAACTATTCACAACTGTTTCAAAAGAAGTGTACCCGTCTTTGAGAAAATGGGAATAGTATGTCCTGGTGTCACATAATAGAAATGTTGCACAGACCAAGAAAGAGATGGGACAGAAAACTGAAATATATCTGCATAAAAATGGAAGGAAAACAATAATTATACTAAATTATCTGCTTGGCTTGGTTACTTAAAGTGGTTTTGTCACAGAATTTGCAACAATATTCAAAGAGCCTTGCCAGTTATTTGCTGTTTGCAATAATCCATTTATCATAATACAAGAATGACTCCTTGCAGAATTTTTCAAGTCTATCTGTGATCAAAACCAGCAATAACAGTACAGAAATTGCTAAGGTAACTGGATGGATGGATGGATGGATGGGTGGATGGATGGATGGATGGATGGATGGATGGATACATGGATAGATGCATGGATGGATGGGTGGATGGATGGACACATGGATGGATGGACAGGATCAAGTCTAAAGTTCTGATCTGGTTAATATTGACTATGGATAGGAGCAGGTCTAAAGATCTGATCTGGTAAATACTTGGCTGTAATTTAGAGAACAGTGACAATATTCTGCTACCTCTGAAAACTGAAAGAAAAGTAAAGCTTTTTAGAATGAATAAAAGGTTTTATGTTGTTGCCTTCTTTCTTCTGCTCACCATTGGTATTTTGTTGCAGTGGTAATGTGCACAGTATCTGCTTCAAGCTGTGAAAAGAGGCCAGAATTCAGGTGAATACATTTCTGATATCATTATATCCAAGATAACTCATTACCTGATGTCACAGAATAATCAATAAACTGCTGCACTCTGCAGTGAAAGAAGATTGTGGAGGTGCAAAAATATCTTAAGCTGATCCAGAATTGTTTGAACATACCATTTTGGACTGGTTTTCTATGCAGATGACAGAAATCATTGAGAAACAACCTAATATGTTAAAGCAACATGAATGAAACAGAAAACATACACAGCTATGTCTGGCAATATATAACATCTTTTCGTAAATTCCACAGTAAGCAAGATGTGGGGCCTGGTGTCCTTAGTCCTAGTGGGGCTAAGCTAGCAAGCAAACAACAAATTAGTAAATAAATAAGTTCAATCTAGAACAATATAACATTGCCACAAAATAGATTCTCAGTGATTCTAACAGCTACATTTTCAACTAGAACGAACCCTTAGAAAGTTGATCACCCATGTGATGGATCCATATTAAAGACAACTGCAACAAGAAGGGAAGTCTGGTTATAAAGTCGTGGATACATTTATCTGAAGGCAGGATCTTAATCTTGCTCCTTTCTATGTAGTGTGGCTTAAAAGGAAGATATAATAGAAAAGTAACACTGATTCCTTTGATAGATCACTACATACCTGCTTATCATGCTTTTCCTGCTCCTTCCAAACGGCATATACATGTCGCATCCCTTCACATAACTGACACATCTTCTACCCATTCACAAGGGATACACATCCTCAAGCTCCTCCTACATGGCATCCACATATCCCATCCATTATGCATGTTTTGGCTTCTTATGTCTGTCATGAAGGAGTCCTGCCAAACATTCCATGATACCAACTATAATGAGTTCAATTATATGATTCAAATATGGGGAGTCTAAGAACAAATCAAATAGTGTTGCAAGCAAGTGGTTCAAATCTCTTTAATGACAACTGATAGGAAATATTATTACTTTTAAATGACTATAGGCAATGTGTAGGTAAATGATCTATTAAGCAATAGCAGAGGAAAATTATTTTGATGGATTTGTATCAGATATGTTATGAACGTAGGCATGTCAGTATTGAATGTGTTATTGGTGATGTGAAGGAATTCACATTTGTACATTTTTTATACTAATGACAATGGCAGAAAATCCACAAAATATCCATTACTCTTATTGCCCATTTACTTTAAAATGTTATTATTGGAAGCAATTATCCCGGTTTCTAGATGTTTTGTCACTTGCTCAAAGAAAAGAAGAACAGCGAATTGTTCTTTTGACATATTCCTATTTAAAGAACATAAACAGAAGGGACAAATGGCATACATCAAGCAGGCTAAACATTCCAGAGTGGTGCATGATTTTTGATTGATAACATTAATTTGTTCATGTATTTACTTCCTTATTTGTTTGCTTGCTTGCTTGTTAAATATAAAGGTCCTAATGGGTATGACTCATTTTAAGTGGCCACATGAAGAGAAAGCAATGTAAATATCAAGCAGTAAATAAAATGCAGAGTGAATTACAGAGATGGATAAGCCAAATACAAAAAATAATTATAGATGCAAAACAGAAAAATAAAGGTTTATACAGTGCATGCAAGTGTTGACAGCGCGTGCAGTTCGTAATCATGGATGCAGTTGCATTGGGCTGATGCACAGGAAAGCACGTGTCACATCCTACATAAAAATATAAGTCTCCAACCTCATCTGTATGCAGTGCAGTAGGTGCATGCTCACCTGTGTACCTGCAAGAGTCTGGGTGCTCAACAGTGCAGTAAATGATTCACAAAATGAATGCCAGACTACTTCATACAGGAACGATGAGAAGCTATGGGAGTGCAGTGACAGACAGCATACTGCAAACGCTGCAGTGCACTGCCAGACTGAGAGAGGCCTGGATGAATTACTCAGCCTATAGTAGGTGAACAACAGCATCACCATTTGCTACAATGACACTCCCTTATAAGAAAGGAAAATACCATGGTATATAAGGACACCTCCCAGGGCTGTACTGCAGTGCAGACAAGCACAGAGCACAACCAAACCTAGACCATATTCAACACAGTGAGAAAGCCAACTTCCATCAACAGGACAATCTCGTGTACTCAGTCCCATCATTGCCACATTATGTTTATGAAAGTTCTTCCCTGGACATGGACATTGGGGTTCGTAACTTTTATGAATCTCCTTCTGACATGACTGTAGACGTCCACGAATGTAAGCTATGTCACTGTGCCATCAGCAACAGGTAAGTTATGCTCTACTTAAAGAAATCTCAATCCCTTAGAGCCACACACTCCAGGGATCTAAACCTTCTCATCCCAATGAACAAAACATGCTGGGGGGATAGGTTCCTGACCCAGAGACTCCCCATACTCTGAAATAGACTGCCCATACATGTCAAGCAGAGCGCCTCCTTGGCCCACTTCAAAAGAAACCTTGACGATTGGATGGGAGATAGGAAATTCACCCCAGGGATCATGTCAGTTGCCCTGCTAGACAGGTGTCCAGGGAAGTAAATAAATAAAGAAATATCCAGGAAATTGTTATGCCTAGGCTTGTATAGGCCCTAGGGCCGATAGTCTTGTACCAACCTATGAACTTATGAACCTATGAACAAGGAACAAGGAGTCTGGTGCATTGTGTGCACGAGCGCGCGCGTGTGTGTGTGTGTGTGTGTGTGTGTGTGTGTGTGTGTGTGTGTGTGTGTGTGTGCGCATGTGATTGTGTATCTACGAGTGCATGTGTGTATGTCTACACGTGTGTGTGTGTGTGTGTGTGTGTGTGTGTGTGTGTGTGTGTGTGTGTGTGTGTGTGTGTGTGTGTGTGTGTGTGTGTGTGTCTACGCATGCATGTGTGTGTGTGTGTGTGTGTGTGTGTGTGTGTGTGTGTGTGTGTGTGTGTGTGTGTATGCATGTGTAAGAGACTTAAGACTTTGTTAGTGTCTGTATGTCTGTGCATGACAGTCTGTGTAGCAGTATGTGTCTGGATCTGTGACAGTTCATTAGTGTGTCTGTGTGTGTATGTGCATATGTGAGAATATGAATGTGTTTCTGGCTATCTGTTTACATGTGTGTATGTGTGTGTGTGTGTGTGTGTGTGTGTGTGTGTGTGTGTGTGTGTGTGTGTGTGTGTGTGTGTGTGTGTGTGTGTGTGTGTGTGTGTGTGTGTGTGTGTTGAGAGGGGGTTCATGCTTTTTACAGGAGTGCCTTCATGCATGGACTAGTGTCAGCAGTTCCTTGGTTGACGTCATTCCACATCAACTTATCGTACATGTGATTTCATTCCAGGGGATTATACACACAACACACAGCACACATCGGGGGCTGGGCTGTGTACTATGTCTGGGAATGTCTGCGAATCTGCTTAATACATAGTTTCACTTTTGAAGTCAGTAGGTCTGAAATGAAACATGAAGCACAACGAGTTTAGAGAAGCTGAAAATTACAGGACTATTTCTGTAACAAAGTATCATTTTTAAAAAATAATGCTATTAAGAGTTGCACTAATAATTGCTGAAAAGCAGAAAACGTTGTAGTGATATGTTGTATATCCTACCACGATTACATACAGTCTTTTTTGCATTTGCTTTACTCTAAACACCTAAATGCAGGACAAGATGGCTTGCTGGCATACTAGTTTCATCTCTTTTTCATGCTTTTTAGCACTAGCTCTCCTAAGACAGAGTACTAATTGCAGTATGTTCACAGATATTTAATTTATTCTTAACACTAACAAGTCCTTCTGTGAGGGGTATAACAACCTAATCTGTAGGCCAGTTTGTTTCCTAAAATCTACCCTCGGAGCTTCAAAGACCTCCAACATAATCCTTCACTAATTCTATACTGAGGCTGTAAAAAATCATTTCCAAAGACTCCTTAAAATAAATATTTTCAGAAAAGTTAGGCCAGTCATCCAATTGAAGTATACCTACCACACAGAGAAACCATGAAAAAAACACTCCAAAACCATGAGAAAAAATACTCCAAAACCATGAGTTTGAACTCCAAAACGTGAGTAGAAAACACTCCAAAACTATGAGTAAAAACACTCCAATTATACCACTATAATATACCACACTGAACCACATCATCAACAAAAAGTCATAGTGATAAATGACTCTATTAACAGGCACTCAGACTCACACTCACAAGGCTGGACGAGGAGGGGGTTACAATAATACCTCTCAACCTGCACACATTGAAAATAGGTTCAAAGAGCCTTGATAAAAAGAGGTACAGCTAGCCAAATATCTAGACATCTAACTAGCATAACATTTGAATACTAAATAGCACACAAGTCTTTCTGCTTCCAGTAAAAATGTGGGATACTACTCAGAAACACATTTAAAAAACAGAAAATGACAAAAATAATGAAAATATAAGTAGATTATCAGAGGCAGTGAAAATTGGTAGACTTTAATGAACTGTATTGCAAAAGCCTACCACACAAGGTAATTTATTTTTGCATCTGAAAACAGGAGCTGTAACGTGTGTCCTTTTTTTTAAATCATTGGTATCATTAGTGCATTGGTTATGTAATATGTTTTTCTGTGTACTAGATAGCTACAAAAATCACTTATGATGAGGGGGATTCAGAAAATTGTGTGGAGGGGTAAAAGAGGCCTGAAAATAAGGAAATACCTCATAAAATAGCAACATTCATGGACATGGTTATATCAAACATAAAAATAGGAATATTCCTCCAAAATAAAGACAGTTGAGAGGTCTGGTTACAGTAACTTGGCTTTCAGTTACAGAATTTTGACATTACTAATGTCCTAGGTCCTGGCTGAAATGACTACAACATGGTGGTAGTACACACAGAAACAAATGATTTGAGACCTAAAATGGCACTTCAAATTCTGAGAGACATGGAAAGAGATATGTCAGAGCTTTTCCATACATGTAACAAATGCAGGTAGGATATTGATCCTAATTGGAGTCCTTCCTTCATTTTAAATGATGCCTATATACCATGAAACTTTAATTCAATTTAATAATTGGTTAAATAACTGGTATATTCCATTGGGGATCCACTACGTGTCAACAAAGGGCAAGATGTTTGACAGTCTAGATTGCTTCACTAAGGATGGCTTGTATCTTTCATTCCAAAGCTTCCACAGGCTGGCCAAGCCTTTGCTGCCCTTATGAAGTGTGTTTAAAGACTGCCTTCTCTTTCTTTCTTCCTTCGCTTTGTAACCTGATAAGAATTTATTTTTGTCATCTGCTGTGTCACTTTTCATAAGCTGGTTGAGTGCCTCTGATGCCTTGATGCTTTGTTCTTTGCTATTGCAACAGCACTGTTATGTCTTTGTTAGCCAACCAGTATTCTTCCTTAACCTGAAGCAGTTTTTTCCATCTTCCACCTTTTCCTGCACTCCTTTCTTTGGATGACTTCCTGGACTTCTTCATTCCTTCCCCAGTTTTTCTTATGTACCTTATTTCCATACCAGGCTTGGCTGTTATTAATCTTCACTCATGCTATTTTGAGATGCTGGCGTTCTTCTTCTATATATATTTCCTCTTCTTTCTGAGTGGCCAGAATTATGAGAATTTCCTTGAACTGTTGTGCTTTTGTGCCATTCAATTTCCAGTTCTTCAGCCTAGTCTGTGTTGATCATAGAGCCTTCTCTGACAACAGCTTAGTTACTTGTGTCTACCAGCATTTTTTTGTGGTGGGCAGACAGTTTCACTGTAGATCACTCTGGGATCACTCTGCAATTGCTGATTCTGCTCCAATGTCCACCCCTTATTAGGAGGAAATCTGCCTGAGTTGCATGTTGGCTACTCTTGTATGTGATCTTGTGACTGTCTTTTCTGTTGAAACACGTGTTGCCCACCATACAGCCATTTGTATGACATACATACATACATTCATATACAAAAATATTTCAGGAACAGGCAATAGTGCTTCTCTAGCCTGCCAATATACCAACACAGTTATTCCCATAATAAGTGTCCAGGCTGTTCTTAAAAATATCTAAACTAGTGCTTCCTTTAATGTAGTTGGTAGACTTTTTCCATGCATCAGCTAATCTCTCAGGGAACCATTTAGTACACTTCTCATTCCTACAGAATCTTCTACACAGGTTGTCTGATGACTCTCTACTACTTTTTGATAACCCCAAACATTCCCAGAGGTATTTGTCTCTAAATCCCCTATATGCCTGAATAAGGTCTCCTCTTAAATATCTGTATAAGATACTGTACAAGTTCAGATATTTTAGTCTTTCACAATAACTTAAATTTTCACATTCATAGATGCCCTTGGTATATTTCAACTGTACTTTTCCCAGTTTACTCGTGCTTGTTTTTTTTTTTTTTTATTTTTACATATTGTTATTCCATACTCAGGTTTGGGGATAATGTAACAAATCAACAATAATTTCATAATTTCCAATTTCCTAGACTTTACAAATATTTTATACAACCTATAGATCTAAAAGCATCATTAACCAGTTGGTTAATATTATTACAAAAACTCAAAGCCATACACCCATATACCCAGGTCCTTAAATGAATCTACAGTTTCAATCACTGTGTGCAATATTAAATATTCACCTTTCAATTTAGGTCTCCCAAATCTCATGTGCTTAGTTTGTGATGTATTTATCAGCATATTATTATCCTGTGCTCAAATGGTCAATTTATTCAAGTTCTTTTGCAGACATGTAGCACACATAATCAGTTCACCCATTTTCAAGTCATCTGCACACAGACTATAAAACATATCAGATGTAAAAGATCTGAATGATACAATCTAAACAAGTATGGGACCAGCACAGAGTGTTGATTTATAGATCAGTGTTTTGTGTATGACTGTGTCAAATGCTGAAGTTAAATGTATGTAAATTGCATCACGGCATCATTTTTCATTCATAGCTGTTCTTATATTGTTTCAGAAAATCAGGTTACAGGTGCTAATAGATCTGTTTTCAACATATGCCTGCTGATAATAAAGTTTCACGTCCCAACATTTCTAATTCTGACAGAAATTTATCCAATTTAACCTTCTGCATTATTTTTCTACAACAAGAAAGTAAATGTATGGGTATGTATGGCTCTGGTTTTGTCCTCCTTCCCTTTCCCTTAAAGATAGATTTAACAATTGCACATCTCCAAGCTTGAGGAATCTCCCTACATTTATAGGATCTAAGGAATAACAGCTATAATGGTACTGTAAATTCATGAAACGTGTTCTACGGCTATTATTACTAATTCTATAATGGCACTGTAAATTCATGAAAAGTGTTCTATGGCCATTATTACTAATGCTGTCTTCTCATTGTGCATTATTTGGGTACAGTTTATGTAGTTTTTTTTTCAATATAATTTAATTTGATTTCAGTATCTGAGGTTACCTGGATGTTACTAGGATAATTTGTCATCCCCTTTGTGGAACCAAACTGCTCTGCATAAGATATTGGAACTATATCTGTAATCTGTTGTGCCCGAGAATAAATTTTAGAATCTACATACAATTATCAGTTTGTAGGTCATTTATCTATAAAATGGTTTTCTGTTATGCTCAATATCTTTATATAAATTTTCACCAAGTATTTCTTGATCTTGTCTCACACTATGTTTAATTTGTCTGGCAGCTTGTTTATTTCAGTTTTCAAAGCAGTAGTTCAACCTCTTTTCCATTTCTTATATTTTTGTGTCTCTCACCTTAATCAGGTATCTAGTTGTTATGAAAGCATATCCTCTTGATGTTGCATACCTAGACGTTGATGTTAAACTTTTGAATTTTTGCATTCAAACAATTTATCTTTCAAAACTTTTCACATTCCTTCTGCATTTTTCCACTGAATGCATCACTCCAATTAGTTTTATATAGTGTCTGTTTTGCTTCCATATAATCTGTTATTAATATCCTGTAAATTATTTTAGATTTCAGCTTAGCAGAATTATCTAGAAACAATTTAGCCTTTATAGCATGCTCCTCATAAAATATCATTTTTTCACAATTCATTGAGGATTGAAGTCAGAAAATAATGAAAAAACATTTAAGTTTCAGACTGCATGTCTTTCAGAAATTTCATGCTGTTGCAAAACCTGTTACTCTATCAGCGTTCTAAGTTTCTAAGATTAATATTTTAAAAGTATCACTGTTTCTTGGCCGTTGTCCCCCATTATTTATGGCTTTGTCCCAATTTCTTGCTCTAAGAGGTTCAGAGCTATGCTCTATAACCTCATGGTCACTGCAAATAAAGTAACATTCATTTCTTTGGGAACGCAAACAATGTCTAGTATGTTGCATTCCCCAGTAAACTTTTCTACAATGTGAAGCAATTTTTGTTCATGAACATATGTTGTGAATAATTTCCTTACTAATGTTGTAGAATTAATATTATTCCAGTCTGTTTCTGGTAAATTTAAGTCCCCAGCCATTATTATTCTTCCCTCTTATGTTTCATGCAAGAAGCCTAAAATTATCTCATCTTTTTTATTCTGTTGCCCCACCCATGTTGACCCAGGTAGTCCTCATATCCTATTCTGCTTGTCCCCCTATGAGCATTTGGGTCTTCCCTTATTAACACAATCATATTGTCCTTCTTTATCTAGTAGACCCTGCTGTAGGGTATAACCTGAAGTTATGAATACTGTCCTGTCTTTACACTGTAGTGTGATTAACATGAGTCCCTCAGTAATTCTGATGACATCCCTTAATGTCCTCAGAAGGCTCTTCCTCACCACTATCACCATTCCATTGTTAGTCTGTGCTCCCATGAGTAATAGACTGTGCATTCTAAGCCAAGTAACTTTTCCCTTCCATCTTGTTTTCTTGATGCACAGGATATCTAACTTCCTCGGTACCATCATGTCTTTCACTTCCGTGCTCCAAGTTACATCCTGTCACTGAATCTATACTGAGTATAGCAATCTTTAGTTCAGAAAGTTGAATGGTGTTATATCCAGCTTTCATTCAACATTGCTATTACAGGTAACCCAGGCTAGGCAACTGGAAACTGACCCACCATGGTTTACTGACTCAGGGCTACTGTGTTTTATGGCGGTACATAGCGGTCAATAGAGGTACATATACCCCTTCCAATGTTAGAAGTGGTCCTTTGTGTAGATCAGAGTAGACCAGGCTCTCAGCCCACTTATCACTGGAAAATCTGATTTTTGGTAACATTATTCAGAATGACAGAAAATTACCCACAGCTCAATTTTACACCACAAAATGAGTAGATGGTGGACCATCTGTGATCTGTAAGGATACTCAGTACCACAGCTGATGCATAAAGCTGTTCAGCTATACAACTCTTCCCTCAATTGGCACCATCTACTGTTTGTGCTGCTGTCCTCAACTCCATTACATTTTTTTGGATCAGCTTGAGGTGCAAACACCTAGCTGTTTTTGAGAGGTGAGATGAATCACACAGAGACATAAGACACAGGGAAAACATGCAGTCTCCACAAAGGCATTGTGCTGGAGGTCAGGCTTTTGCCTTGCACCTGGGAGGCCAAGAACTTAACCATTGGGTCAGCATATGGTTATTTTACTCCTTTTTTGGGAGGGTGGGTTGTGCATGCATGGATCATGCATGGATTCACAAACATGGCATAGCTTTTTTTTGTTGTTGTTTTTAAGCTGAGAAACAATGCCTCTGGCATACATTGTGGTCTGTATCACAGAAACTTGCAGCAACCATTTTCTCTATGCATTAACAGAATGTTGCAGTCTGGCTAATCATTCTACTCCTAAAACCAACCTTCCATCAATGTGGTTGCTGTTTTCTTTCTAAGAATGTTGCCAGCACAGCTAAGAACAGGTTAGACGACCTCAATAATTATCGTATTGAAGAGAGGGAGTTCTCTTTAGAAGGTACATCCAGCCATTCTTTGATCAACCTATTCGTGTCATTTCTTTATTCACAGGGCATCCTTGCTTAATCACCTCAGAACACTCTTCTCCAGAACATAAATCTGTTGCCTCAGAACTTTGGCATTAATAAGTTGTTAAAGCTGAAAGTGAGTTACTAGTAGCCATTAAACTTTGAGTACCTGACTTTCTTTACTTGATATCTTATAAACTTCATGGATGATTCTGTACCTTGTGAATAGCAGCGGTGCATGCTTGTGACTATGTATATTCTCACAAGAAACTGTGCATGGTTGCATGCTTTATGAACATGGCAGAGACTACTCTTCCCTTGCAGTAGTTCTTGAGAGATAATTGCTGATTTCAGCATGGCCTCTGCCACAGAAACTCATTCTGTCTTCTCTCTCCAAGAACAATAAGAATGGTTAGGAGTGTCATTCTTACCTCCAGGATGTGAAGACTGGTAGAAGATGGGTGAAGGCTGCCAGCCTAGCCAGATAAAATTTAATACGTAATTCTGGCATTTGTAAATATAAATGTAAAATACAGCCTTGTTTCTTAAATGAAAGAAAACACTGCACAATGTGAACTTCAGCAATGTAGCAACATTGCTATCTGCTGTAAGGAAAACTAAGCCAAGCATTTAAAATATTCTTTGAAATTAAAAATATGTCTTGTATGTTCTTTGATCTGTAGAGCTCGGAGTCATTTGGTCTGGGCTATCACATTCTTTCTATTGTTTTAACTCAAGGAATAATTACTAGAGTGCACATGTGAAATGTCTTTTATTGTTGTAGTTTCCTGAGCAGGTGTACGATTGTTAAATAATGCAGCCCGTTGGCCTGGGAACTCCAGACTAAGTGTTAAAATGATGTAATATGTATACTGGGAAAACCTAAGTGTCAAAATTATGTAATCTGGGAGGGCCCAACAGAAGTGTGTTAGTGATTTTAAAAACTATTGCTGAGTGAGAGACTGCAAGCATTTTGATCTCTGACTATCTAACTCAGCACTGCCTTGCTCTATGTAAGTAAGTTACTTTAGAAGTATCTTTTCATGTAGAAATAGCTAGGACTATAAAGATTAGACTAAGTGTTTTTCTGTTATGTCAGAACTGTACTACTGATTTATTTTAAGTTTCTGTGTGATCACTGAACTCTTGAGTGGCACTCTGGTGAAGTAGTATTGTCTTGTGTTTTTAGTACTTATTATTAAATATTTTAAAAACCTTTTAACTGTGGCTGGTTTATGTAGAGATAATTAAGCTCTGGAGTACATTGCATATTAAAGAGTTTATTGTGATAAGCCCTTCCAAAGCCTTAAGATTGCTTAAGTTACACTATTATTGGATAATAATATTTCACAGTAATAATTGGACACCCTTTTTAGGGCCCTTGGGTAGCTGATAATTATTAGCTGGTGTTGGCAGTGATTACTACCATATAGTCTGGGTAAAGGAGCACAGCTGGAGAATCTGTCAGCCTTTCCCAGGAGTGTTTGTGTAGTTGTATAAATACTTATCTCAAAGTTTGCGTGTGTCAGCTACATGGGCAGGGACATGAAGCACTAGTTGGACAGAGGGGGTACTGGAGGTTAGCTTGCCAGCTAGGCTGAGATCTGGACCTTATAGCTGTGCCAGTGGGGAGTTTATTGGGGACCTGGAGAGCAAGGGAGCAACCAGCCCCAGACTGACTGTGATCTCTGTGTGCACTTAAGGGAAATTGTACTTTACTGTGTGTATTTGTTTTCCTTTCCTCTCATATAGGAGACGTCTTCCCTGGTGTTATTGGTGAGGATTGAGGCTCCTTGATTGCTGGGCCGGGGCACGGGCGTCACACAGGCTAATAGCCCATCAGTCTAATTGCCAGAATAGCCAAGGCCACCAACAGCATAGCTAAAACCTTTATACTCCTCCATAAGGCCAGTTTCCAGATTTGGCATTTTCACATATCAATGTGCAATATTTCCAGATGTCTTTTTTTTTTCAAAATTGCAGTACGTATTTATATTGTAGTTAAAATTTTGTATCATTTTGTATCAGTGCATATGATTGCTAGTGACTTTACCTCCTTAGCCAAGATATTAACTCATTGACTGATTACAGCTACTGAAAGTATGTTTGCTTCTCACAGTGTTCGAAGTAAATATGCATACAATTAACTAGTGGGAAATAAGACATCCTCTAGAAATATTATTATAACTCTGGTATGTATGAATCCTAAGACAAAGGTAAAGAAAAGAGATAACATATGGTTGACATATTGAACATCTGGTCTCAAAAACATTTTACTTTATCAAATTCTTAAAGTGTTGTAGATAGGCATGTGACCCTGAAAATCAACAGCCAGTAGTTATGATGTAGTGTATGGAGCGTACTGATTATGTTCTAATATTTGAAAAAAGACAAACCAGTTAAGCATCAGAATGGCGCAAGACCCGATCTTAACAATTGTTTAGCAACCCCTGCAAAAGCTGTTAAGGTCAGGTCCCACACCAGGCAATAAAATCTGTCTGTACCGAGGAAAAAATGACAGCAGCAGAATAAAAAAAAATGTTTCTGACTGCTTTCCATTCTGTTAATATGTCCCTAATTTCCTGTTGAGAATTTAGAAACTTGCTAGAATAACAGGATTTATGTTTGCATGCATTTTCTGAAGGATCCAGACTCTGAAAGTACAATGAATGCCATTATTTAGTGACCTCATTCATCAGTGGTCAGTAAAAATAAAAACCACAGAATATGAAGCAATAATCTGGGCATTCTGTGAAAATATGGAGAGTGGTGATATGTGAAAGATAAAGTGTAAACATGATGTACAGCATTACATTGCCTTTCTGACAGCATCTATTAACTATTTTACTGCTTTGAGAGATGGCAAAACACTTTAGGATTTTTTCCCCTTAGATAGGAATACACGGAGCAGATAAAGTTCCATGCACTACAAAGAATTATGATTGCCTCAAACCAGTTATAACCCTGTATTATGTGTTTTCAACATGGATGCCAAGATTGACCTCTCAAACAAATGTCTTGGCATCGATATCTTGAACACTTAATAACGGATTATGATCAGTGAGCTGATCATAATCCTCTATATTATATTATATTTTCTGAATCATTATGGATGTTATTACTAGAGTGTGTATAATTCAGATTATGTATTGAGAACTAAAGCTAGACAGTGACATATAATACACATTAACTTGTGATTTGTTTAGAACTCAGGAGCTTACATTTTCAAATTCAGTGTTTACTTAGCAGAATTAGAGGTGAAAAAATATTTTCCATGCCAAAAAATACATGTTCTTTAGGGGTTTTGAGCGCTGCATAAATTGCCAGATGTCTACATTACCTTGCTTCATCTCTTAAATATAGAAAGAGCAGTTTGATCAATATGTGATTTG
Source organism: Protopterus annectens (assembly GCF_019279795.1). Taxonomy (NCBI): domain Eukaryota; kingdom Metazoa; phylum Chordata; order Ceratodontiformes; family Protopteridae; genus Protopterus; species Protopterus annectens. Next base: position 1,234,912,507 of record NC_056737.1, on the reverse strand, counting down.
TCATCATTAAATGAAATGTAAAACTATAGTGATAACAAGGATAACATATCAATTAGCACTCTTCTTTGAACTTTATATGGTAGAATAATGTCACATTTGCAAATTACAAAAGAAGCAGAAAAATTATTAGTCTGTGATCTCAAGCAGTCCACTAGAAATGTTTACTAACAGTTTGCAACTAAAACATGTGCAAGCAAATGCAGCCATTTAGCAACTTTGTTAATGTTGGTGTACACTGTGAATTCTAATGAATCCTACACAGGTGGTATTGAAAATGAATAGAAAGAATACATTATCAAACCCTTAGAGATGTTTTGCAGTGCTTCACACCTTGTGTTTTAAGCTTCAATGTGTAATTAAGTCATTGGGGAATAAAGTATAAATTGTGCATTGTAAGCAAAACATTCTGAATTTTTCATACCATTTTAAACACAGAATTAATAGAAAAATTGTAATTGGTCTCAATGGGAAATTTAAAACTTTTTTCAAAGTGCTGCTATGCTACTTTAACTTATCTACAATTTCAATTAAAGATGCACCTAGCAATTGTAAAAAAGGAATGCTATGATTAGCAATACCCTATTATTACAAAGTGCAGACTACTGTATCTTTTGTATTATTGCCAAGGAAACTGAGCTGTATCAGTAGCTTTCAGCAGTTAAACCGTGTTTATTCAGGGATCACTGTGGAACATATCTGTGGTAATTGTTACATCATGTCTATTCAGGTAAGACTTAAACTGGGATAATAACATTCAGTAATTATAACACCTCTGATCTTGAAATAAAAACATAACAAAGATGAAGCTGATACACATTATGAAGCTGTTTCATCCATATGAAACCTGACTGATTTGCAATTCCTCTAAGTATCTAAGAAAAAGAGTATCCTATATTCCACATGCTTAAATAATAAACAGAAATACATTCCATTATAGCTGCATAACCATACTTCTACAGGCAGCTTAAAAATGTTTCAAACCACTTAGCACAAACCATTTAAAGAGGATGAAACACAAAAGTAAGAATAGCAATGGTAAAACAATCATCATAAGGAGTGTTATTTTATTTATTTTATTTCAGTTTGATTACCAGGGAAGTCCTCTGGGCCACGAAGTACCCATTTTCAGTGGAGGCCCGAGGAGAAAAGCTCCAAAGGCAGTACAATCAAAGAATACAATGCATGAGATAAAATACAAAAGTGTTCACACTGCAAGTATACATAGTAATAACACTGTAAATGCAATTTTACAAATAGAATGTCCACACAGCAATAATACAAAGATGACTTTATTTCGTTTAGCAAAGCATGCAACATTAACTATTGATAGCCATTTGGATTCATAGGCTCATAGGTTAATACTAGACTGTTGTTCTGGTGGTTCATTTGTAGTCCAGCCACAAAATCCCATATTGAATTTATCAAGATATGAATTAATACCAGACTCCCAACAGGATTAATTAGTTTGGATCTAGTTACGTCCCTTTTCATAAGGCTTGTGGGGACAGGCTGGGGGCTGTACCTAAGCTTGCCCATCCAGCCATCCAGGATGCTCTTACAAAGGGACAAAAAACTACTATGCTTTACAGCCAGAGGTGTCTTTTCCATAAAACATATTTAATGAGATAGATATATATCATGCCAGCAGGTCCTATGTCTATTGTGATAGAAGTTCAAATCTTATGAACAGGTGTTTAGAGTGTTATTAGTTTTGTGGATGTGAAAAAAGGTTACATAAGACTGGATACTTCAGTGCTCTGTAGGCTGTGCAGAGATCCCCACTCAAAAGATGACAGGACATGATAAGATGGGAGAGTACTTTATGGTGATCAGAGTAGCTCAAAATAGATATTCCCGATTGACTTAGTAAGGAAAGGTGGTCTCTTAAACTGAGTTATGCACTTAGATAAAAACATACCAAGGAGTAACATATATTAAATTATAATAAAACAAGTATTATGATGTAAGAGTTTCGAGGCAGTAAAATACACAATAAATCGAGTGTCTGTGTACAGAACTGAATCAAATTATGCTCTCTCTTTGAAAGTACAGATTATAGGATAGAGTAAAAATACTAAATGGATTGCTTAGTGAAAGTTGTAATAACTTAATTTTGGTTCTGCTGTTTAATAGCATATAAATATAAAACTGACACCCGTAAACTAAAATGAGAGTGATTAATATACTGAAATGACAAAAGATACAGGAACTCAGTTTTCTTTTGTAAATATAGGCCCCAACAATACAAGTCCCAGCATTTTACAAATTAAAGTCAGATTCAATCACAATAACATCAAACTTCAAAAAAATGTTACATTTTAAGTATTTTGGTGCATGGGAGCTTTCCCCTTGCACCGCTGATGTAGGTATGTGTGTATTAGACACCCCTGCAATGTATTGAAATAAACTTCAGGCTTCCTGAACCTTAGAATAGAGGGGATACTCCAAAATACCACAATTTAGCAGTTGTTTTTTATTTCCCTGTCTGCACCTAAAATTTCACTGTCCCAGGCTATTAAAAATATGATCCTTGAATTCTCATTGGACATCCCCACTACGTTTCTTATTCCTCTCTTTAAAAATTGCTCTCTTCTCAATCACCTGAGGTAGTCCCATTCCTGCCCATTGAACTTCCTTTACCTTAATGCTTGATTTTCCATTCTATAGCTTATGCAGTTTGGGGAAAATTACCTACAATGAATTTATTAGTTGTCCTTCTTTTTACCCTAAACAGATTGGTTACATCTCAAACCCAACACATATATTTTCCAAGAGAGAGGGAGAGTTATATTGGCTCATTTAAATAATCTGCCATCCCACCAGAGCAACTATATTTGGATTGGTGGGAATGTTTCTGCTATCCCTTCTTTTTTCCAGCTTTACATCAAATGATTGGATATGGCCTGGAAAAGTATTCTCTTTGTGCAAATTTTGTTTTAGTTCAGAAGGCATCTATTAAAAAAAGGACAAATCAAGATCTAGGTTGGGGACAGTGTTTTCATTTTTGGATTTTTTATTTAGAGATATGTGATGACATCTGAAAACATCAAGAATGTCCCCAGTGCCTGTATATGATTAGCTATTAATATCTTTTATTTCTAAGATGCTATTTCTTTTTGATTGTATTTTGCCTGGTTTAAAAGATTGTGCATATGTCTGGGAAACATAGCATAAGAGTTTACTTTTTAATGTTTCCAAAGCTATGGTTGTTTTATGTGATAATATATCCATGATTCTCTTATTTAGATTTTGTTTAACTCTTCTTATAGACATATCATTTGTTTTATATTTAGCTTTAATGTTTTCGAGTTGAAATTGTATGTTTCATAGCTCTACTTCTCGTTATTTTGTTTACCACTTATACAAAGCTAGACTTTTACCAAAATATAAGCTTTAAAGAGTACCAGATCATAACTATATTAACTCCATTAGTATTATTTGTTTCTAAATACAGATTCAGTTCAGTCCACACCCCCTTCATAACACACCTATCACATACTACTACCTCATTTGCTACTCTACCCTCTTAATTTTTTTTTCCAAACCCCTCCCCACTCTAAATATCCCCCTTCCCTCTCTTTCCCTAAACTATCCTATAACACTTACCTTCTAGCCTCTTCATCCTATAAAATATACCTACCCCACCCTTTACCACTACAATCTCTTCCAACCTCCTCTCATCATGTCTCAAACTACCACCACTTCTACTTCCAAAACCTTTATAACAAAAAACATCTTAACTAAACTAATAGCCCTGATACTTCTCTCTCTAATACTCACACTTCCTTACCTCTTGACCTCCTACGAAATAAAATATAATTACCACCTTAAAAGCTCTTCAAGGCAAACTGCCACTGAACTCATAACCCTAAACTGTAGCCACTCTAACATTACATCAACCTCCTGCTACCTACTAGCAAAATATCATAGACTATCCCACAACAACAGTAATAATCTCTTGTCAAGGAAAGAAAAAAATAAACTTTAACTATTCAACCACACTCAGTACATAAGCCCACTACCCTGACAGATGGTGATATACACCCAAACCCTGGTCCTTCAAAGATCTCTACCAAAGACACCCCAAGAATCCCTAACTCACCACTTCCACTACCAATCTCTAAGTCTAACATTTTACTCTTAGGACACCTAAATATTCGAAGTGTCAACAACAAAATCACTCAACTTCACTCTCTTCTACAATGTCACTCGTTTGACATTCTCTGTTTAACAGAAACCTGGTTAAAGCCCTACACTAAAGATACTGAAATCATTCCCCCAGGCTACAACATCTTACGATTAGACCTAGCCCTCATTTTAAAACCGAACTTAATATATCCACAATTCCCTATGACCCCCCTGAAAACACCAATACTGAACTCCTTATAACTAAGTTACAACTCAACCCTAATAAAGCCATCTACATTATCTGTACCTACCTTCCACCTGGTAATAACTCCACAAGCATAGAAAGTATTCTTAGCTGGGCTTCAACTAGCTACCCACAAGAAACCATAATACTTGGAGACTTTAACCTTGATTGGTACTCAGTTAATTCTAACAACCCAGCCTCCCATATTAATCTCCATAACTTTACCCAAACTATAAATACCCCTACTAGAACTAATAAACCAAACAACAAAGAAAGTATACTTGATTGGATCCTTGTTAACAAACCCCAACTAAATTAGGACCCTGCCTGATGATATCAGTGACCATAACTTAACCTATATCATAAGGCAAAAGAATATCACTACAAATACCCCTTCAGTCAGGACCGTACGAAGTATTAAACATTTTAACCCCACTCTATTTAAAACTGAACTCAATGCATGTGACTGGACTCCACTAAAAACTCTTCCCCTTAATGAAGCAGTTCAATACTTTAATACCAAATTCTTAACTATCTTAGATAGCCATGCTCCAAAACGTACTATAAGAATAAAAACTAAACCAGCCCCCTGGCTATCAAAAGAAACAAGACAGAAAATATTACTCAGAAACAAACTCTGGCTACAATGGAGAACTACTAAGCTACCCTTAGATCATCAAACCTTTAGACAACTAAGAAACATTACCAAAAAAGCTATTCTTTCTGATAAAAAACACTATTATTGTAACCTTCAGCAATCTAATCATAACAATCCCCAACAATTCTGGGCAACATTGAACAAACTTCTTCACCCTGGACAAACTTCCACCCTCCCCTTGGGATCAGACAAAATTTCTTCCCTTGAAACTGCCAACACCTTCAACTCCTTTTCACTGATACTATCAACTCACTAGCCTCTCACCTTTCTTCAGATAACTCTAATGTTCCTCAACATGCCACCACTAATTTTACTATTCAGCCCATCTCTACCACCTTTATCCTAAAATGTATTCAAAAGCTTAAGCCATGTACTCCATCAGCCGACCAACTTCCATCTGAATTTCTTCAAAAAGCAGCCATAGAAATAGCCTATCCCATATCAATTCTTATTAACAGAACCATTAAAGAAAGAAACATCCCTGACATCTGGAAAATCTCACATATTATATCCTTACACAAGGGAGGAAACTACAGAATATTCTAATTATAGACCCATTGCCCTCCTGTCTCCACTAGCAAAAATCATGGAAAAATGTATTCACAATCAGCTAATGTCCCACTTAACTAAACATAACATACTATCTCATTGTCAACATGGCTTCAGGCCTTTTCATAGTACTACTACTGCTCTCCTTTCTTTTACTGACTTCATTAACAAAAACCGCAATAATAATACCCTTTCTTCTGCACTTTTCATCGACCTATCTAAAGCTTTTGACATGGTCAATCACCCTCTTCTCCTAAAAATCTTGGAATCACTTGCTATTGAACCGAATACCATCCAATGGTTCACCTCCTATCTTTCTAACAGGAAACAAGCTGTACTCTGGGAGAATAAACTCTCCTCTCTTCTCCCAATTCTTGGGCCCCTTCTTTTCTCCCTATTCATAAATGACTTACAAGTAGCTATTCCTACAATATGCAGATGACTCCACACTCATCTGCTCTGCAAAACCATCCCAGAGCTTCAAACTGTTACTCAAAATATATTCCATTTGGTTGAAGCATGGTTCTTAAACGCTGCCTACTTCTTAATGCCAAAACAAAACTCCTCCTTTTCAAACCCACTACCAGATCCCCTCACTGGACTTCTATCTCTTCTATTAACAATACTCTCATAACACCTGACTCTTCTACCAAACTACTAGGTGTGACAATTGATAACAATCTTACCTTTGATTATCACATAAACAACACTATCAAAACTGTACATAGAAAACTGCCTCTATAGAATTAAAACATTCCTATCCCCAACAGCCAAAGCTACTTTGGCTCACTCTCATCTCATCTCCACTCTTCTCTATGCCTCACCAATTTACACTAACCTAAAGAAAATAATCTTACTAAATTGACCACTACTTACAATAGTATAGCTAGATTTGTTACTGGTAATCAATTCAGAACACATCACTGCCTGAACCTACAACAAATTCACTGGCTTGAATTACAAAACATGTTGCTTCTTTCTCAACTTCCCATCATCCACAAATCTTTTATCTGCCAAACAACACCCCTTCATTTTCTAACCTCCTCACCCCTTACTCTAACCTGAGCTCTCTCCGCTCCTCTAACAAACTCCTAGTTACTGCTACCAAATCCAATAACCTTGCTGGTGACTCCCTGTTTTCTAACTCCATTGGTAAACACTGGAACCTATTGCCCACTGAACTAACTTCTATTTTATCTCCTGTCCTTTTCAAACAAAAACTTAGACTCCACCTTACTAAACACTGGCTATGCAGACTGAACCCATGTATTCAGCTCATCCCACTACCCCTTGATCTCTTTGACCTTTGCTACCTTCTACTTATTTTCTCACTATTCTATCACTTACCTCTCCTCTATCCTTCTCCTTCCTAATTATATTACTCAGTTTACTGAGGACTCCTAGAAATATCTAATCTAATCTATCCTAATTACTTAACTGTCCTTAAATACCCTTTTCTCTTTCTTATAATGTTTGATTATTCTAAATAACGTATACCTGTGTTTTGCTTCCAAGAGCCATGAGTGCACTTTTGTACAACTGTTAATTTGTGTCTATTATAAGTTTGATTCTTTGTATAATATTGTCCTGATACAGTATATTTTGTATGCTTAGATATTATGTCTTTGTGGAGCTTTTCTCCCCGGGCCTCTGCTGAAAATGGAAATATATCCAGTCAAACTAGCCCGGTTAACAAATGTAAAATAAATAAAATAAATAAAAATGAGCCAAGGTTTGAAATGTTTTTTATCTATTTTTCTCATATATCCATAGCTCTTAAGGAAGTAGAATATAATGAGGAACATTTTCAGTGAAGAGAGGACCAGTGGGTCTTACAACCCTGTAAATATAGGATTACTCAATTAAAGGAAATAATTCAAATGCATATAACATAAAAATAAAATAACATTTGCATAATTATGCAACGGTTTTCAATTTCTCGGGCTGTTTTACTTACAGCATCACAAAGTGCTGGAAAAATACATCCAATGAGATTTATTTATGTTGGTAAAGGATACCGACCTTCAAGTAATACTTGTCAGTAGTTACTTTTACACTACTTTATTGCAGATGGGTATGGCAGTTCAAGGCAGAAATTAATACAGTTATTCAGCCATACTATAGTAAATAAAGTATACCTGACCCATAACCGGTACTTGACATTATTTACTCAATATATTCATATAAGAAAATATATAATTAGTTAATGATAGTTTTATATTCATTAATAAAATGTTACTTTTCTCATTTGGCTGACATTTAAATAAAGGAATTTGTTATTTGACACTATGGTGTGGGTGGTGGCTCCTCCTCTCTGGGCCGCTTGGCCCATGACGACCTGGGAAACTTGGACTGCGGGCTTTAGGGCCTGGTAGAGGCTACTGTCAACAGGACTGTATGGAGAAGACACAGGGATTATTTCAATCTTTTTTCCAGTGGGCAGACCACTTGTTGTCCCAATTGTCTGTAACCATCAAGCCACTAAATACCTCAACCCTCACACCATTATGGTCTCTACGGCAAGGTCCAGCAGGCTGGAATGAATATTGGCTCTTGGCCTTCATCAGCCTCCCTTTTGTCTGCATATGCCAAATATATCTATTGTCTCCCCCTCCTACAGTCAGCCCACTATAGTGTTCCTGTCTGTCTTTTTTGTGTTTTATATTTCAGGTCTTAAAAAAGTTTGATAACTCTTCTCTAATCCTCTTTTTGACATGTTCTGCCCTTGTTCCTTCCCCATCTTCCCTTATTAAAAATATTTTGGAAAAATGGAGGTCTGTCCTCATTAAAAACATAGTAATCATGATCTCTCCCCTATTTTTAGCTGTCCTACTTCTCACCTTCAGAGCCTTATAAAATCCATAACATATTGGGTGGGATTCATTAACTGCTACACTATATGTTCCTATGATACTGGTGGTATGGTGCACCATGCACACAATAAAGCACTATTTGGATTTCATTAAACAGCTTTATGCATTGTGTAAAGCCTTAACACAAATGGAAATGGCAGAATATGCTAATGAACGCATAAAGTGCTGATTTACATGCTAATTAACCCAATTCAACATGGCGATCTACTCAGGAAGCTATAACACAATTGTGTATACTCAGTGCTCATTTCTAGCCCAAACTTCTGAACACTTTGGAAAACAGGCCCAATTATACTTAGAAAGAAAAATACATGTTAGGGATCGCTGCTGATATCATTATGATACAAATGCAATCAAGTTGCTGCTGCTGGACCTCAAGTAAGAAGAAGAAGAAGAGTGTTTAGACCCCGTTTGACTTATCATGGACTGCATGACACAGAAATTGCAGAGCAATACAGGACAGACAGGGAAATACTAGAGAAATTATATAACCTCTGCCTCCCCTAGACTCAGGCCCCAGGGAAATCATGAAGAACACATCCCATTTGAAACAAAGGTATGTGCAGCATTATGTATACTACATAATGATACTTTCCAAGAGACCCTCAGGGGATATATTAGGGCTATCACAGACATCAGCCTCCAGAATATTACATCAGCATTTAAATGCAATGCTAAAACATGCAAGAGATCCCATCTGCTTCCCATGCGCTCCACAAGAGAGAGTAAGAACAATGTAGGTTCTGGTGTCTAGGCACATCAGGAGGTGATTTGCAGAATGACCTGCCCAAATACTCACAGCCTGTGCCATATTACATAATATAACTCTCAGAAACAGCTTCTGCAATGACAGCAAGGGGCAGGATCACATTTTCAATGACCACAGGCAGGGCCAGCAGCAACAACAGCAGCAGATACAGATGAGACATCTGAGGGAAAACCATCAGCTTCAGATGGTGGTAGCAGATGGAGGGATGCACAGTAAGCCCTGGCTTTGACTAAGAGACAAAGGACAATGCACACAGTTGCTACCTAATTCAAAGGCCAAGATCTATTGCACATACAAATATGAAAACCATGCAGGAACTGTATGCAATAGCACACTTCCATGTAGTGTTGGTTGTCATATATCACACAGACATAGAAAGAATAGCCCCACATGGGGAACATGGAATAAAGTACATCAACAGAAAAGGATGCTACTCTTATAAACTTTCAGGTTGTCTGTAATGCCCAAGGGATTATCTACAGTGTCTATGCAGGTAACCCAGGCAGTTTTCATAACTCACATATATGGCACACCTGTGGGCTGTACAGAAGGTTTGCTAGAGCTGATTTTCCACAAGGTCATCTAGTGGTGGATGCAAGTTACGCACTGGAGGTATGGCTCATGACACCCATGAGAAATACACACAACCTCACCAAAGATACAATGAGGCCCACTCTCAAACTAGGAATATCACAAAACATATCTTTAGATTGTTAAAATCATGGTGTGCTTACCCAGTGCTGGTGGAATTGCAGATTGCAATCCAGATGTCCATGTTTGTAAGGAAGGGAGAAGAAAGAAGGCTAATAAGTATCACAATGCAAATGAAACAAGAAACATAGAACATTCCCATTTACATGTGCATATTAAGAATTATCTCTCTGTTATTGTGTCACCTGACTTACACTTACTGCTGATGTATGTATCTCAGACATATAAGATATATTCATATGAACATATAACAATGACGATTTATATCTTCCTTCTCTGGAGTAGGAGTGACTGAAGAAATGTGGCAAAGTGAGTGAGAAGAGTTAAATTTAATTACTGTCTGTCTCTGATTTTTTTTTAACAAATAGGTAATAAAATAGGCAAAGAGTAAGTGCCTGGTAGTTAATAATGAAAAACATTTATATAACAATATGATTTAGAAGAAAATAAGTGAACATCACAGGTGTAGAACAAGATGAAGATAAACCTGGGATTCAATAAACTCTGTGTAGGTTTAGCGAGAAGTCTACATGGAGTTTATGCATTATCGCAATGAGCAGTAGTCCTAATTGTATATGCATGCATCACTCTCACATGAATATAAGTGTTTCTTGGCCAACAGCAGTGTGTTGCCAACCAGGAAGCCATGTAAAGCAACATGAACACCTATAGACATGCAAACCTGCTACATACGGGCAAACTAGGTTGGCTGGATTGTGCAGTAAGCCACAGTGACTACCAGGGTTTAATATAAAGCAATGTATAAATGTCCAACACATCATACAAACATGTATTCATTGAAGAGTACTGTGCAAACCTGTTTGCATACTGAGTAAAAGTTTTACAACTGATCAGTAAGGATACATGGACTACATTATAAATAATTATTCAGGGGAAGTGTGTGTATTGAAAAGGGACACACGTTTGAATTTTAGGAATAAACAGGGAAAGAGGACAAGTGAAACATGGTAATCTACAGCAGATGAGGGCATGTCAATGTACGTACACCACGAAGACAAGACATTTGCAGCATGAACACTAATCAGATATCTACATGATATAGTACATACTGGTGCATACACTTCCTCTGTAGGTATAATCATAAACATCGCAGAGTTATTGTATATTTTGTGACTGTCACACAAGATGACATATCAATGGGGAGGATTCTTCATGATAGAAGCATCATGACATGAGCACTGGAGAGTACATTTATCAAGGACAGTATATACAATAGGGGTAGCTGCATATTGTGAAGCTGCACAAAATGAGTTGCCTGAATATGAATGTCAATCAAGTGGGACACATATCAACAGGTTCATGGACAACAACAGACAGACATACGCACAATCATGGACAATTTCAGCATAATACCACCATTAATCCATGTCGCTGACATAGAATATGTGGATCTGAGTCATTACATATGGTTCTACAAGAACAGCTTGTACAACCGTCATAAATTGTCAATAATCTATGAGGGAAATCAAGCACACCTTCCACAAAAATTATTATCTGTTGGAGGTGTCAGTAAGGTCACTGTCATACCTGTGTTTGAAAGCACAAGCAATCCTGGCTAGTTGTCAGGTTTGCATGGCATATATATGCCACAATCCACACTTTCATAAATGTAACCCATGGGATCAAAGTTGTCAATCAGCTATGTATTTACTGTGTGCATCACAGGAACACATATTACACATGCATCTTGTATAACACCTTGAAGGGTGTTCTGCAACACCAATCCCTATTGTTTATGCACCAAAACGAATACTTAGGTACCGCCAATAAGATGTTTTGGGAGCTCACTGCGCCAAAAGTGGTATACTTCAATAACACATCCCAGGAAGATGCTGCAAAAGGGAGCATTGTACTCAATTATCGGTGTGATGAGAGCTGAGAACAATGGAGCTATAATGCCCTTTGATGTGGATGTCTAGCACATAGTCAGCAGTTGTGCTACATACAAGGGAGTGGTCTACACTGTGGATGCATGCTGGTGGACATTCTGCATACCATCTACCTGAGTACACAGGTCACATACCACTTGGTTTGCTGTTAGGGGTTTGCAGTCTATATTGTAATTATCTTGTGTATTTGTTTTTATATTGGAACTAACCCCCCCCCATGATTTTCTTCATCTGCTATGTCAGCAATCATTTGTGTGTGTTGATACTGTCTGCATTTATACCAATACCACAGTTGGATTCAGTGATTGTCCAAAATTTGCAGTCTTCCACACAGCTGGTTGGAGAAGGGATATGTAAGTTAGTTTTGACATCTGAGACTGAAATAATGAACAGGAAATGACCTAGCACAGAGCCCTAAGGTATGGACCTGGTCACTGGGCTCTAGACAGAGGTGACGTCACATACTGCAATATTTATCTGTTGCATATTTGATCCATTCATCTACCCACTTGGTGACGTAGGCATTAATGGCCAATAGAGACTGTTTATCTGTAATTCCTGACTGTGGATTTGTGTCACATGCCTTGGCCAGCATAAGTTATGCAACATGATAGTATTATTATCATGCATGACTTTGGTAACCATCTTGAAGATAGAGAACAGATGTAACAGGGATGATGTAGCCTTAACAAATCAAATATTGCTTTGGTACACAGTTAGAATATTACTTGTGTGCTTTCCAAAAAGGTCCATGATGACTTGGAGGAGAGTCAGGATGGTTCTATAGCTTTATACATCAGGTGATAGTCCCACCCACAGTCAGAAGGATGCATGTTGATGTACACCCTTCGATGGGAACATGCACTGCCTGGAGGCTGTGTTGAAGTACGGATCCAACTGTCTGGTAGGTCAGGTTTTAAGTCATACTATAGGCAACCTGTGATGTTGTCAGGGTTGATTGATTCTGTGTTATTAGTCATAGAGAGTGCACCGATGATGTGCCCTCCTGAGAATAAAAACTGAGTAATGTTTTCATGTATACTTTGGCTGATGGTCAGTGGCAACAGATGGTTGACATGTGGGACAGGCTGTCAGGTAGCGGACTGTCTATTGTCTCTGATTGGGTTTTACCCTTAACATTTGACATTTACTGCAATAAATCATTTGTGAAAAGACCAACAAAGTACAACCTGGTCATTCATCACATTCCACACACTGGTACCATTCATACAGTCATACAGCTTCCCCAATGTCATATACATACATCAATTTCACAACATATGCCTGCATATGTGTTTCATGGAAAAGCTGTGTTTGGGATCCTGATGTCATATAAGGACATATTACAGATCAGTTGTTTGTGGCTCATGCAGGACATTTCCTGACACAAGAGCTAATAGATGCTAATAGTCAGACAATGGTGGTGCTGACCACATCAATAATCCTTGGGTATAGCAACACAACTGCACATACAATGAATTCCACAAGGCTGCAATTGTATCAAAGCATTTGATACATTGGTTGTGTATATCACAGCATAACAATATGTGTATGAGGCAAGACTTATGTGACCATGTAATCAATATGAATTTATATTGATGTCTGTCACAGAATATTTAATGATGGTATGTAGACACATGCACACCTGTGCCATACTGCACGTGTCACTGTGATGGTGGAATGTGAACTGTCTAGAAGATTGATCTGCTGCATTACAACATGTCCTAATATGCCAACAATATACATAAAAGTGCATCATACCATGTCAGCTGCTCTCAGGAGGCATATTACTACATCTGTGACAGAAGGAGCATGTAATGCAATTGCAGTAATGGCCATCAGTACATTAGCTCATATCATAGATTGTAAGACCCTCTTGTACCCATACTGTAAATCCACACCTCAATATAGCACATCAGTGACAGCAGCATTGACATGTCAACTGTCCATAGGGTCATAGGACATTATTAGGCTAACAGCCAACATCACATAAAATACTTGCCATTATTTTACCATGGAAAATAAAATCCCTATATCTATATGATGGGAGATAGTAAGACAATTGTGCATATGTGTATATTTGTTGGATTAAATTACATCCTGCATCTTTCTATATGGGGCATGTGTACCACACCATGGCAGAATTAGCAATCACACATGCAATGGTCTGTAAATGGCTTGCAGAAGCTCATGAAGGACTCTGCTTCATGATGTATGTATGCATATTTGACATGAGGACATCATCTACTCCTCTGCAGGAATGATGCCATGTGTACAGATGAAAAAGGAGGCTGATGGATGCATGAGACTACATGAAGGGATCCCTGAGAGGTAGTGAAATGAAGAGCATTTCCAATGATCAAACAATGAGAATAATGTACCACCAACCATGCACACACAGCAGAAGACTGAGCCTGATTTGAACATTACTCCTGTGTAGGTATAGAAGTTGAATGCCATGTAATGTCACAGAAGCAATGCCACATATGTCTGACTGTAACACTGTCATATTGCACTTTATAGAATATGATTTCATCATTGTATGCTGAGGAAAACACGTTGGGTGGAGTGTAGGACTTGGATGTTGAATCACATCCCTTTGTAAAATTGTCTCAAAAGTGATATTTGTATATAAAGACACTGAAGTTGTCTGCTGTCAGACTGGAACCATTACATGTATAGGTAAAGTAACTTGCAAATACAGTAGTTAGTTGTACTGCCACAGCAGAGGTTTGTCCTGAATACTGTCAAGAGTGCATGTTATACAGGTTGACATTATCTGTTTATGCTACAACAAGATGTTTGGAGGAGTGTGCAACATAGCTGTGGATTCTCATATCATTCAAAAATTGTTAACATGGTGATTGTTGAATGCACAGCCAGTTGACTGCATTGAGAATAACACCCATATCTAACTAATTAGAAAGCACTGCACTTAACACAAGTGCCACAGCACAAGTCTGGCTTTTATAGTGTCCAACAGCACTTTATAGTTGATGGCATCATCAATGACTGGTGAGAAGACAGTAATAATAGTGTCTCACAGGCCAATGTAAAATGCTCTCTCAAATGTCAACCAAGTGAACACATACACAGACATATCATCTGACTGCAGTGAGAATAGAACCCCTACCTACCTATTTACAAAGCACAGTATTTAATGCAAGCAACACAGCACAAGTCTGGGATTTATAGTGTCTCACAACAGTTTAGAGCTGATGACTTTAGCAGTGTCTGCTGCAAAAATGATGGTAATAGCACTGTCTCACACACTGGTGTAAAATGCTCTCTCAAATGTCAACTAAGTGAACACAGGCACACACACACACACACACACACACACACACACACACACACACACACATACCAATTTTATGCCAAGAAAATAGAACCCCTACCTGTTTACAAAGCACAGCACAGGATTGTTTTTTATAGTGTCCAACAACACTTTATAGCTTATGACATCGGCAGTGTCTGTTGAGAAGAGGGTAACAGCAGTGTATGGCCTGCTGGTGCAAAAACGCTGTATCGAATGTTAACCAAGTGAACACACACACACACACACACACACACACACACACACACACACACACACACACACACACACACACACACACACACACACACCAGTTAACCACAGTGAGATTAGAATCCCTATCTAAGTGCATGAGCTAGAGAAGTCAGTGTATTACAAAAGGGCCATGGCACTAGTCTGATTTTTATAATACAACTGGACAATTTATAGTGGGTTACATCATCACTGGATGTTGGAAAGATATTTGGAGGTCTAAATGAAATGCATTTGTAGGCATGTGCAACTGTAAAAATACTTGTACTCCATGGAACTGTGATGCTGGCTGTTGGAAACACAGTTATGTTCATCTGAGTACACACACCCCACTTGACTGCAGTGAGATTAGAGCCCCTACCTAACTAAATACACCAGCTACAGAACTCAATATTTAATGCAAGCACCATGACACAAGTCTGACTTTTACACTGCTGCTGCCGGGGTGATGATATCTGATGTGGAGGGCCCAAGTATTGCACGGGCTATAGAAACCGTTCTACCTGGTTGGGTGCTAGATGTGCTGGGTGTCAGTGCAGCAGCCACTGTAGTAGGGGCAGGCTGAGCCACACTGGTTGGGTTGCCTCCATGTGCTGTAACTCATTTTGAGAGTTACAGAGAACTTGATGACATCAAAATGTTGTGAACACACATATAAAAATAAAAAAAGAAAGATAAGGGTTGGGTAAGAACAAAAAAAGATAATTAGTACCAGATAAATTGAAGGGAGTAGTTGTGTTTTTTTGAAAGGGAGGTAGATCTATTTCTCTCTCGCATTCTGCCCATCCAAATCATAGGAAAGTCTCTTCCACTGTTCTTCTCGTTGTTTCTGTAAGACAGAGTTCTCCCTCTTCTTCTTGTAATGATCGGTGAAAAGTTCACATTCCTTAGATCGATGATTAAAAAACTAGCTGAGTTTGACATATCTGAGGAAGCAGGATTAATGAGTTGAATAGGATCTGATATAGTGGGGGGTAGTTTGAGGTTGAATATTATGCTGAGCATAATTATTTAGCTGTGCATTGTTATTGATGTTATTAGAATGCACATTTGCGCAGGAAGGAGTTAATTGTTGAGCTGCATGTGCAGAAGCATCCAACGGACTAGTCTGTGTTTCAGCACTATGAAACTCATGTTCCGTATTAATATTGGCATTCATATAAGTATGTCCAGACGACATATACGTAGTAGGTTTCCTAGAATAAGTATTGCGAAAGCTGAATCTATGGCCACCATCCTTTTTTAGTGGGTATGCATTTTCTTGTTGGTACTGTAACATATCTCTGACTGACTTATGCCTTTTACGATGGATGATAGTTACCACATGTCTGGTGATTCTAGGGTGAATGCCAAAAAACACATGTTGTAAATATTCAAAGTCTTGGTGTTTGATCACTAAATTGTGCAAGTCCAGGATTTCATTTTTAACATCTGACAACTTCTGATTATTGTGATGAATTAGTGATCTAATCATTAGTAGTCCGGTAGTATTATATAGGGCCACCAATTAATTATATAAGGGGTTGTCTCTGGTTAAATTATTGGGAAACATTGTAATTCTGAGTCCCAAAGGAACTATTTTCTTTTCCAAACAGCAAGAAAGGTACAAATTATCATATTGTATGTTTTTAAACAATAAAAAGAGTCTTTCCAATTTGAACATGAGGGATTTCAGGTTATTAGAGTTATTGGTGTTATTATTATGTAGATTGTCATTATTTACTGTATTACTCGAGTTCGCAAAAACATCATTGAAGGGATTTATAACATTTTCTGTATTAAGAAGTTCATTAAGGTCAGAAGGAAGTACCTGTTGTCTAGTAGCCGTAGAGTTTATTTATCTTACAGTAGGTGAATCTGTAGTTTCAGTAGCCATATTTAATGAACCCAAGTTGGAAAAAGTCACTGTTGTATTGGTGGTAAGTCCATTTGTATTGGTAGTAAGTCCATTTGCCACATTAATCATGTTGGTTCCATGTATTCTGTCTGCTGTAGTGTTGGTTTTGATCACTGTAGTAGTGGTGTTATTAGTCTCAGCTGTGATTTGTGTAGTCTGCATATTCAGAATATTGTTCACCACATCGTAGTTTGTAGAGTCCAATAAATGCTGGCTTAAGTCATGCATGGATATTGTATGCGATGAAATAGAAAAAGGAGAGAAATCCAACTGTGATAGGCTACTGTTTGCCTTAATTCTGACATACTATGGAGAAACTGAATATAATAATAAATAAAACTCCTTTTGAAAGTGAAGACACAACACTTATGCAAAATAACTTCACTATAAAATAAAAAATAAGTAAAAAGAATCAGGCATTAGACATGAAAGCAAACATCAGAGCCAATATCAAGTGCTTTCATCCCTTTATTCATAGTCAGGACTTCATTAGAAAATGAGTTGGAATTTCAAAATGCTATGAGAAAACCCTAAAAAGGGGTGATACAATGTATGAAATAACCAGTTAACAAATAGTACAGTATAAACCCCCTAACACTACAAACCCACCAGGTACACTTTTTCACCAAAATGAACTTGAATCCGCAGCTAAAAATGTTTCCTTGGATACTAATACAGACTGGATTTCTAGTTTCCCTGTTCCCATTTGCAGGGACGCACAAAGGATTAAAAACACTCTGTTAAATAACTGGGGCATCTTTACTAATAACCAAGAAGTTTCAGACAAGTTAGGTCTCACGCCTGTTTTTGTGTATAAAAAAACTAAATCACTCAGACTCATGTTTAAGAATAGAGATTCCCAGTTTGTTCTTTCCACTTCCACAAACAATAATAACCCCAAGGGAATGTTTCCTTGCAATAACTGTGTGGCATGTACATTTATTTCTAAAGGGACTACTTACACAATTAAACATAATAATTTTACTGTAACATTCAGCCGTCATTATAACTGTAAATCCATATTTGTGGTTTATGCTGCTGGGTGTTCTTCGTGCTCTTCTTTTTATGTAGGTAAAATCACCAGGCTGCTTTCTACAAGAATAAAAGAACACTGTGGAGCAATTTGACATAAAGATACACATAACGCTCTAGCTAAACATAGCATATCCTGCAGGAACTTTATTAATTTCAAATTTCTAGTTTTGGAAAGCATTGACATATTTTTTGGTGATGCTAACACCTTTTTGGTGGTGAAAGAACTACTCTTGCAGTTGAGACTAAATCCCGAAGCACCTATAGGACTAAACGAAAATCTGAACATTAAATGTGTTTTAAAATGGGACCTTTAATGTAACACTAAAATAGTTATTCTCCTTCCTTAGGAGATTTACATTTTCTGTTAAGACACACTGTTCTTTATTGGATAGTTGGTCACTATGTTTTTTTACTAACTTTTTTTTGTTAGTCTTTGTTCATTGGAATTCTACAGTTTAATTCTCTGTACATAGATTTCTATTAGCGATATGGTTATTATGCATTTTTTATACCACTGGTCACTAAGCATTCTTAGTACATACATTCTTTTATTGGTTCTATGGTTGCTTTGTAATATTGATTATACTGTACTATTTGGTAACTGGTTATTTAATACATTGTACCACCCCTTTTTAATGTTTTCTCATAGCATTTTGAAATTCCAGCTCGTTCTCTGATGAAGTCCTGACTATGAATAAAGGGATGAAAGTGTTTGATATCAGCTCTGATGTTTGCTTTTATGCCTAATGCCTGATTCTTTTTACTTATTTTTTATTTTATAGTGAAGTTATTTCACACACACACACACACACACACACACACACACACACACACACACACACACACACACATATATATATATATATATATATAATTTGATTTGCAGAGGGTCAGAGGGTGCAGGGGAGTGCAGGGGGGCTTGCCCCAAAGCTACTATGCATGACAATTGACGATAACCTGAAATTTCACTTACACTTGCAACAGGCTATCAAAAAAAAAAAAAAACATCACCAAAATTAGTGACACTCTACAGAACAAAAAAAAAACTACTTAACTGATTCAACCCAGAACGTTTTGGTCTCTACACTTTAATATATTGCTCCCCAGTACTGATTAACCTTCAGGCTTCTGTCCAAAATAAACATGCCAGTGTTATAATAAAATAGCAAACATTGTCACTAACTCATCAAACAGAATGCATCACTGCTTAACCCTAAAATAGCTTGATTGGCTTGAATTACCTAAGCAACTCACTTACACACACAAATACTCCCAGTCCACAAATTAATTCACAAAACAGAACAAAATAAAGCCCTACTAGATTTGCTGCTCACATAGACCCCTGCTAGGCCACTTCAATCATGAAATGAAATGCTCCTCACTACCTACAAATCACATCTGTCAGCAGGAACCTCTCTCTATTCCAGCTATGTAGCCCACTCCTGGAATTCTGTTTCCTTACCCCTTAAACATAATAACAACCTTTACAATTTCAAGACCACTCTAAAAATATCTATTGGAAACCTGGAATTGTACATGCACAACTCTTAAAATAGATACGTGTCCAACCATTCACTATAACTATGCCTTTCTCACTCTTAATTCACTAACACCTTCATATCCTACCAGGTAGTAATGGCTTAACATCAGAAGAAGCTTTCACTTTAATGATACCAGGCTACTAATGTATGCTCTTCTACTTCTTCGGCCAACATCTACTGCTGTTTATTTTCTTCTTTTGTGTCCATACATAACATTCTCATCTTTCTAATAGCAATCAACTCTCTCTCCATAGCCTTAATTTTCTCTTTTGCTCCTTAATACTTCACATTTCATTCTATTCCCTTTTCTATTTTGGCATTAGAATACTCTATTATTTCTTACCCCCCATATATTATTGGAAATATTGTCAATATTTTAAATAACCATGTATTAGTTTAATTAACATAGGCCATCCACTTTTGCAGTGTGTCTTGCCACTTGCAGTACATATTGTATTCTTAATTGCAATTTATCCTAGTAATATTCTGTAAATGTATTTCAATTTGTTGGCATTTTGATCTGTTGTGGGGATTTTCTCCCCTTGTATAAAATTACTTAGGAGATGTTATAAAATGTTTTTATGTGTGTTTTTGTTGAGCCTTAAATCTGTTGAGGAGATATTCTCCCTGGGCCTACACTGAAAATAGGCCATTGACTCAATCCGACCTTCTCAGTTATCAAAGGACAAATGAAATAAATAAAATAGAATCTACTGAGCTTGAGAAATTCTGATTCATCAGTTTACCACACCAATGTTAAATATGTCAGATCAGTAACATAATCGCCCTCCCTTTGACCCAGTTTTGGAAGAAAAATAAGTGGTGTGGTCAAAGATTAATTCATTTTTTCTGAGTAGGATTTAGGTAACTAAGGCTCCTTAAGATATTCTTTCTTCAAAGGCATCTGCCTCACCAGGTCTTTTTGTATTTTGTTAAGAGGTGGCAGAATTTATTAATGAAGTTTGCATGGCAGAAGGACAGGCCTATAAGAATAGGCTTAAGACTTTTGCTCTAGTCAATGATGTAGAGTTGGGCTTCCCAACTTGCAGGCTTATGCAAAGGCATTGGTCAGCAGCCAATATGTAAGACCTTGGAGGGATACTAGATTGGTATGCTTTTAGGCAGAATTTAACAACATCATGGCTTCCAGTTTGGCTAATTTTCTTGATTGCTTGAACATGATTTGAGATCCAGGAGGGCTAAAGAGGTGGATACAGAAACAAGTGGCTTGCAGAGATAGTTCACATAAAAAGGGAAGCTGCTTGCTCCCTACCTCAAGATTATGGGCAAATGCAAGGATTTGGGTGAGAAAGACCCCAGTAGTATGGAAAGACGTGATTAATAGGGGTGTACTGTATATAAGAGATGGGATTTATGACAATGATATTTTTATACATTATATGCAGGCTGAAAAGTTTGGAGGAAGATCCGAGGAAAGGATGCCATGTTGTCAGATTTGTCAACTGCAATCTGTTTAACCGATCTACATGTATGAAAGTCCTCAATGGTTCCTATGATTCAGAGGCTAGGTAGATGGCAAGGAAAGAGAATAATATAATGCCATGGGCAAAAGGTAATATCGACTTTTTTATATCAGTATGTCACCAACACTTCTAAGTCCTGTCTTACCTTAGCATGCTCTAAATGGCAGAAGTTGTTGAACTGTGTTATCTTTGAGCAGGATTGGGATCACACTGCTCAGTTGCTTATGCAAAAGCATATCCCCTCATTTGAGAGAATTGTGTACTTTAAATGTTTGTATCTATGGCGATAATTCCTTTCTATTCTTTCAACAGAAGTTTGGGAAAGGAAGTAGATCATACTGGAAGTGTGTACACAAAAGGTGGATTACCTACATTTGATTCAGAAATGTGTCCAGTTTAGACCGTTATGGGATAAGATAATTAAATCCATTGCATGGGGTGTTAGATTTTCTATGCCACTGTCTAGGGATGTTCATTTTTTGTTATTGCCTATTCAACCTTGAAACTTTGATATGTCCTTAACATCATGGTGTTGGGTTAGAGTATAATTGCTACTATGTTGACTTTTTCTTACAAGGCTTGTAAGAATTTGATAGGAAATCCAAAGGGTATATTTTTTATTTTTTTTTCACAGGATGATAGTATGGGACAGAGCAGTGGTGCAGTGGTTAATATCGTTGGCTCACAGCAAGAGGTTCTGCGGTTTGATTCTTGGCTGGGGTGCACTCTGTGTAGAGTCTACATGTATTTGTGTGGGTTTCCTCTGGGTACTCTTCTTTCCTACCACACTCCAAAGACATGCATCTGGAACATTTTTCCCCAGGCCTTTGCTGAAAATAGGCCTTTGTTGTAGTTGGACTTTCCTGGTCAACAAATGATAAATATTATAGATTAATAAATAAACAAATGGGCTCATAAACACTTAAAGATGAATGACTGGATTAAATAATCTACAACTTTCTTGTTTTCATTTGACAAGATGTAATGGTTACAAAATAGGAATGCAAATTGTTTTCATATTCTCTTTGCTTGTGTTGGAAAGAGAACATATGCAAGTTTCTTTGGATATATATGACATTTTAAACTTCTTTTGCTTAGAAAAAGTTAAAGCACTAAATGAAGACACTTTCTCTGCTTTCTTCATACCATAGGAATAGGAGAAGGAAGTTATACCCAGACCATTGTGCATGTTGTCAGCTTGATAAGCAGGATGATGTAAATCAGGAAACAGTTCCGCTGAGGGCCATGGCAAATGTGTACAATGAATATAGAAAATAAACAAAATGAAAATACAGCACAAAAAAAGTGGACCACATGAATGGAAGTAAAAGGAGTGCATCACAGTCAGGGCAGTGTACACACATAAAGGAAAGCCATGAAAACAATCCCACAAAATCTTGTTAAAGGCACCTAAGTACTGTTAAGGTTAGACCTCAGTCTAGGGACTGATTCTTGAGACTGACAGCAAGAAATAGCAATAGAAGGTAAAACAACTTATAAAAGCTATTAGCACCTCACTCTGCCACACATCTAAGTAGAAATGTGGTAGAACAAATCATCTATCAGCATTTAGAAGTAGTTTGATCTACAGGACACAACTTATGTCTTCTTCTGGTGTTGACAGAGACAAGTACTTTACAAGCTTTCAAATTCTTTACACTCCTTGACTTTCTTTTTTTTCTGTAGCTAGTAATGCAGTGAGCAGATGCATTGAGCAGATAAAGCACTATACACTACAAAGAATTATGACTAGCTCTCCAGTCATAACCCTTATTATGCCTTCCTGACATTAGTACCAACAAATTCACTTCTCAACTTTTGTTCTTTAGTCAATTTAACTAATAGGTTGTCAGAAGTATGCTCATTTACATTTTAAAATACATCTTAACCTAGCACGTGTATCTAACACTAGATGTTAATTAGCTTGATGTCATGACTGACTTGCCTGTTACAAGGATAAACCACAGGTGGTTAATGGTAACACCACACAAAAAATTGGTATTAACCCATGTTATCATGGTTCTTCTGTAAACATATCGATGGTGCTATGGAATATAACATCCACACAAGCCCTTTAACATGAAATGTTATGCCACTTGTCCTATCAAGTTAGTAGTAAATCTAGCAAAATGTTCCCGTTGCAAAGCATATAATGTAGGCATGTCAGTTAAACATTTAAAGGACAGAATAGCAATTGAAATGACAGAATAGCAAGAAATTCTTCTGATATACAATATATAAAATGCACTCAACAATCATATTTCATTAAATGATGGACATCAATTTTATGTTCAGAGTATTTGAAGTGGTACAAGAAGATCCAGGAGGTGGTGACTTACACAACTTGTTGGAAATGCATGAGTGCAATTGATCTTTACTTCAACCTGATAATGAAGGTTAAATACATGCACTGGCTGAAAACATTATTTAAATTGTCAGCAAGCATATGTATGAAAATAGAATTTGAAGTGATACTTAT
The DNA here is from genome assembly GCF_019279795.1 of Protopterus annectens. Taxonomy (NCBI): domain Eukaryota; kingdom Metazoa; phylum Chordata; order Ceratodontiformes; family Protopteridae; genus Protopterus; species Protopterus annectens. Next base: position 1,234,888,661 of record NC_056737.1, on the reverse strand, counting down.
TACATTCTAACAGAATGTAAAGTGATACATATTGCACTTTAGTTGACTGCACTTAATGTTTCATCCCCCTGTTGTAGCATAATGTTTACCAAACAATATAATATGACAGGTTGTTTTATACCATGTGATTACTGCTTTTCCCATGGATGTATAACCCCTAAATTGAATGTTGATTGATTTCTAATGGTCATATTACTACTATTTAAGTGTTCTTTTTGTGTGTAAAAGTTTAAGCCTCCAATTATGCACTGGTCATGGACACTTATATAAATTACTTTTGGAATCTAATAAAGTCATCATCTTTGCTCCTGTACTTTTTTTTTTTCTGCTGATATATTTGCAATTTAGAAATCATTTGACATTAAACATTAAAATGATATTAAATTCGCAATGGAATGAATCATTAGACAATTGTGAAAAAAGCCAGGACACACAACTGAAACAACTGCAACATTTTGAAAATTCAGCTGTAAAATAAAAGGATAAAAACATTATGTTTAAGTAAAACATTCATGAAAAGAAATGTCTACACTGCAGAATGAAAATAGAAAGCACAAGTCATAGTATACTGAAGACTGCAATGGCTTCATTGGAAAGCCTATAAATCATGGAAAATGTTATTTATTTACGTTATTTTCAAGAAATGCTAATATATCTGCAACACCAACATAACCTCTACCTCGTCAAGCACCATGACATTATATTTAAACAACATGAAATTTAAAAAAAAATTACTTGTAAAACCGACTATAAAACAACAATTACAAATAGAATTGTACAATAATGTGATGATTTGAATGAGCTTCCCTAAAATGACTTCACAGAAAATTTCCTACCATAATTCTAACCTTAAACAAAACAAAGTCCAAATCTATGTAAACAAGGTTGAAAAAAAAAGTTAAGTCCAAATGCAAGCAAACACATTCAGCTCAAAGTCAGTACAGTAAAATCATTAAAATAAGACAAGCAAAGCTTTTGGGTTATTCACCCTTTCTCGATATATAAAACCATACATAAAAGCAGCAGTTCATTTAAAAAAACAATTATCCTATTAACCACTCATATTCTGATAACAATTATTCAATCAGTGATTCATTCAAATCCATTAAAATACCTGACAAAATATATCAATTGTTTCTAATAATATTCATCAGATCTTCAGTTTTTGTACTAGAGCACTTACATACCTGGGGTTGTTAATCAGTGTTATTAAATGGCATTTCCAACTCTAAATTCCTGGTAAATAATCTAATGCCCATTATTGTATCTTCCACTGAGTCATTAGTGTAAGGAATAAACTGAAGTCCCTTAGAAAATAAAGAAATGTCAGTAGGAGTTAAAGTTATCTAGTATCAAGCCCCTGTAAGAAAAGAAGCAAAATATGGCATGAGATATTTATTGTTATATTTTGTACACTTGCTATATGTTTACTTTTAAATTTACTTTATTCACTATGAATAAAATAGTATAAGACTGCGCTTTAATGGATTTGAATGAATCGCTGATTGAAAAATTATTAGGATATGATTAATTAATAGAATAATTGTTTGTCTTTTTAAATGAACTGCTGCTTCTTTATGTGGTTTTATGCACTGAGAAGGGGTGAATAACCCCAAAGTTTTGCCTGTCTTATTAAAAAATGTTTACTATACCACCATAATTCTACCCAGTTAAGATGATTAAGAAAGAATTTTTACATTAAAATACACTACAAAACCTACAATTGTCCTATATCAATGTAAAAGTAAACCTATAAAGCAGCATACAAAGTACAACAATAAATATCTCATATCATACTTTGGTTCTGTTTTAAACGGGCTTGATACTAACTACATAATTCCAACCAGGGGGAACATCAGCATTCATTCTAACTATCCAGTTTTGCTCATATATTTCTGTGTAGTTTTTTTTTAAATCCCTACCCCTTTTACTTTTAGATAGTACCTGTATGACTCTAAATTTAAATGTATGCACATTACCCTCTTCTTTAATGTGTTTCACAAGGGAGTTAGCATCCTCTTATCTCCTAATGTCATAGGGATGTTTTATTATTCTTTTAATATACAGTTATACTTCCCTGTAAAGAAACTACTACATTCTGTACAGGTAGCAAAATAAATTATATTTTCAGAAATTCAGTTTGCATAACATAAAAATCTAAATGTTCTTCCACTACTTGAATGAGTGGACTTTATGTTCATTAGAATATGCTTACAACAACTGCAATTATGGCAAGGAAATGTGCCATTTTTATCAGTAACAATACATTTATTGGAAGACTTCATCTCTTAATAACACAATCTTTGCTTCAGATTCTGGCAGTTCTTGAACGTGAACTAAGGTTCACTATTTAATATTCTATCTGTCCCTGGGTGTGTATGTAAAGTATCCCAATTGTTTTTAATAATATTCATCAGATCTTCAGTTTTTGTAGTATATCAGATTAAATATCTAAAGCTCTCCATAGTATTTAAATGTTTATCTGCATTACTATTCTCAGGATTTGATCTGTCTTTTATAAAATATGGTCTAGCTTAACCATCCTACTCAGAAAGCACTTTATGTGAAATACCCTCTAATATGGATGAGTTATATGCTCTATCTTGAAACTCTCTAACCATTTCCTGCATTTGTTCATTGCAAGTAATAATATTTGTGTGAAGATGACTTGCCCCTAACAGTTGACTCTTGACTACACCTTTAAATATATATCACGGCGGCATGCTATGTCTATGAAGCAATCTGTTTGCATGTACATCCCTTTTAAAAATACTGGTTTCTAACACGTAGCCTTCTTATAAATCCTTACATCTAAAAATGTATTTCTTTATCTGAGCAAGTTATCTTGAATTTTAGAAAGTCAGTCGTATGGTCTAGGTAGTCTACAAATTCAAATAATGTAGTCACATTTCCTTCCCACGCAAGGAATATGGCATCTACAAAAATGATTGTAATATAGAATATTTATTTATAAATAGATGTACAATTAAACACATATTCATTTTCCCCTCCGTCTATCGCAATGTTTGCATAAATATTAGCGATAGATGTACTTATCGCAACCCACAATATTTGGTGATAGATGTCATCCTCAAACAGGAATATGTTATGACTCAATATTATATATAATAAATAACAAATGGTTTCAATCTTTATAAGGCTTAGATCACAGTTCTCTTTCAAAAATTCTCTAATGGCTTCAATACCAAATTAATCTGGTATAACCGTGAATAGTGATTTAATATCCAAGGTAACTAAAATACAATTAAGGACATAACTTTGCTTATACCAAGTAAAAAACTTCCTTAGAAAGTCACCAGTGTCCCATATATAACTTATAACATAATTTTATTACAGTAAGGGCTTAAAATACTGTGTAGATATACTGAAATTGGTTCTGTTATCTACCCCCTACCAGAGACAATCAGTGTCACTTGGGGGCATGCCATGTTTTTGTGAATTTTGGGCAAACCATATAGAATTGGTGTTATTGGATGGGGTACATTGAAATATAAATACATTTCACAACTAATATCCTCCTGAATTTGCAGATCATATATGTAGCTATTTACTTGAAAAATCATTTAAGTCATCTTATGATTGTCTATAACCTTAAATACTTTTTTGTCATTTAGAAACCCATACATACCATCAAGATAATAATTTTTATTCATAATCACAATTGTGTTACCTTTATCAGCTTGAATACTATATTTGCATTGTTCTGTAAAGCTATTAATGATTCATGTTCAGACATACTTAGATTGGAAACCTTTTTTTCTTTGTATTTGATCATACACTGATCTAATCTGCTTCTCACAGACAGTTTGAAAGGCTGTAACCACAGGTGTTTCTATAGGTATAAAAGTACTAGAGCACTTACATACCCGGCATTGTTAATCAGTGTTATTATATAGCATTTTCAACTTTAAATTCCTGGTAAATAATCTGATGCCCATTATTGCATCTGCCATTAATCGATAGTGGAAGGAATAAAATGAAATCCCTTGGACAATAAAGAAATGTCAGTAAGAGTTAAAATCAGTTAGTATCAAGCCCCTGTTAAAAAAAAGCAAAAATATGGTAGGAGATATTTATTGTTATACTTTGTATGCTGCTATATAAGTTCACTTTTACATTTACTTTGTTCACTATGAATAAAATAGTATAAGATTGCACTTTAATGGATTTGATTGAATCACTGATTGAAAAATTATTAGGGTATGATTAATTAATAGAATAATTGTTTGTTTTTTAAATGAACTGCTGCTTCTTTGGTGGTTTCATGCACTGAGAAAGGGTGAATAACCCAAAAGCTTTGCCTGTCTTATTAAAACAATTTTTACTATATCACCATAATTCTACCCAGTTAAAATAAACCCTTTACAGCAGCAAGTTAGTTAATTTATTTTATTTTATTTATTTTATTTATTTTACATTTGTTGACCGGGCTAGTCTGGCTGGATACATGTCCATTTTCAGCAGAGGCCCGAGGAGAAAAGCTTCACTATATACTAATAAATAAAACAGCACATTAAGAGACTAAAATGTAAGTAACTACAGAATTATTCCAGCAATTTAACAGAACAGTAGCAATTTAACAGAAAAAAATACGAGGATCCTTAATCCCATACTCTTTACAGTAGCAGGAATTGTAATGAAAAAAATAAACAGACACTAGAGTCTATACAATATTTACAATATTAACAGATATAATAAACATTTTGTGCCAGAGCAAATAGTTTTAAGACCCAGACTTGTACAGTAGGAATCAAAATACAAGGTTTAAATAGAAGGTGAGATAACAGGTTGCAGTAATATATCTAGTGTAAATGAGAAAGTGACATCATAGGAATAGTAATATTCATGTGGATGCCAGGAAAGCTGCAGAGGAGGAGTAGTAATAATGAGAGAGACAAGTAGAAAAGATGGATGTATAGCAACAGGCAAAGGAGGGAACTATAATGGAAGTTGGATGCTGGGGTCAGTCAGGATTTGAGCAAGGGCAAAGCCAGTGAGATTTGAAATAGTTCTTTAATTGTTTCTTAAAAAGTAGTGATGAGACTAAAGTAGTCAGTTCAATGGGAAGTTTATTCCAGTACGAGCCAACATTTGTGAACTAAGAGTCACCAAATTTATTGTGTGATTTGAGAGTAGCTACTAGCAGTTTGTTAGCTGAGTGAAGGGAAGTAAGATTCCTGTAAGGAGCAACAAGGTTGTTAAGTATGGGTGTATTAGTAGGGTAATAGAGAATTTTATGGGTGATAACTAATTGATGTAGAAGAATAAGATTTTGAAGTTCAAGCCAACCAAGTTTGGTGGTACCTCAATGCTGTAATTCATGGCCGCCCTGCCCCCAATTCCATGTTGCTCTTTACCGAGAGAGTGACAGAGTATGGAATGACATTTCAGGGGTAAAGACAGACTGAACTACAGAGATCTGAAGAAGCACAATAAAGCCAGAGGGGTGCAAAGTGGTGGGTGGGAATGATCAGCTATCTATCATCCTGTTTTTTTTTTTTTTGCTCTTCGCTTGAAGATCTACCTGTGGAGGATGGGAGGGGTGGGCATGGATATAACTGTAATGCTCTGCTGCAGTGTAGCGATTGGGTTACTACAGAAAAGTTCCTTTTTTATTTTTTGTTTTTGCTCTTGAATACTAGGGCTAGTTAGGGGGAAGCATGTAATAAACTGATTTCTACAATGCAGCAATTGGGTTATTGTGTTATCATTTAAGGACCTGAGTATATGGGTAGATTCAGCTATGAGTTTTTCTAATCATATCAACCAATTTGTTAATGATAGTTATAGAAAAATGGGTTGTATAAAAAGATTTAAAAGTATAGAAAATCAAAAATAATGACGTCTTGTTTCTTAGTTACATTAGACACGAACTTGAGTATGGAACAGCAATATGGAAACCTTATAAGAAAACAAGCATGGGTAAACTGGAAAGGGTACAGTGGAAATATACCAAGAGCATCCATGGATGCCAAAATTTAAGTTATCATGAAAGACTAAAATATCTGAACTTGTACAGTGTTTCTTACAGATATCTAAGAGATCTTATTCAGGTATATAGGGCATTTAGTGACAACTACCTCTGGAAATATTTGGAGTTATCAAAAAGTACTAGAAAATCATCAGACAACCTATGTAGAAGATTTTGTAGGATTGAGAAGTGTACTAATTGGTTCTCTGACAGAGTAGATGATGCATGGAACAGACTACCAAATTACATTAAATCAAGTACAAAGTTTAGATATTTTAAGAACAGCCTGGACACTTATTATGGGAGTAAGTGTTTTGGTATATTGGTGAGCTAGAAGGGCATTCATGTCCATGCTTGAAATATTTGTATGTATGTATGTATGTATGTACTGAAGGGACGTGCTTTTTTTTTTTAAACTGGGATGGGGCTCTGATATGTGGTATCTGCACAGGACGCAGATTGAACCAGGTACACTTCTGGCTGTAACTAGTCTGCTGAGTCACATATCATATTCTGATATACGTCCCTGGTCTATATAGATGTGCCCTGTGGGTAATGGATTCCATTAACAATACTCTCAGAGGGAAAGGTCAGACAACCCATGTAAATGTTGATCTGCCCAGAGAAACCTGTCCTCGTTTTCTTCCCTTCTTCAGTTGATATACTTAATGCTATCGAAATGCCTAGTCCAATGGGCAGAACAAAGTCTAAACTATTTACTATCTATTTCCTCAATCCTTTTTCATTTTTCCCACTAATACTCACTCTAATGTTCATTCCCATTGTTACTTTGTTTCTCAGTCTACTCCCTTCCCAGTGTGCACAGCTTAGGATATTTTTTGTACTTTGCTGTATTTTGTCACCTTAACCTCCATAAGGTTTCTATTTTATGGTGTCTCTCTTCGATATGTACTGTACTGCCTTTTCATCACAGTCTTTGCATAACTGCATTTACTGCTGGCTGTAGACTCAATCTCATTTCCCTCTTCACAATTCCACCTTTATTCCAATAAAGCATTGAATATTATAGAGCTAAATAACACAGAAAAAAACACCCATTGGCACATCATAAAAAAATCTCCTTTATTCACTTTTTTATATTTTGTGTTTGATAAGGGATATCTGCATAGTCACCATAGTATCAATTCATAATTTTTTATTCAGTGTTTAGTAAGGAAAATAAATGTATGTCATCACCCCTGTTCTTGATTTTTACCAATTTCATTTCTCTTAAAGTTTACTGTTTCACCCATAAACACAGAGCCACTCAGTACACATGCATGTGCACATGCACACACACTCACACAGAGATTCACGCATGCTATACTCTATTGATCAGAGTACAAATGTCAAGACAGGCACATTTAAAAGTCATCAACCCAAAATATTTCTGTAAGTGAATGGTAAAAAGGATGTATAGATACAATTAATCACTGATGTATAGATCTGTAGATAATGCACTTACCATTGCTTCCATTTCTATGTAGTGCTCCATGGTTATGATGGAGCAATATCCAGAAAGTGTTGTGTTTTGATCAATGATAAACCATTTTGCTATATCAAGAGTGCTTTGCGACTTTAAGAATTGAAATATGTTTGAGCCTAGAAAACAAATATTGCATTTAGAGCATGTCAACTAAGTCACACTCCTATTTCACTGAATATTTAGTTTAAATGTTGTGGAGTATCATACATGAGAAGAAAGTTTGATGTACAGTAATGCAAGATTAGATGCACTCATATTGCAAGGAAACATCATTATATGGAAAA